>NW_008359625.1:5674271-5690434 GCF_000622305.1 Nannospalax galili | reverse complement strand
CTCCCAAGTGCTGGGATTAAAGGCATGCACCACCATGCCCGCTTTTTAAAAAAAATATTTTATTTATTATTTTTATTTTCTGTGTATGTGTGTATTGCCTGCATGTAAGTAAGTGTACCCGTGTCATTCAGTGCCCACGGAGGACAGAAGAGGCTGGCAGATCCCCTGACAGACAGCTGTTAGATGCCATGTGGGTGCTGGGATTCGAACCCAGGTCTTCTGCAAGAACAGCCAGTGTTCTTAACCACTGAGCCATCTCTCCAGCCCCCATAATTTTTTTTTTAAAGGAGGGGAGAGACACCAGAGGTTAACCTCTGGCCTTCACAGTCATGTATATGTGTATACACACAGATACCCATGTGATTGTGCGTCTCACACACACACACACACATACACACACCCCTACACCTTGCCTTTTTCTTTATCCAGTCATCGATTGATGGTTATCTAGGCTGATTGCATTTCCTAACCTATTATGAATAGTACAACAATAAATATGAATGTGCAGGTATAACTCTGGTATGAGCCTTCGGAGAGATATGCTGGGGTCATATTGCAGTTCTGTTTTTAATTTTTTTGTGGAAGCACCACACTGCTTACTGTCATGGCTGCACCAGCACAGTATTTGCCGTCGTGGCTGCACCAGCACTGTGTAAGGGTTTCTCTTCTCTTCATAGCTTCACCAGCATTTGTTGTTTCTTTTCTTGATAGTCATTCCGACTGGAGTGGGATGGAATCTTAATGTAATTTAATTTAATTTTGGTTTTTTTTGAGTCAGTGTTACTATGTAGTTCTAACTGTCCTGGAACTCACTATGTAGACCAGGTTGGCCTCCCTAGTGCTGGAATTGAAGGCATGTGCCACTATACCCAGCTATAATTTTAGTTTTTACGAATTTATTTTTATTTTAAATCATGAGTATGTAGTTGTGTGTAGGTATGTGCACATGAGTGCAGGGGCTTGCAGAGGGATAGAAGTGTTGGATCCCCTGGTTGCAAGCTGCCTGAGGTGGATGCTGAGAACTGAATTCAGGTCCTCTGTAAAAGCAGCACATACTCTTAACCTCTGAACCATCTCTCCAGCCTCTCAATGTAATTTTAGTTTACAATTCCCTGATAAGGATGCTAAACACTGTTCAAATATTTATTGCCAATTTATATTTCTTCTTTTGAGAACTCTATTCATTAACTTTTTATTGACTGGATGATTTGGTTTATTGGTGTTTAATTTTGAGGGTTCTTTATAGGTTCTAGGTATTGGTGCCCTATTGGATGTAAAGTTGGTACAGATTTTCTCCTGTTTTGTAGGCTGTCTCTTCATTTTGCTTTTCCTTTGCTGGGTAGCAGCCTTTTAATTTCATGCAATCCTATTTATCAATTCTTGGATTATTTTCTGTGCTGTAGGAGGCCTTTTCAGAAAGTCCTTGCCTGTGCCTATATCTTTAAGTGCTTTGCCTATTTTTCTCCAGTAGTTTCAAAGTTTGATATTTTACATTAAGGTCTTTGATCCATTTTGGAGTGAATTTTGTGCAAGGTGAGAGATAATGGATCTCTTCATTTTTCTACATGTGGATATCAGTTTCCCAGCACTATTTGTTTTTGTGGGAGCACCATGATGTTTTTGTTACTATGGCTCTATAGTGTAATTTGAGGTCATGTATTGTGGTGTTTCCAGCATTGGTCTTCTATTAATATTGCTTTGACTGTTAGGGGGGGGTCTTTTGTGCTCCCTCAACGATGTTAGGATTTTTTTTTTTTTTGATAATGTCTTGAGGTATATATGTTTAACTCAACAATGTCAGCCTTCCTTTTTCAAACACATTTATTTAAGGATATGCATTTCTGTTTGTAAGTGCTGTATTTCACGAATTCTGTTATGTAGTACTTTCATTGTTCAGCTGAAAATGTTCAGAATTTCATTATGACTTAGTGTTTTGACTCATATCTTACTGACAATAATTTCAGAACAGATGGAATTGACACAGTGGTTGAAGATTTTATGGTTTATTTCTGATGTCTCTATTGCTGCTTCACATATATTTGGGTATATTCTCCCCATAAATATTTAGCAAGTGAATGGTGTGAGAAGATAATAAAATTTATTCTTTTGTGTACTTCTGTTTTATATTAAATTTGTACTTGAGCTGTGCATTTCTCAGCTCAAGTCCAAATGTTGCAAAGTAAAGTGTTTCCACTCCTATGATGATTTTGTTTTTGTTTATCTTAGCTGTGTTGGAGTAGAAGAACATCATGCTGTTGATATTGACTTGTATCACTGCCCCAACTGTGCAGTTCTACATGGTTCTTCCTTGAGTAAGTACTATATTCTTAAATAAAAATTAAATGCTTGAAACTTAACATCTGTATGATAGTACAGATACTCTAATGATATCATACTTATCAAGAACTATAAGGAAGATTTCATTGAAATCAAGTGTTTAGAATACAGTTTTTGTCTTGGGGGGAAAAGAAGTTTTGTTTTGTTTTTTTCTAAGAGTTTGGTTATGTAGCCCAGACTGGCCTCAAACTGTTGATCTTCCTGCTTCTTCCTCCCACATGCTGGGCTTATAGGTGTGCAGCACCACAGCCAGTGTTTGTCCAAATTACTAAATACACCAGAGTAAGGGGGGCAGGTGCTGACATTTTTGTTTGTTTGTATAGCACTCTCAAGCTTAAATACATCTTTTCAGAAGTTTTCAATTTGCAAAGTATGGCAAAGTGAAAATTTTCTGATGATGGAAGCTTATTTTTGACTGATACTATCTTTTCACAAATAAAAAGATGATTTCATATCTTGGAGTAGTATATAGAATAAGATTTACTCTAGGGACTGGAGAGATGGCTCAGCAGTTAAGAACACTGAACGAACATCTTGCAGAAGACCCGGGTTTGAATTGCAGCACCCACATGGCAGCTAACAGTGGTCTGTAACTCCAGTTCCAGGGGATCTGATGCCCTCTTCTGACCTCTGCGTGTATTTCATGACATGGGTGTACTTCCATATATGCAAACAGTAGACACATACACATTAAAAAAAAAAGATTTAATGGGCACAAGCACATCGTATATTTAGGATAAAATAAGGTATTGATAGCATGAGATACACAATTTACTGAACTTGATTATCATTTTGAGTGTTGCCTGGAGTCCTGCCCACCCCTCCTTGCTGCTTGAAGTTCCTCCACTGCTGTCCATGGGCACACAGGGATGAGGATAAGGCTAGAGAAAGTCTATGATAAAGGACATTCTAGAAGAAGACAAAGTAAAAGACTAAGCTTCCTCATCCTGTAGTCTAGAGTATACCAGTATTACAAACAAACAATATGTAGTTTTGGCCCTTTACAGATGCTTCCAAAGAATAAACGGGGATATTATCATTGTACAGATAAAAGGCTTTGGACTGTAACTGTTTCTTTACAGATTTTGGGTTGCAAGCTATCATTTTTGTGTTCACAAAATAAAAGAGAAACTGTAGACTTTGTTACTTTAAAACTAGAGGAGACTGCCAGAGAGTGCTGGGTTCTGGCCTCCCTCTAGCCCTAGCAGACAACCTGAGAGGGTGGGCTCCGACCTCCATTGATGTAGCAGCTATGATCTCAGCAGACCTCCAGAGAGTGCTGGGTTCTGGCCTCCCTCTGGCATAGAGGCTGAGAATGCAGGAGCCTGCCTGAGAGCCCCCAAACCTGCCTCCACATGGTGGTGAGCTTCCCCTAATTGTGCCATACCCATCCCCCTACCTGGGATTTTGTGAGGCCCCTCCCAAGGTCCCAGGGCAGACCTGGCTTTGGTAGGCTAAGGCTGAGATCCTAACAGACAGCCTGAGAAGGTGGGCTCCGACCTCCATCAGTGTAGCTGCTGTGATCTTAGCACACTGACAGAGTGCCAGGTTCTGGCCTCCTTCTGGCATAGGGGCTGAGAACACAGCAGACCAACTGAGAGTCCCCAAATCACCCCCTCCTTAGGGAATTTCCCACATTTTCTCTTGAGTTTCTACTAATAGGGGTCCAAACCTTAGAAAGAAGCCAGAGTGTACCTGACTTGGGCTTCTGTGGGTGCTCCTGAATAGCGGACCTGAAGCCATTGGTTCCCTCCAAAATAAAAACTGAGAGAACCTGAAACCTGTGCCAACCAGCTTTACATAACCAACAAGGAAAGGACCTAGGCACTCCAGTAATACAAACAGAAGCATACTTCAACTTACTTCTCCTATCAGAATCATAAACAACAAAAGAAATTCACATGCCAAAATCACAGCAAAAGAATAATGGAAAGCCAAAACACTATGTCCCCACCAAACTCCACCAGTCCTGTAGAAGAGTTCTACAAGGAGAACACCCTAGAGATAACCCAGGACACTGAATTTAAAAGAACAATCATAAACATGATCAAGGAATTCAACGAATTTAAAGAACACAGGAACAAACAGAGCTAAAAGAAGATAGGGATAAACTTCTGAACGAATTCGCAGAAGAGATAGAAATATTGAAGAAAACTCAGGTAGAAATGAAGAAGGAAGTGCAAAACTCAATAAGCCAACTTGAAACAACAGGGGAAAGCCTCACTGCTAGAATGAATGAAATGGAAAACAGAATATCAACACTGGAGGATAAAGTCAAAGAACTGGACCACTCAAGCAAAGATTATGGAAAGTTTTTTAAAACACAGGAATGGAATATGCAAGAGATGCGTGACACCATGAAAACATCAAATCTGTGTATCATATGAATAAAGTAAGGAGAAGAATTTCAGGTTAATGGTGTTGACCAGATCTTAAACAGGATTGTAAAAGACAGTTTCCCGAAATTGACAGACATCCCTATACAAATACAGGAAGCACATAGAACACCAAATAGACAGGATCAGAAGAGAAACTCCCCATGACATATCACAGTAAAAACACTAAACATACAAACAAAGAGAATACTGAAAGCAGCAAAAGAAAAACAAGTCACATACAAAGGAAAGCCCATCAGAATTACAGCTGACTTATCAATGCAAACTATGAAAGCCAGAGAGCCTGGACCAAGGTATTCCCAGTTCTACATGACAATAGATATCAGCCCACAATACTTTACCCAGCAAAAATGTCTATTATAGTTGAGGGGGAAAGAAAAATCTTCCATGACATGAATAGCCTGAAAGAATACATGTCCACAAAACCAGCCCTTCAAAGAATACTTGAAGCAATACAGAGAGCAGAGAGAGAAACAACTATACCCCAGGGAAAACAAAAGAAAATAAAGGGTATAATCTAGGTAACACAAAATTAGAGAACACAAACAGCAATCAAAATGATTGGCAACCAGTGCACATCTTTCAGTAATAACCTTAAATACCAATGGACTGAATTCCCCAGTCAAAAGACACAGGCTAAGTGAATGGATTAAGAAACAAAATCCATCTGTTTGCTGTCTGCAAGAAACCCATCTCACTGTCAAGAATAGGCACTACTTTAAGGTAAAAGAATGGAAAAGAATATTCCAAGAAAATATCACTAAGAAACAAGCAGGGGTTGCAATTCTAATATCTGACAAAATCGACTTCAAAGTAAAACAAATCAGAAGAGACAAGGAGGGTCACTTCATTCTGATCAAAGGAACAGTTAACCAAGAAGATACTACAATTCTTAACATATATGCACCAAACTCTGGCGCACCCAAATTCATAAAAACAACACTACAGCACTTTTAAGACACAGATTACCTCAACTCAGTAATAGTAGGGGACTTCAATACCACACTGTCTCCAATTAGACAGGTCATCTGGACAAAGAATAAACAGAGAGACGTCTGAATTAAATGATACCATACATCAAATGGAACTAACTGGCATCTTTTGAATATTCCACCAAGCACCAAAGAGTACACTTTCTACTCAGCACCCCATGAAACTTTTTCAAAAATTGACCATGTCCTGGGCCACAAAACAAACCTCAACAAATACAAAAAAATTAATTCCATGCATTCTATCAGACCACAGTGCAATAAAGATAAAATCAACACTGGACAAAGCCCTAATCACTCACAAACTCATGGCGATTAAACAACACACTCCTAAATAATGAGTGAGTGAAAGGAGAAATTAAGAAAGAAATAAAGAATTCCTGGAATTCAACAAAAAGTACAATACAACACAACACAACCTCTGGGACACATTAAAAGCAGTCCTAAGAGGGAATTTATAGCTCAAAGTGCCTACATTAAAACAATTAGAGCCCAAATAAATGACCTAACACTGCAATTCAAGACACTGTAAAGGCAAGAACAAATGAAATAGAGGCAGAAAAGGCTTTTGACAAAATTCAGCATGTATTTATGTTCCAAGTCCTAGAGGGAATTGGACTGGAGGGAACATACCTCAACATAATTAAAGCCATATATAACAAACCCACAGCCAACATCATTCTAAATGGAGAAAAACTGGAAGCATTCCCATTAAAATCAGGAACCACACAAGGCTGTCCACTATCTCCACTCCTTTTCAACATAGTGCTTGAAACTCTTGCTGGAGCAATAAGACCAAAGGAAATTAGAGGAGAGCTAATTGGAAAAGAAGAGGTCAAACTTTGTGCAGATAATATGATACTATGCCTAAGAGATACCAAAAGTTCCACCAGAAAATTCCTTAGAACTGATCAACACTTTGAGTATAGTGGGAGGTTATAAAACCAGTCTACAAAAATCGGTAGCCCTTTTTTTTTTTTTTTTTTTTTTTTGGTCTTTTTGAGACAGGGTCTCCTGTAGCCCCAGCTGTCCTGGAACTCACTATGTAGACCAGGCTGGCCTCGAACTCACAGAGATCCGCCTGCCTCTGCCTCCCAAGGGCTGGGATTACAGGTGTGTGCCACCACGCCCAGCTCTTTTTTTTTTTTTTTTAAACTATTTTTATTTTATGTGTATTCATGTATTGCCTGCTTGTAGGTAAGTGCACCCATGTTGTGCAGTGCCCGTGAAAGACAGAAGAGGCTATCAAATCCCCCTAGACCTGGAGTTACGGACAGTTGTTATCCGCCCTGTGGGTGCTTGGATTCAAACCCGGGTCTTCTGCAAGAATAGTCAGTATTCTTAACTGCTGAGCCATCTCTCCAGCCCATCAGTAGCCTTTCTAATATACAGGGAAATGCACCCATTCACAATTGCTGCAAGAAAAAATAAATATCTTGGAATAAATCTGACCAAATACACCAAAGATCTGTACAATGAAAATTTTAAAACATTAAAGAAAGAGATTGAGGAAGAAACCAGGAGATGGAAGGACCTCCCATGTGCATGGATTGGAAGAATTAATATTGTGAAATTGACCATCCCTACCATAAGTAATATATAGATTCAATGTAATCCCAATCAAAATCCCCATGACATACTTCACAGAATTAGAAAAAAAAAATCCTTAAATTTGTATGGAAGCACAAAAGACCGCAGATAGCCAAAGCAAAGAGCAATGCTGTGGGGATTACTATACCAGATCTCAAAGTGTACTACAGAGCTATAGTCATAAAAACAGCATGGTACTGGCACAAAAATAGACATATAGATCAATGGAGCACCATTGAAGACCCAAACCTGAGTACACGCAATTTCAGTCATGTGATATTTGACAAACCAAGAACACACAATGGAGGAAAGACAGCATCTTCAGCAAATGATGCTGGCAAAACTGGGTCTCCACCTGTAGAAGAATGAAACTAGATCCTTATCTTTCACCTTGCACAGATGTCAACTCCAAATAGACCTCAATGTGAAACTGGAAACCCTGAAACTATTAGAAGAAAATGTTGTCAGTAACTTAAAAGATACATGTATAGGAAAGGATTTTCTAAATTGGACAGAAATTGCTCAGGAATTAAGGTCAGCAATCAACAAATGGAACCTCATTAAACTAAAAAGCTTCTGTACAGCAAAAATACAATGAAGGAAGTGAAGAGAAATACTACAAAATCCACAGAATGAGAAAAATTCTTCACCAGTGACACATCTGACAGAGGTTTAACATCCAGAATATATAAAGAACTCAAAAAACAAAGAGGCAAGAAACCAAATAACCCAATTAAAAGATGGACTAAAGATCTAAACAAAGGTCTCAAAGGAAGAAATTAAGATGGTGAAGAAACATCTCAAAAAGTGTTCAACATCATTAGTAATTAGGGAAATGCAAGCTAAAACCACCCTAAGGTATCACCTTACTCCAATCAGACTGACTAGGATCAAGAGAACAAATAATGCCAAATTCTGGGAAGGGTGTAGAGAAAGGGGAATGCTCATTCATTGCTGGTGGGATTGCAAACTCTTGCAACCTCTATGGAAACAGTGTGGAGAACTCTTAAAAAACTAAAAATGAACCTACCATATGACTCGGTTATACCACTCCTTGGCATATACCCAAAGGACTCATCCTATTGTAGAGACACTTGTACAACCATGTTTGTTGCTGCTTTTTTCACAATAGCTAAGAGATGGTAGCAACCTAAGTGCCCCTCAACTGATGAGTGGTTAACAAAAATGTGGTATATTTACACAATAGAGTTCTGTTCAGCAGTAAAGAAAGATGAAATAACAAAATTTGCAGGTAAATGGATTGATCTAGAAACTGTTATACTAAGTGAAACACAGACTCAGAAAAACAAACGATGTATGTTGTCCCTCATATGTGGCTCCTAGCACCAAATCCTCTTAAATTCCAGGTCCTTTTAATAAGATGATGCTATACAACAGTCCCTTCTGCACACTTCATGACTTCAGCTGAGCCTACTCATTGTCACAATTGGGCTTGTTGATGGTTGTGCTCATTCATTAAAGGAGGGCCAAGCAGGGTTATTGGACCCTCACTAGATTATCCAGCCACTCTTCCCAGCCAACTGTATGTAATTTGGCCCTACTCACACATGGTCTCCTGGATTTGAGGAGGGCTAAAGTATACAATCTGGAGAAGGCTAGGAAGAGAAGGCATGACCCATGCTGGGTAACGGCTATTCAGTGTATGTACCCTCAGTTCATACATACACCTCAGCAACCCCTCAATTATCTTGGTAAGTAAGCTCAATAAATTCATTGGTTTCCCAGTAAAACTTTAATCAAATATTGGCTTGACAGCCAACTAGAACCTTAAAAGGGTATAAGCATTGCTTAGTATCCCCAGGAAAAGAATTCTCACAATAGATGGAAAATTTATTTGTTAATGTTATTATGCCTCATAATTATTTTAAAAAAAAGAAAAAGAAAAATGAGAATGTAAAAGATGTTAAACGATAATGTGAATGAAGGTAATTTCCAAAATAGAAAAAATGAGAAAGCCTAAGCAAGTGATGAAGGTCTCTGTAGGTTTGTTATGATACATAAAGGATGGGACAATAATAATATATACATAATCTTAAAATTTCTAAGGTCATAGTATAGTCAACTAGTTTAAGGAACAAATTACATAACTAGTCAAGGTTTATCTGAGAATATTTAGTGGTTTGTTTTCTGTTTTTGTTTTTGTTTTTTGGTGTTTCTGAGATAGGGTCTCCCTGTAGTCCCAGCTGTCCTGGAACTCACTATGTAGACCAGGCTGGCCTTGAACTCACAAAACCCCTCCTGCCTCCTGCCTCTGCCTCCCAAGTGCTGGGATTAAATGCGTGTACCACCACACCCAGTTAGAATATTTGGATTTTTACCAAAGCTTTATCTACATAGTACATGGTAATTAAAAGTACCAGACTGGTGGAAGTAACCTTATTGGATGTTTAACAGCCATAGTTTGAGGCCTATACACTAATGTGGTCAGAGGGACTTAAAGGACAGTTTTTGTCCCTTGCCCTCCAAGGTCGACTAAGTTCCAGAGGACTATGGACCATCTCTCAAAATGTCCTGTAACTGTGGTGAGTCACCTGTGCTCTTGTTCAGGGAGGCCGTGGAGACCCCAACAGATGGACAGGAACCAGTGTCTAGTCTACAAAGAGGAGGGTCAACTCAGAGGAATCATCTCATCCATGATTCCAAGTGAAGCCAGACGTGGTTGAGCAGGACCTTTGACTTATCTTCATATAGATGGAACTGGTAAAAGAAAGGAGCTAAGGGCTTCTCCCAAGCCCATGTGACTCCTGAGGAACAGATCCTCAAACGACCTTAAGTGTAAAAATAAATTGATTTATTTGAGGCAACTATTTGGTCTTAAACATCCATTAAGAAAGTATAACCAAAGAGTAAAGTCATCATTATATTTCTTTAAGAATTCAAGGGATTACACTTCCTAGACATAGGCTTAAGTCCATATAAAAAGTTATTTAAGGCCAGGCGTGGTGGCGCACGCCTTTAATCCCAGAACTTGGGAGGCAGAGGCAGGTGGATCTCTATGAGTTCTAGGCCAGCCTGGTCTACATAGTGAGATCCAGGACAGCTGGAGCTATAGGGAGACCCTGTCTCAAAAAAAAAAGTTATTTAGACAATCATTTCTCATTGATGATTTTGTTCCTAATCAGAAAGTGCTGCTCAGATGTAAGACTTCAAATCTTGGTCTGCAATACTGTAGTACCCACCTGTAGCTAAAGGAGACAACCAGCTATTGTTCTAAAATGATGGCTAAATTTATTTTCTCAACCTATCTAAAAGCCTTTGAGAGGGACCTGACACTGATTCTCACACCAACAGCTATCAAAATACCTGAAAGCAAATCCTGAATCCATCACTCTAGAGTCCAGCCTTGGAAGACAAAAGAAAAATGAGGAGGAACCCAATAGAGGGATGCTTTTGGAAGCCCTTGTCAAGAAATTTCCAATGAACTCTCATATGAACTTTTCAAAATTGGCCTGTTCTGACTTTTGTAGTTCCCTATCTAGAACTTGTAATGCTAATTAATTACTCTTGCCTTTACTTCTCCTTCACATCTCCTAGTCACGATTCAAAGACTTTCTTTTCCCCATAGAGATAAGAATTACACAATTTGGGAGTCTTTTAGATAGACCCCAGTTGCTTCACCCTGCATCCCTGTTCAGCATGGAAGAAGCCAGAGTGGTCTGCGTCCTGATTCCCTATCTGCAAGTTGGATAACCTCTTAAGAGGATGGTGTGATAAGAATAGGAGGTAGGAATTGGCTAGGCAGATAGGGGAAAAAAGACCCCAAAGAAAAGTAGCCAGTTTCTTGGCTAAAACTCACAATGTCCTTGGGCCTCTTAGCAACATATTCCATTCCAAAGGCCAAAAAATGTCTAAAGTATTTGGGAGCTCTTATCTAATCCTTAAAAAATTTTTAGGGTTACTTCTTCAGAGGAGGGAATGTTAGAATAGCAAAAAGCCCCATAAAAGAAAAGAAGAAAGATTATATGCAATTATCAGAAAAAAGTGATGGGGAGATATGGGAGGATTTGGAGGGGAGAGAGTAGTCATGGATTTGATCAAAACACCTTATATCCATGTATGAAATTCTCAAATTATTAGGAAAAAAAAAACTAGAAGGAACCTTTGTCTGAAGCCACCTTGATAAACTTGTGAATGGGACCTAGATAACCTATAACCTCTGTGTTTTAAATGTGCAACTTTTCCCTTTAGTACTTTTTAAAATAGAAATTTTATTATATGCAAATTTGTCAAAAGAAACTAACGATTGATCATCGTTAGATATAGAAGTAATTTTAATAATCTCTTTGTTAAGATACTTGGACGTTGAAGATGTAGGCATGCCTAAGAATAGTTTCATGTGAAATATAGGCTAGTTATGCAACATGAACCTTCAAGTTCACCAAATTGGTAGAATCATTGCATTGGATCTTGCTCTGTGTAGCACTGAGGTGTATTGTATATAACTTGAAATAATTTTTGGTCAAGAATAAGTCTTGGAAGAAGTAAATAATACAGTGTTATTTTTTTCAGGAGAAACAGAACTAAAGTTTATAACCATTTTCGTTTAGAATTTAAGCATATATTCCCCAAGTAAAATCATTTAAATATTTATTTGTATGAAGTATTGTTACTAAGAGACTGTACTACTTTATGTAATGTACTCCATTTTCCCCATACGATGTCATCTTTAGAAAATCTTGTCATACTTGCTAAATTGGTTACATAGTTGATAATGGATTGGGGCCCTCAAATAATGATGCTTCAGAGCAAAGCTTGCCTATTACTTAGCCCTTCAAGTTCCTCTTCTCCTTGAAGAACTTAAAATCAGACATTGGCCATCTTCTGGGAAAATATCCAACTTTAAGTACTCAGGGAAAACGCCTCTGATCGTGCAATACTCTGTCTTGATTTAAGGCTCACCTTCCCCACCCTTCACCATCTACTCCAACTTGTATAATCCATTTTGATTCCTTTCCCTCTGCTCTTAAAGGTCTTTTGCTGCTCAGGGTTTCCCAGGAATCTTTTATTTAGGCATTATAATACCCATTTAGTAAGGTCAATTAGTATTTGAGAGCAGAAAACAGTTCATCATTTAGATACATATTCTCTGTGTTCGTTCCCCAGTCACATGCAACCCAGACACAATGTTCTCTCCGTTCACTGTGACTAGTACTAGTATCCCTTTACTAGCTTCCTCTTAAGTAAAATTCTGTAAAATGTTGTGACTGTGTGTTTAAAGCTTGTTTGCCCAATAGAACAGTTACATCCTTTAAAAAAAAATTTAAGATCCCAGACTATGATTTTTATCTTTAGAAATTCAGTTAAGTACTTTATATTTTCTGTAGGGCACAGGTGAAGGTATACTGGGGCTCTAGAAGAGTAATAGAAAAATGATGGAAAACCTCTTGGTACCTGGGAATGGGAAAGTCCAATACCAAGGCCATAGCTGGCCATTAAGGGAGGTGGGAAGTCCATCCTTGAGAATCAGTCCTTCCAAGACTAGAAGCTGCAAATGACGGAAACCCTTGTCCCCAGCACAAGTCCAACACAGAGCAAAGCCACTGTATGCACAACCTGGGCTTCAGGGGAGGGGGTTTGTTGGGAATCAAGACTCCAGTCCACTCCACCATCAACCTGTCACTGGAGGAATGTAGAACTGTCAATCATGATTGGGGACCACAGCTTCAGGCTCACAGGAGGAGACCACAACTCCAGCTGGGGGGTGGGGGGTAGGGGGCACAGCTGCGGGTTCACAGGAGGGAACCACAGCTCCAGGTTCGGGCAGGCAGAATCACAGCTCCAGTTTATGAGAGGGGACTTCAGCTCAGTTGGCGAGCATGCTGAAGGACCTGGGTCTGATTCCCTGCATTTAACTGGATACGTACCCCTCCCCCCATGCTTGTATACCCAGCGGTAAAGAAGTAGGAAGTGGTGGCATGAGATCAAAAGTTCAAGATCATGTAGCCTAGACTACATGAGACTTTGCCTCAAAGATAACAAAAGGTTATTTTCGAGTTTGAAATTATAAAGTTTTCGTAACATTTTGTTAATGAAAATGTTCAAACATAAAGAAAATTTGAAGTAATTTTACAGCATGTGTTTATAACCTCTTACATAACAGTTACATCACATTGCTTTACCACTTACTTTACCGTGTTACTGTTGTGTTCAGTCTGTCTTACTCTTGTTCTAATGTACTTTTAGGTAAGTTGCTGATGTCCAATACCAGAAAATTAGAATTACGGACATTTTAGACTTAAAAAAATTATTTTCTAAAACTGAAATTTTCCCTAGAGATGGAATCAGGAGGATCATGAGTCCAGGTTATCCTGAGCTACATAGTGAGATTCTTTCTGAAAAGTGAGCACACAGACTCACAGAGTGAACTCATATTAGCATCATGGGAAAGAATTACAGATGGAACCACACTAGTGGAAAGAGAAATGAGGTATAGAGGGTCTTCTTTGTTAAGGATTCCTTATGTAGTTTTTTGAAAATTATTTATTTTTGCCATGCATGGTGGCGCGCGCCTTTAATCCCAGCACTCGGGAGGCAGAGGCAGGTGGATCTCTGTGAGTTCAAGGCCAGCCTGGTCTACATAGTGAGTTCCAGGACAGCAGGGGCTACAGGGAGACCCTGTCTCAAAAAGACCAAAAAATTTTTTTTATTTATTTTTAATTTATATGTATGAGTATTTTACTTGTATGTATATAAATGTACTCGTGTGCAGTGCCCATGGATGCCAGAAAAGGGTGTCGGATCTCCTGAAACTGGAGTTACAGGTGGTTGTTAGCTACCATGTAGGTGCTGGGAATGGAACCTGGAGCCCTCTGCAAGAGTAGCCAGTGTTCTTAATTGCTGTGCCATCTCCAGCCCCTCCTTACGTAGTTTTAAAATCAGCACTTTAACCCATCTTCTTCATTCCCACCTTGAGGAATCTGGATACAGAGATATTAGGTGACTTGCCTAAGGTTGCAGAGGAACCTTGAGGAATCTGGATACAGAGATATTAGGTGACTTGCCTAAGGTTGCAGAGGAAGTTGATGGATAAGCTAGGAACCAAATCCAGGTCTCCTGATTTTGATGTTAAAACTATTCTAGATTAGAACCTTCTGGAGCTGAAGAATCATAAGATCTGAGTGTTAGAAGAAACCTTAAAGTTGTTTGTTTTGTCATCATACTTTGTCTTGCTTAAACTCTGACTTTAGCTATTTGTGTCAGCTTAAATGTGGTTATTTGGGGACTAAATTTTCATATAAAAGAGAATGGTGTTATGCCTGTTAGAATGAATTTTTGATGTAGAATAAGAATGCCCTATCTGAGAGGATAATTTGGATGATCTGGTTAATCATATTACGATCCAATGTTTGGTTTTTTTTTCCTTTTTTAAAATTTTATTTTATGTGTTTGTATATGAGTGTACCCGTGTCATGCAGTGCCACGGAGGTCAGAAGAGGGCTTTGCATTCCCCTGAAACTGGAGTTAAGGACAGTTCATAGCCGCCATGTGGGTGCTGGGAATTGAACCCCAGTCCTCTGCAAGAGCAGTCAGTGCTCTTAACCTCTGAGCCATCTCTCCAGTCCCCAGTGACCCAATGTTTTAATAAAACCTAGAGTTTTAAACGATTTGGAAATGTTATAATATGGTTAAATGTGTGTATTTGAATTAGATTTAATTTTAAAAATTATTTTGAATGAAATAAACAGGCTTTAAAAACCCACATTTAATTATTTATTACAGTATTAGATTAAGTAAAATTTACCTCTGTGGCCTAGAAATGCATTAAAAACTTGAGTGTTTTCATTTATACCTACAGTTGTTATTTCTGATTATGTAGACTAGAATATTAGAAAGTACATAGTGCATCATTACCAAAAATTTTTCTTTCCTCAACTTTCTAAAAATTAGTGAAAAAGAGGAGGAACTGGCACAGGCATGACTACACAGAAGTTGATGATGGCTCCAAACCAGTGCAAGCGGGAACTAGGACTTTTGTTAAGGAATTACGTTCTCGCATCTTCCCAAGGTATGGAAATTGTTATAGTCAATAAGATTTAACATTGTTAACTTCTAAAATAGCATTATCTGGAGCAACTTGTTCAGATTTCAGGTGGTGCACTGCTACTCTTCTCAACCAGCTTTTCACTTCTTTAAAGGAAATAAGAAAATACTAGTACATGATAGGTCATAGGAGGTGCTGAGCTTAGTTTCATGGAACTTCTGCTAATACATGCATTCTGTGTCACCATATAAAAATATTCTAAAATATACTGATTCGAATGAAGAACCTCTCATTTTGATTCCTCTGATGTACACCTGCTGTTTCTCTTTTTCTTTCTTACCATCCTTTCCTGTTTTGCACCTCTGTTTTTTTCTAGTTTTTATTAGGGATCTATGTATGCCTTTAGGTCCACCAGAAGCTTAGCCTATGATGGCAGCAGGGCTATGCTTTTCGATTTTAAAAAATAATGGAATATATTTGAGTTGTCTGTCTAAAAGAGTCAAAAGTATTATAAAGCATTTAATCATGCTAATTTAGATCATTTCCTACTCAGTACCTGACATCTATTTAAAGTGATAATGCTTAATAGGCTTTTACACAAGATCATATCCTAGCTTGTTAAAGAGGGGAAGCACAATTTAAATTTAAATCATAGTATCACATTCAACCTATTATGGAATTCTTTCAGATCCTGAAATGAAAAACCCTGCTGTTTTTCATTAGTCTTTAAGATTTTTCTGTTCATCGTCTTTTAGTTCTTAAACAGAAACATGATGTTAAACCATCCACATTGACTCCCTCAGGAGTGCTGAGAAATAGAAAAACACTTGAAACAGTGTGTTTTCAAAC
>NW_008359625.1:5609418-5662526 GCF_000622305.1 Nannospalax galili | reverse complement strand
ATGTATAACATTTGAAAGAAAATTAATACAACTGGAGATCATTATGTTAAACAAAATGAAGCCAGATTCAGAAAGACAAACATTACAGCTGGGCATAGTGATGCTATTCTTCTTTTTTAAAAATTATTTATTTAATAATCACATTACTTAGAAGAAGGATTTCATTACAACAGCATTAACATATTCAATAACAATTTCCAGAGCTAAGATGCATCTCTTTCAAAATTGGCTTTAAATTTTTAGGTTTACAGTTGAATTAATAGTTATACATCAAACTATTTTTCTTTATCAGTTTCCAAGTTGTAGAAGAAACAGTTTGCTTGTTTTCCTTTTTATTGGACAATGCTTGATTGATTTGATGTACAGTCCTAGATTTTTAGTCTGGATCTATTTGCAGGTTTCATTGAGGTTTTATGTACTTCCTAAAACTGTCTATATAATTTAGTGTCATTGTGTGAATACATTTTTCAGGGACAGGAAAAATGGCTTTCACTTATTTCTGACAGGTTTGTGACTCCCAAGAAGTAGTACTAATTCATACAGCTTTTCTGTCAAAGTAAATACAAATGAGAGCAACTCAGAGATGATCACGAATATCCAAACAACAAACATAACTAAATTATGCATAGTTGATATAATTAGCACAGAGGTGTATAAAATCTTCCCCTATCTCAATGTAAGTCTTTAGTTTTTTTTCCATATTAAAATATGTATATAGCTGGGTGTGGTGGTGCACACCTGTAGTCCCAGCACTTGGAAGGCAGAGGCAGGAGGATCTCTGTGAGTTCAAGGCCAGTTTGGTCTACATAGTAAGTTCCAGGACAGCTGGGGCCACAGGGAGACCCTGCTTCAAAAAGATGAAAACAACAACAACAACAACAACAACAAAATATATATATATATATGTATGTAGATGCACATATGCATGCAGTTCTTTAAAATATGTGATTATGTTACAAATGATGTTGTGCAATTTGCTTTCTTTATTACATATAGATATCTTCTCATATGTATACAGAGTTTATCTCAATCTGTGACTGTTGTGCAACATCCAGTATTTTACCATAATTTACATTCTCATATGACATATTTTGTTATTTATTATTTTATTGATAGATAATTTCCTATGAAATTTACTTTATGGACTTCATGAAACATTAAAAAAATTTTGGTTTTATTTTATGTGTATTAGTGTTTTGCCTCTGTGTATGTAAGTGCACCTGTGTGTGTGATGCCCGAAGAGGCCAGAAGAGGACAACAGATCCCCTGCCACTGGATTTATGAAAGGTTGCTAGCTTCCATATGGGTGCTGGGAACTGTACCTGGGTCCTCTGCAAGAGCAGTCAGAGCTCTTAAGCAGCAAGCAATCTCTAGACCCTTTATGAAACAATTTTAAAGAGGAGAATTAGGTTGAGAACTAATGATACAGATAATTAAACATTCTTTTGCTTATCAACAAAAGTAACATTTTATTCTTACATTTTTCTTAGTGCCGATGAAATCATTGTAAAGATGCATGGCAGTCAGCTGACACAAAGATACCTGGAGAAACATGGATTTGATGTCCCGATTATGGTCCCTAAATTAGATGACCTAGGACTCAGGCTCCCTTCACCTGATTTTTCAGTGATGGATGTGGAACGTTATGTAGGTACGGACTTGGTTCCTTAAGTACTTGCAAAAACATGGTAAAACTACAAATCATAGTGTCCTAACAGTGTTAACATGGAATGAAAACTGTCAGTTTAGTTCTACATCCTAGGTGCATCCTAGGGGTCAGGAAAAGTAAACTTGGTAATGCTTCTGTTGAAAGCATTACTTTAGCACATCTATAGTGGTCAGAAAAGAATGACACATTTTGCCTGCTCTTATTTACTCAGCCTTATCCTACTGTTTGTTGTTAAATTTGATACTTGTTTAGGGAAAACCATTACTGAAGGGGCACCTGCAGATTACAGAGCACTGGATTGGTTCTTGGCATCTGTAGAATGGAGTATAAAATTTCCAGAGCCTACTGGTCTTCTGGATCCTGTTTCTTGACCTTCTGTATCCAAAAGAAGGGGCTGTTTATGTTAACAGCTTGGTGAATATTGTCCTTTAATGATATCTTGACTTATTTGTGATTTTGAGGCCCCCAAAGTAAGAAACAAGGCAAAAACCTTTTACTGATTGCTGTATTCTTGACATTTTTATTTTCATTCTCATTATGACATTTATCTATAGCGCTAACTATATGTACATGCCATTGGTTGACAAGAGATAGATGTTATTTCAGAATTTGAACCCAGATCTACCTTGTTTCAAATTGTGTGTCCCCTGATACGTTATTTCCTCAGCGTGGAATATTAAAGAACTTGTCCCTTTATTCATTTTAACTGGTAATTGTTTCATTGAGAAACTCAAGTTAAATATGATTCGATAGTCAACTAAATCTGAATATATGATAAATTAAGGAATGAGGCTTAGATTTACCCTAAAGATACTTGCCTGTAAAATAAATGGCTAGTATAATAGAAGTGTAGGGAAAGTACACTGTTTCATCCACTGACTTTTTAGTACTGCAAGGTGCCTCAACTAAATATTAGTAGAATTGTTGTATCTTGAAGCTAAATCTGTGTTATAACCTATATGAAGTTACATTGATGTAAGAAAGAGTAGGGCATTTATTTTCTACTTCAGATTGGTTACCTGTTACTGTATTTTGAACTCCAGCTTATTCTATAATCCATTGTAAAATGGATTATGCTTCCTAGGATGAAGATAGAATGGTCCACCAGCATTACCTCCTGATTTTATAGGAAAAACTATAAAGTAATCACAACTCAGAATGTGGACTTTCAAGCTTCACTAATATGAACTGGGTTTTGCTTTCTAATCACTGATTTCTTCTCTTGAAGGAGGATATTAGAAGGCAGTACCAGCAAAGCAGGAATTATTTTGTTCTGGTCATTTTGCTCACTAATTCCTTGATGACCTGTTTTTCAAAACAACAGACTTAGAAGGTTAAACATCACAGAAGTTAAAGGGAAAAGCTTTTCTTCTCATTTTTTGCATGAGGAAACTGAAAGCCAGAAAGCACTGGACAATTTTCATATCCCAATTTAATGTAATTTTTGTTAGTATGAGCCCTACACAAGAACTCATTAATACATAGAAGGCTTAGTAAACCATGTATGTTTTTACAATCAGTGTTACTTCTGTAGCTATATAGTTTTATAATTGCTTAATTATTCTAGTAAGCAAATGTGGTCTTTAGTATTTTTGTTTAGAGCATCTATTGATGTAACTCTTAAGGCTAAATAAGATTGTAATTTTTCTCTGCAGGTGGTGACAAAGTGATAGATGTCATTGATGTGGCAAGGCAGGCAGACAGCAAAATGACACTTCATAATTATGTTAAATACTTCATGAATTCTAATAGACCAAAAGTGTTAAATGTGATCAGCCTTGAATTTTCAGACACAAAGTGAGTAGTTCTGGACATTTTGCCTTAGAATTCTCTGTTTTAGCTAAATGTAATAATACATTTATTTTAGTAAGAAACATAATTGTGACTTACATAGCCGTCCATTGGTAGCAGTGTTATAAATTTTGCTTTTGCAGGCCCAGAGACTATTTAGAAATATGTTGTTTTAAATGTTTAAATATTATTGTTAATCTTGAGTCCATTTAATTGCTTGGTTTGGGTTGACATGAGGAAAAGTTTTAAGAAGTCTTGATTTATATTATGTGAGTATGTGTGTATGTATGTATGTGGGGATTTTTTTGTTGTTGTTGTTGTTTTGTTTTTGTTTTTTTACAGGATGTCTGACTTGGTGGAGGTCCCTGATATAGCTAGAAAACTTTCCTGGGTGGAAAATTATTGGCCAGATGATTCAGTCTTTCCCAAGCCATTTGTTCAGAAATACTGCTTAATGGGAGTTCAGGATAGCTATACAGACTTTCACATTGACTTCGGTGGGACTTCAGTCTGGTACCATGTCCTCTGGGTAAGACCTGGATATTATTTATTTTCTTATTAACAAAAAAATGTCATATTTCTGGTGAGACATTCATTTGCTATAAATAACATTTTAAACATTAATAAATGTGTTTTTTTCTGCTTTTTAAGCGGGATCTATCATTTTGCCTTTGCTTTCTTTTTTTTATTTTTTTAAGGTCAGGTCATAGAAGAGCATGAGTTCTTTATTTAGATTACTTTTTTTTAACCCCCATATTTTAAGTTGTTTCTTTTAGCCCTTATTTCTCTTTTTTCCTCTTCCCCCTAATCAATTATCCATTAATCCTTGAACCAAATGACTAAGGAGCAAGACTATGATGATATGATTAATTGCTTTCAATTTTAAGGTAGGAATGAGACAGCTAACTGGATAAGTCACAAATGTCCATAAAATTACTAATTCTTTTCAGTTTTTATTTACTCTGACTTATCCAGAACTACACTGCTTAAAAAATATTAGCTACATGTAGCTAAATTTAAATAGCTAAAATTTAGTATAATTATAAATTTAGTTCGTTTGCATAGTTATATTTCATCTGGCTGTGACTTCTCTACTGAATAGATCCAAAAAATTTCTGTCATCACTGAATCACATTAATGATCACTGGTCCAGGATCAGGTCTTTTGTATCAGATGCCTGTGCCTCAGCAGTGCTCTGGACTAGATTTGGTGCTATGTCCTTGAGAACTATCTGTTCCTTTTCTCTGAGGATGCTAAAGGAAGTTTATTTACAGGTTTTTAATGATCTATAAGAGTCTATGTTTATGTCTGTAAGATCTTTATAGTTCTGAGGATAAAGGTAGAAAGATGATTATGCTATGATCTGGGGCCAGTTAACATATATTTACTTCTACACCTTAAAATAAGAGTTACCAGTGGTATGTTTGTGATTGATTCTTTCTTTCCTCTCTTGCAGTAGTTTCTTTGATACGATTATTGATTGTCAGTTGGGGGTAGAGGGAGTTTTCAATCCTGTGAACATGCTTATTAAGGAATTAGCTGCTGATCAGATATGTGAGATCTTTTTGAACCTACAACAGAGTCTGATTATTACTGAATTTAACTTAGATTCTTTCATTGGGAAATTGTACCACTATAGGCCATTCTAAGAATGACTTTTCTTTTTCAAAGTAGTATGATTACTTCTTTCTAGGGTGAGAAGATTTTTTATTTGATAAAACCAACAAATGAAAATTTGGCACTCTATGAATCTTGGAGTTCATCTGTGACCCAGAGTGAGGTGTTTTTTGGAGATAAAGTAGATAAATGCTACAAATGTGTGGTAAAGCAGGGACATACCTTATTTGTTCCTACAGGTAAGGTTTTACTCTTATCCCTTATTTGTCATGGTTGATAGTCACATGGAGGAGTCAGTTTGGAATTAGAACCATGGCTTTAACATGTTTAGAATGTAGCTTTTATGGCATTACCGAAGAAGTAACTCTGCTCTTAGACCTTGTACTTGTTTGTTCCTTAGGGATTGATATTCATCCTATTAAAGGGTACAGTTTAGTGGGGTTTTTTGTTGTTGTTGTTGTTTTGGTCTTTTTGAGACAGAGTCTCCCTGTAGCACCAGCTGGCCTGGAACTCACTATGTAGACCAGGCTGACCTGGAACTCAGAGATCTACCTGCCTCTGCCTCCAAAGTGCTGGGACTAAAGGTGTGCATCACCATTCCCAGCCAATTTGGTGATTTTTTTAAAAAATAGGTGAGTGGTTGTGTAACTATCACCACTGTTTAATTGTAGAATATTTTCATTATCTCAAACAAACCCCATATCCTTTAGTCATCACTCCTATTTCCTGTCTTTCACCCCCTGGCAACTACTAATAGACTTTCTGTCTATACGTTTGCCTATTCTGACACTTCATATTCCTGTCCTTTGTGTCTAGCCCCTTCCTCCTTCTATCCCTTTCTTCCTTTCTATCTTTTTTTTTTTTTTTTTTTTGAGACAAGAGTCTCATATAGCTCAGGTTGGCCTCAAACTCACTATGTAGCTGAAGATGACCTTGAATTCCTGATTATCCTGCCTCCATCTTCTGAGTGCTGGGAATATATGCTTATGTGATCCTGCCCAGCCATGTCTCGCTTCTTTCATTTAACATAGTATTTCTTAGGCTTATCTATGCTATAGTACACATAAATACTATTTTTATGGCCCAACAATATTCCATTGTGGGATATTCCATATTTTGTTACATCATTTTGTTTCATTAGTTGATGGACATTAAATTGTTTTCACTTTTCAGTTTTACAAATAGTGCTCTTTTGAACAGTCATGTACAAGTTTTTATGTAAAATGTTTCCATTTCCCTGGGGTATGTAGTAGTAGAATTGCTATGTTGCAAATTTAACTATGCCTAACTCTTTGAGGAACTACCAAACTTCTCTATACCATGTACCTCAAGTATAAGAATTAGTATGTTGGCTGACTATGTGAGTGAACAAACACAGCGTAGATTTTCCAGGCCAGTTTGAGAATGGGTATTCTGGTTTGAATGACCTAATGGCTGTAGAGCTAACAGGGCTCTGTGGTTACTACAGGCCCTGCTTTCTCCCTTATCTGTGATATATAGAATAATAAATGTATGCTTGAATAAGTTCATGAATAAGTACCTGGAACTATTTGAATTTATGTCTTGCTTTTCTTTTTGTTTTGTTTTGTTGTTTTGGTTTGTTTTGAGACAAGATCTTCTATAGCTCCAGCTGTACTGAAACTTGCTGTGTAGACCAGGCTGGCCTGCCTCTGCCTCCCAGGCATGTTCAGCTATGTCTCTCTTTTTCATAGCTACCTTTAAATTTTCTCCTAGAGCTACTGGTCATTAATTTTTGCTGTTATACTCTCTTCAAAGTCTTGAAATGAAATTCACAGATAGTAGAACATCCTACATAAGTTGCTATTATTATTACTATTTTTGAGACAGGGTCTCAGTTTATAGTCCTGACTGGCCTAGAACTCACTATATAGACCAAGCTGGCCTCGCATTCTACCTGTCTCTGCTTCCCAAGTGCTGGATTATAGTATGCACCACCACACCTAGACAGTTAAAAAAAAATTCACATATATCTACTGAAGTGTACAGAAGAAGTTAAAAGGTAATTCATGAAGAAATGCTATTTCTCTGTGTGCCTATATTCACAGCAATATTTGAGGAGAGAATGAACTGTTTAACTACATTGGTGTATGTTAGGGGTTCTCCAGCTTCATGGAACATCAGGATCACCAGGGCCTGTTAAACCACAGATGTCTGGGTCTCATTCCCAAAGTTTTCATTCATAGATTTGGGGCAGGTCAGAGAGTTTCTGTTTATAACAACTAGTTGCTGACTGATAGTGTTAATTTAAGGGCTACGTTTGGACAGTCAGTGCTGTAGGCAATGATTTTTTTTTTTTTTTTTTTTTTGCCCTCCTAAGGTGGTTGTCAACTGACAAACTTTCTTAACAAACTGTGGCTTCCTTTAATTTACAGAGTAGTTATATTCCTGGAAATTGTGCTCAAACCATGCATAAATACATTGTTTAATAATGGAATTCTAGAGCCAGAGGTGGTGGTGCACACCTTTAATCCCAGCAGAGGCAGTTGGATCTCTGAGTTCAAGGCCAGCCTGGTCTACATAGAGAGTTCCAGGCAAACTGGGGCTACGGGGTGACTCTGTCTCAAAAAGAACAAAAAATTGTAGTTTCTAGTCTTAATCATTATTGAACAAACTTTGTCATCTGTATGAATGCCCAGCAGAATATATGTTTTTATAATGGATTTATTTTGTCTGCCAACATTTCTTTAAAAAATTAGGCATCATCTGTTAGAAATGATTCTCATTTGAAAAGACTTTATTGGGAAATAAAACATCATTTTATTGCCAAAATTTAATGTTTATAGGACTGTGGCCCACCCATTTAAAAGTGAGTTAACTGCCCTTTTTTTCTTAGGGAGTTGGGTGTCATTGAGTTCCTTGATCCTTCTCTGCTTATTCCCTTCAGGGTATTTAATTCATGGTGGCCTGGGGAAGCAGATTGTTCAGCCAATCTTATGTTAACTAATGGAAATGTACTTGCCTAATGCAAACCAGATTTGACTGGTGTCAGAGTAAAATCTTTAATTGTAAAGGTAGATTATGTTTTTAAACTGAAAAACAATAATAGCCACCACTACAAACCTTCGCTCAGCATAAAGTCTAGCATATTGTAGGCATTTAATAAATATTGAATTGAGTTAATTGTAACAAATACTAACTTCTTTAGCACTAGACTATGCAGTAAACTCATGTTGTTATTTGAGTTACTTATTTCGTAGGTAGATAGCATCTCTTTGGTTTAGAGATTGAAAGATCACTGATTTATATATTTTTAACCATTTCAGGGTGGATTCATGCTGTGCTCACTTCTCAGGACTGTATGGCTTTTGGGGGGAACTTTCTGCATAACCTTAACATTGGCATGCAGCTCAGGTTTGTATCATCAATATTGAAAGGATCTTATTTTTGTACTTTATTAAGTAGGATGTTTTGTTTTATTTAAAAAATTACATTTCATTTGAGATCATCTAGAGATAGGACTTGAGAAATTATTAGAAATAGGAACTTAAATTTTTTTTTTATTCTGTGTATATGTGTATTTTGCCTGCCTGTATTTTTAAGTGCACCATGTGTACGCAATGCATGCAGTGAACAGAAGAAGGCATCAGATCCCCAGGAACTGGAGTTACATAGGTTGTTAGCTTCCATGTAGGTGCCAGGAACCAAACCTGAATCTTCGGGAAGAATAGCAAATACTCTTAATTGCCAAGTCAAATCTCCAGTTCCCAGTAAAATACTTTTTTATAAAAGTATTTAAAAAATTTTATTTGGCCAGATGTGGTGGCATATGCCTTTAGTCCCAGCACTGAGGCAGGGGCAAGCAGATCTCTGTGAGTTCAAGGCCAGCCTGGTCTACATAGTGAGTTCCAGAATGGCTGGCCTACAGAGAGACCCTGTCTCAAAAAGACCGAAAAAAAAATTTTTATTTGAAGGATACTTTGAAATTCAAAACAAAAATGATAACTTTGTACCTTTCTACATTTCAAAATTTTATAAAAATGTGTATGCTTTCTTTTGGCTGTAAAGTAGCATTGTGGAACTAAATTGATCAGTTTTGCTTGCATGTGACCTATGATGCTGGAACAAAGCAACCCTTAAGTCAGGATTGCTATCAAAATGCCTGCTTTAATTTTGATGCAGGTAAAAGCTGAGCAGTTATTTCTCCTTCTGATGAGATTTGACCTTCATGTTAACTCTGTTCCTTTACTGTTTCTAGAGAGAGTATAATGTTATTAGCCATGTTGCTCATGGTAAAAATGTTTCCTGGTAGACAATGAGACAGAAAATTAGAACTCCCTGTTGAGGTTCCCTGAATGTGGTGATTCTTAAAACTATTTGTGCTTGTGGGGAACCCTAGATGCTCTGCTTTTGCAAAGCTGGCAAATGGGATAGTAGCTCTTTTAGAGCATGAGGCTTTAAGCCATGTAGATCTTATAGCTACCAAGTGCAGGTTTTGTCTTTTTGTACCTCATCTGTCTCTGAGGATGAGCTGGCTTCTGCTACCTGGACTGCTGCTAGGTTTCTGAGAGAATACTAGCATTGTGGCTGACTGACCCTGTCTTTACACCTTGACTAGTGCCAAATGTGGTCTTGCTCTTTAGTGCTTGGCAAAGCCTAAAGAAAACTTGGATGGATGTTACAGTGTTGTCCAACACATAGAGCTAATTTTTAAACATACTGTTTACTCATTAGTGGAACCTTCATAAAAATCCCTTTTTCAAAAACAAGGATACAAATCCCAAGTTGTGATCTTTGACAGTACCCAGTGTAATTCTTAATTACTCTGGCAAATTTATTAAGGTCAGAACCTGGATAAGATCACAATTCAGTGTTGTAAAAAAGTGGTGTTGTGGGCTGCAGAGATGACGTTAGTGGTTACAAGCACTAACTGCACTCACAGTGGACCTAAATTCATTTTCTAGCATCTACATCGAGTAGCTCATAGCTGTCTTTAACTCTGGCTCCAGGGGATCTTATTGCCCCTGGACTCTGAGGGTTCCTGAACTCAAGTGCAAAATGCCCCCTCAAAGACATAATTAAAATAATAGGCTGGGCGTGGTGGCACACGCCTTTAATCCTAACTCTTGGGAGGCAGAGGCAGGTGGATTGGATCTCTGTGAGTTCAAGGCCAGCCTGGTCTCCATAGTGAATCCAGGCCAGTTGGGGCTACAGAGAGATCCTGTCTCAAAAAGACCCCCCGAAAATAGTAATAATAAAAATAAAATTTTAAAAAGTGGTGTTAAGTAATATATAGTCTTATTTTCAAGTTGGTTACCGGCATTTAACTTTTGAATGCTAATATTAATATTAAATATTTCTTTAAATTTTATTCATTAAGGTGTTATGAGATGGAGAAAAGGCTAAAAACACCAGATCTTTTCAAATTCCCTTTCTTTGAAGCCATATGCTGGTTTGTAGCCAAAAATTTGCTGGAAACCCTGAAAGGTAATTAATGGTTTGTACCTTTTGTTGTACAATAAGATGCATAATACTTTCAAATTCCTTTAAAGCTACCTGACAGAGACTCTTCGCTAGACACCATCTGCTCTCCTTTTAAAGTTTGCTCTTTTCCCTCCTGCTGCTAAGAATCTTTTTAAGAGTCTCTAGTATATAAGCCCCTAACTTCATACCTAGAAGTCAGGTATATGAAGACCTATATATGTAATACTGGGAAATCATCATTTCATTTAGCGGGCTAGTACCTTGTACACATGTGTGTCTTGCTCTCAAAAATGTAGTTTGTGTCAGGAGACTATTACCTAACATAGCTGGGCATGGTGGCACACGCCTTTAGTCCCAGCAGAGGCAGGCGGATCTCTGTGAGTTCCAGGCCAGCCTGGTCTACATAGTGAGTTCCAGGCCAGCTGGGGCTACTGGAGCACCCTGTTTCAAAAAGAAAAAAAAAAAAAAAATTAAGGGAATCATTTTCTTGTCCTAAGACAATCGAATGCTTGTGTCATCAATTGCCATTGTAACCATTTTGCTCACTGGTTTAATTCACCTGTTAGCATATCAACCAACAGTTGCTTCTACTGTAGTTGAAGGAAAAAATAGGTCTTTAACTGGGGCCTGGTGGTACAGGCCTGTAATTACATTTAGCTCTTTGAGAGATTAAGGCAGAATTAGAAGTTCAAGACCAGCCTGAACAACTTGGTTAGACTATATCTCAAAATCCAAAGTCAAAAGAAGATTGGGAATAATATAGCTCAGTGGTAGCAGGCATGAGCCTCCTAGGTTTAACCTTACTACCACATGCAAAACACATTTTTTTTTTTTAATTCCCTTTATGGGGCTGGAGAGATGACTCGGCAGTTAAGAGCACTGCCTGCTCTTGCAGTCGACCTGGGTTTAATTCCCAGCACCTACATGGTGGCTAACAGCGGTCTATAACTCCAGTTACAGGGATTCTGATGCTTTCTGGCCTCTGTAGCCATTGTACAACATGAATGCACTTACATACCTGTGAGAAAAACATTCATACACATAAAAATAAAAGCTTCAGGGAATCCAGTGCCCTCTTCTGGCCTCTGTGGACATGATACATGCAGGCAGAACACATAAAAATAAATGAATAAATATAATTTAAATAAAATTTCCTTTATATTTAGGCTTGAAGTTTTTTGTTTGTTTGTTTTTTGCTATTTTTGTATTTTGACTTTATCTTTGGGCAGGAATTGGAGATTGAATGCTACTTCTGCTTTTATCCGTTTTCTGCTTTCCATGCTCTTGTGCTAGTGGGAACATAATTTACTTTTCTAAGCAATTTGAAAATGAAGATACTATTTTTTTGTATGTGTAGGGGGGTGTCTTTTTTGAGACAGGGTCTCCTTGTAGCCCCAGCTGGCCTGGAACTCACTATGTAGACCAGTTGAAGGCCACTTGAACTCACAGATCTCTGCCTGTCTTTGCCTCCCAAGTGCTGGGATCAAAGGCATGCACCAACATGCCCAGCAATACTTTTTTTAAAAAGAATTTATTTTTATTTTATGTGTATTAGTGTTTGCCTCCGTTTATTATGTATACCACATGTGTCCCTGGTGCCCACAGAGGCCAGAATAGGTCATCAGATTCCACTTGAACTGGAGTTCCAGACATTTGTGAGCTGCCATGTGGGTGTTGGGAACTGAACCCAGGTCCTCTGAGCCATCTCTTCAGCTCCAAATGGTGATACTGTTACAATTAACTTTCATAACAGACCTAGACAGACTATACACTAAAGTTATTGAGACATTCATTTCTTTTTTTCATTTAAAAGTTATATAAAAAGAAACAGTGAAATGAAAAACAGAAACAACCAAAAGTTTACTTCTAGGATAGCATATACAGAACGAATAATGGTAAAATTCTGGGGATTTTTTCCTCAAAATAAAAAAGAAGTATGGTGGCAAGACAGCTCAGTGGGCAGGGTGCTTGCTGTGCAAGTCTGACTTCTGAGTTTGAGTCTCATAACCCAGGTAGGACTGAAAGGGGAAAATCAGTTCCACAAAGTTGTCTTCTGACCTCTACATACATGCTGTGGCGTATGTTACCCTGCCTCAACTTTTTTTTTTTTAAATAAAAGTCTCCTTGCCTGTGTAGAAGACTAATGGATCTTTGCAGTACAGTGTCAGTGGAGGTGTTGCGACAGTTCTATGAGTGTGTGTGTGATACGTAGAGTACCCTGAATGAGGAAGACCAACCTGTGCTCCAGAAATGAGTCCTTAATGTGAATCCCTGATTCAATCAGGTACTGTTGGTAGCTGCAGGAATGACATGGACTATAGAGTTGCTGTCTGCAGCATGTCCAGTTTCACTGAACAGTGAAAGAAGTTCATAGTCTCCAAGTTCAAGTCAAGAACATATGTGTTGTATACACTTATGAAATATTTATAAATGTCTTTGCTTTTTGGAAATGAAGTCCAGTTCCTGAACCCTCTGGTTAAGATTACAGTCTACCCTGAGCTCTTTTCCATCTTTTCTCTTACTCTGATGTAGGACTCCAAGTTCCTATTATCTGGTTAGCTAGGTGAAACTCTACAAATTCATATTTATTCTGTCTCTGTCTTTCCATCTCTCTCTTCCTTCACCCCTCCCTCTCTTTTACACACACATTCACACACCTTTTCCCTTAAGGCAGGTTCATGTCATGAATTTATTAGAACAAATTAGGAGTTTACTCAAAAGGTGAAATCTTGTTATTCATTAAATTGCAACACTGATTTGCTTAGTCTTAGAAATGACTAGTTATTTGTCCTAATAAACATGGCCCTATATATTACAGATTTTAAAATAAAGATTCTAGCTGGGCATGGTGGTGCATGCCTTTAATCCCAGCACTTGGGAGGCAGAGGGAGGCGGATCTTTGTGAGTTCGAGGCCAGCCTGGCCTACATAGTTTCAGGACAGCTGGGGCTATAGGGAGACCCTGTCTCAAAAAGACAAAAAAGAAAAAGATTCTGTAAAAGGTTATTTAAAAAAAAAAAAAAGGTTATTTATATGCTATTTTAATATGTTTAACAATCAGATCAATATAGGAAACTTGGTAATCATAGTGATTAAATATAGTCTGCCATTTATTACTGTTTTGTAAAGGATGATTGTGGAGCATATGCCTGTATCTTTACTATCTTTTGAAGTTTTGTAAAAATCTTGCATATATATCTCAATAGCTTAATTACTAGGTATTTGTTTTAGTGCTGTGATAAATAGCATATGCCACTATATGTAGTTATTACCATGGTAGAACTATATGAAATTGCTGCCTTTATATTTCAAATGGTGAAATATTGGCAATTTTATATGGTTCAAACTAATAACCATGTGGTGGTAGACTATAGAAAGTTTTTTTTTTTTTAATTTTATTTTATTTTGTGTGTATGAGTATATTGCCTGCGTGTATGTGAGTGCACCCGTGTCATACAATGCCCACAGAGGACAGAAGGGGCTGTCGAGGCTGTTGGATCCCCTGGAACTGGAGTTAAGGACAGTTGTTAGCTGCCATGTGGGTGCTGGGATTCAAACCCAGGTCTTTTGCAAGTACAGTGTTCTTAACCACTGTGCCATCTCTCCAGCCCCAGAAACAGTTAATTTTTTTAAAAAATGCTTCATTATTTTTATTTTATGTGTATGAGTGTGTTGCCTGCATGTATGTGAGTATACCCATGTCATGCAATGCCGCGGAGGTCAGAAGAGTGCTTCGGATTCCTTTGGAACTGGAGTTAAGGATGGTTTGTAGCCACCATGTAGGTGCTGGGAATTGAACCTGGGTCCTCTGCAAGAGCAATCAGTGCTCTTAACCGCTGAGCCATCTCTCCAGCCCCAGAAACAGTTAATTTTTATACTGATTTTGTATTCAGTAATCTCGTTAAAGATTATTAATAATTTATCTAAGGAGGTATTTTGGGTTCCTTAATATAAATCACATCTATGATTAATGACAGTTTTGTTTTTTTCTAGTATTTATATTTCTTTAATTTTCTTTCTTTACTGTGTTGGAAGGCCTTGGGGTACAATGGTAACTAGGAACAGGAAAGGTAGGCAACTTTATCTTCTTCCCAATCAGAAAAGGAAAATTTTCAGCCTTATAGCATTTATAGTATTAGGATTGCTTTTTATTGACTACTTTTTCAGGTTTAAGATGTTCTTCTCTGATTTAACTAAAAGATTATGATTTTTTTCTTTATTTCTTTTAAAAAAATCAGTGGAGGGTGCTGGGGAGATGGCTCAGTAAAATACTTGTGTCACAAGTGTAAGAACCTGAGTTTGGATCCCTGGAACCCATATAAAAAGTCAGCTGTAGTGGCATTGGGAAGGTGAAGACAAGGGGATTCTTGAAATTGACTGGCCAACTAGTTAGTCTTGTCCAGTCAGTGAGCTCCAGGTTCAATGAGAGACCCTGCCTCAGAAAATAAGGTGGCAGGCCAGAGAAATGGCTCAGTGGGTTAAAGACACTTGGTGCCAAGCCTGAAGACCTGACTTTACCCCAGGAGCCACATGGAGGAAGGAGAAAACTGACTCCTGAAAGTTGTCTTCTGACCTTGCATACTCACAGTGGTAGGCACACAGCCCCTCCAAAAGAAGGAAGGAAGAAGAAGGAAGGGGAGGGAGGGAGGGCTGGGATTAAAGATGTGAGCCACTAGTCTTTGTTAGGTTTAGGAGTAGAAATAGTACCAACCTTAGGAAAAATTGCTATTTCTTCTTTTCCTTATATCTGGAGGAAGTTCTGTGGTTGGAATGATTTTTTTGTTTTTTAATTAAAAATTTTTTTTTATTTAGGGGCTGGAGAGATGGCTCAGTGGTTAAGAGCACTGGCTGTTCTTGCAGAAGACTCTCGAGTTCAATTCCCAGCACCTACATGGTGGCTAACAGTTGTCTGTAACTTCAGTTCCAAGAGGATCCGATGGCTTCTTCCAACCTCCATGGGCTTTGCATGGTATAGGTGCAGTTATATACATGCAGGCAATACACTTACATACATAAAAATAATTAAATTTTTTTAAAATTTGAAAATTGTTTAATTTTATGTGTATGAGTGTTTTCTCTGCGTGTATGTAAGTGCACCCATGTGTGCAGTGCCTGTGGAGGTCAGAAGAGGGCATCAAGGCCTCCTGGAACTGGAGTTTTGCATGGTTGTTAGCTACCACGTGGGTATTGGGAACCGAACTCACATTCTCTGGAAGAGCATCCAGTGCTCTTTACCACTGAGCAATCTGTCACACCTGAAAGATTCTTGAATGATTGATAGAACTCTTTGATGAAAAACATCTGGATTTATAGTTTTCTTGGTGGGGAAATTTCTGACTGCTGAGTCGGTATTTTTAGTGAAGGAGGGACTGTTAAGGCTTTCTAGTACTTTTGAGTGTGTTTGGATGGTTGACTTTTAGAAATGGACACATTTCTAAGTTTTACATTGGTTGGCATAAAGTTATTCATGTCATTCTCTCATATTTGTAATGATGTCTCATTTCTCACTGGCCATGTGTGCCTCTCCTTTCCCTTTTCCTCTCTTGTCTTCTGTAGACATGGAATTCAGTCTGTAACCCAGGTTGGCCTCTAACTCGTGATTCTTCTGTCTCAACCTCAGAAGTGCTGGGATTACAGATGTGAGCTACCATGCCTGGCCATTTTTAAATGTTTCACTATTGTTTACTTCAACACAAGCATTTAAAGCTATACATTACCCTTGGTATAGTATGCCACACATTTTTGGGTGTGTTTTTTTTTTTTTTTAGAATTATTTTTGGTTTTTTAACTTATTTTTATTTTATGTGTATGGGTAGATTGCTTGAATATGTGTAAGGGAACCTGTGTCGTACAGTGCACATGGAGTTCAGAAAAGAGTGTCAGATCCCCTAGAAACTAGAGTTATGGACGGTTGTTAGTGGCCATGTGGGTCCTGGGAACTGACCCTGGGTCCTCTACAAGAGCAGCCAGTGCTCTTAACTGCTGAACCATCTGTCCAGCTGAACACATTTTTGTTTTTTATTGAATCTTACTTATTGTGTGTATGTGTGCACCTCCCCCACACATACATGTACCACCACACTAGTGGAGATCTCTCCTTTCATCATGTATGTCCTAGCAGTCAAACTGAGGTCATTAGGTGTGATGGCAAGGCAGTTTCTACCCATTGAACCATCTCACTGGCCCAATACCACACATTTTTATAAAATATGTTTTTGTTTTAAACTTTTATTTTTATTTTATCTGTATGAGTGTTTTTTCTGTAGGTATGTAAGTGCATTTGTATTGTGCAATGCCTACAGAGGCCAGAAGGCATCAGAACCTGGAACTGGAGTTAGAGAAAGTTGTTGGCCGCCATGTGGGTGCTGGGAACTGAACCTGGGTCCTCTTCAAGAACAGCCAGTGCTGTAGACCCCAGTAGTTTGTTTTTTGATACACGGTCTCACTAAGTAACCTAACTGACCTGGAATTAGCTATCTAGATCAGGATGACCTGGAACTCACAGAGATCCACCTGTGCCTGTTTGTCTTTTTTCTGGTCTCTGTAGCCCCAGCTGGCCTGAACCCATTTGTATAGACTAGGCTGGCCTTGAACTCACAAAGATCTGCCTGCCTCTCCCTCCTAAGTGCTGGGACTAAAGGCATGCGCCACCATGGCTGGCTTTTTTTTTTTTTCCTTTAAATTTTAAAAGATTTTATTTAAGTGTATGTGTGTGAGTAGGTACATGTATGTGCTGGTGCCTTTGAAATCCAGAAGAGGGCAAAGGGTTCCCAGAAGCTGAGTTATTGGTGGTTAGTTATGAGCCACTAGATGTAGGTGCTGGAAAATGAGCTCCAGTCTTTTGCAAGAGCAGCAAGTGCTTTTAATCTTAATGTTGAACCGAGAACATATGTTTTTTTTTTTTTTTTTTTTTTTTTTGGTCTTTGTTGAGACAGGGTCTCCCTGTAGTCCCAGCTGTCCTGGATTCACAATGGAGACCACGCTGGCCTCGAACTCACAAAGATCCTCCTGAGTACTGAGATTAAAGGCATGCGCCACCACGCCCCGCACCAGTACTTTTAAAAAAAGAAAAAAATCTGTCATTTAGTAGTATGTGATTTAATTGCATTTTGATTATATAGGTGATTCAGATCATTCGAAATACATTGAGACTTCATGGTCCTGAGATGGATGGTTTTTGTAAATGTGCTGTGTATGTTTGAAAAGAACGTATATTTTGCAGTTGCCAAATACAGTATCCTTATGACTGTTGAATCAAATCTTTTGGTTTTGTGGGTATTTATTTTTTCCCACTCTTTTTGTTTGTTTTGCATTGTATTATTTTATTTTGTTGAGATAGGGTCTTATTATATCATCCTGGCTGGCTGAGTAGACCAGGCTGACCTGTCTCTGCTTCCCAAGTGCTAAGATAAAATGTATACACTAACATGCCTGACCTGAATCAAGTTTTATATTAGATTGTATTTCTACCTGTTTGTTTTTTTCAGTCCACTCTGTTTTTTCACTATTTTTGGTTAAAATCTTCCACTGAGATGGTGAAATGGCTTACTGTATTTTGAAGTTTTATATGATTGTTTTCTGTATTTCAGGCTTTGTTATTGTGCAATTTTTTTAAGTGAATTGAAATATTGAACATGATGTAATGATGTTTTATTAATGACAGTATTTAGTACAGGCACCCTAACTTCTTTTCAAAGCTTGAGATCCTTAGTATCATTACATTGAATAGTTCTTTTTGTTTTTCTTTCTTGCCTTTTGAATTGATTATATTGTATCCCATTTTTCTTTTTTACTAATTTTGGGATTGTTCAGTTTGATATTTGATGTTCACTCAAAACCTAGAGTTAATCCTTTTATAAACTTCAGAACACCTTAATTCCTATTTTGGACCTTATTTCATTCCTACAGAACTGAAAGAAGATGGTTTCCAGCCCCAAACTTACCTAGTACAAGGAGTGAAAGCACTGCATACTGCTTTAAAATTATGGATGAAAAAGGAAGTAAGTTGTTACTGTTACTGTTTTTTATGTGGTAGAATCAAATCTTACCTCTACTACTGGTAAATTGTGTCATTCTGAATATATTAACCTAACTTCAGTGCCTTAGTTCTTTTCACTGTAATATGAGAATAATCATAACCTGTAAAAAGGTTGAGTACCTGAAAACTGAAGTGCTCCAAAATCCAAAACACTTCTCTGGTCCCAAGCATTTCACTCGAGAGATATTCATCCTGAAGTATCTATATCATAATGATATTGAAGGGATTAAATGAGTTAATGCTTACAAAGTGTACTTAGCATTATCAGAACATAGTTAGCACCGATAATATTACTATTGTTATTAATTTAACAAGTTATGCTAAAACCAAGTCAAGATTATAAAGCAAAAATAGAAACTAGTATAATGTGTCTAAAATTATGTTAACGGTAATTAATATTTGGTTTTACTTACCTACCTTTTTAAAAGATTTTATTTTTATTGTATGTGTATGAGTGTTTTACCTGCATGTAAATGCACCACATGAGTGCCTGGTGTCTGCGGAGGCCAGAAGAAGGTATGGGATCCCCTGAAACTAGAGTTAAGGACAGGTGTTAGCCACCATGTAGGTTCTAGGAACTGAGCCCAGGTCCTCTGCATGAGCAGCCAGTGCTCTTAACCACTGAACCATCTCTCCAGCCCCTGATTAATGTTTGGAAATAGACGTAAAAACAGAGGCATTAGTTTTCAGTTCAATAGAATAACTTACCAGTTCATTTCTTGGTCCTATTAATGATATCTTTCTTATTTTGCTTTTGACTATTAAATTTTTTAACCTACATTTATTCAAATTAGACTTCCCATGAAAAACTAGGGTTACTTAGTACTGGTGTTCCTTACAAAATTCTTTATTATGAATTAAATGTTAGGCTTAATTTCCTTATTGTAGTTACAGTTAGAATTACAGTAGAATTTGAGGTATAGAGTGCAATATAAAGACAAGGTTCACCATGAAATAAGTTGAGTAACTTTGGTTTTCTTGTCTTTGTCCAAATATAGCTCGTGTCTGAACATGCCTTTGAAATTCCAGACAATGTTAGACCTGGACATCTTATTAAGGAACTTTCTAAAGTAATTCGAGCAATTGAGGTAAGAGTAGAAATGATCGTGTAAGTGTCTGCTTGCCTTCTGTCTTGAGAAGCAAATGGATCTACCACCATGCCATAGGTATATGAAAGCACTTACACACTTGAAGGAATGTAATGAGCTGATCTTAGACAAGTTTTAAAGTTTCAGGCTTATAATGTCTTAAAGAGAAATTTAGAATATTATATCATAATGAAATATTAAGCAGATATCAGTTACTTTGAGATCTCTAGTTCCTCCAAAAGTCCTAATATGTTTACATCCATTTAATTTTGGTTACCTAGAGATGAATGCATGTTAAGTAATTAGAGAAAGAGGAAAAAAAGCAGGTGAATAAAGCTAAGTGAAGTTGGGTTGGAAAGAAGAATATTAGATCAGTCCCTTTGACTGAAAATACTGGAGCAGCTGGCAAGTAAATGCCTTTGATAAAAACCTGTGACTAGGTGTTTTAACTTACTAATTAGGACCTGTTGTTGGTATTGAAGAAGGGGATTTTCATTTTCATTGGGACAGTGGCTTGATTAGTGTGTAATTAAGAGGAAAATCAGTGGAGAAGTGGCAGCCAACTGGTAATTTAATTTCTTACATTAGGACTGTGTTTATAGAGTGGAAAGAGGTACATATTTAAGAAGTATGCCCCCGCACCAATAGCACTAGGACTGAACTCAGGGCAACTTGCTAGGCAAGTGTCCTACCACTGAGTTAAATATCCAACCCCCTAAGAAATATTAAAATGCTAGATTTAATATCCATAGATAGAATATTTCATGCCTTTTTCAGATATAGTAAAAATATTTTAAAGAGTGATAGTAATTGCATGTAAATGGATTTACTATCAAAGGTATACTCTCAAATATATGTAAATATATAAAATATATAGCACATGCTATGCTATATATAACATAATTGCATATATGTCTTATGTACAGTAACAACCAACACAATAAATTCAAGGAAAATAAAAATAATAGTTGAATAAACAGGATTATTATTTCTGAAAATGTCAATTCTAATTTAATATTAATATTTAAGATGATAAGCTAGGCATGATGGTGCATGCACTTGGGAAGCTAAGGCAGAAGGACCATGAGTTTGATGCCAGCCTGGGCTACATAGAGAGATTCTGCCTCAAAAAAAACCCAACTCTTCAAAATAAATCAAGGAAATGTGTTCATGTAGTATATTGAGGAGAGGGAATAAAGGAAAGATGAGACTTTGATTTAGTCTTTATCTTTTAAATGGTTAAATAGAACGGTTCTTGTTTTTAAAAACATTTTTATGGATTGTTTTTGTCAGGTATGTGTATAGTAGACTTGTCATAAAACATTTTGACCTTGATTCTTAAAGGAAGAAAATGGCAAACCAGTAAAATCTCAGGGAATTCCTACTGTGTGTCCAGTTTCACGAACCTCAAATGAAGCAACTTCCCCATACCATTCCCGGCGAAAGATGAGGAAACTTCGAGATCATAATGTCCGAACTCCTTCTAACCTAGACATCCTCGAGCTCCATACAAGGGAGGTCCTCAAAAGATTAGAGATGTGTCCATGGGAAGAGGCAAGTATCATACATTAGGATCAGAAAATGAAAGTTCTTTAAAAGATAGTAAATTTAACAGTCTGACTGTTGTTAACTGGTTTTTACTCTAGATTTATAGAAGTTTACTAATACTTTTGTCTTTGGCAGATCATGGAACCAGTCAGTGTGGTGTTAAGATGGCTATATTTCATTCATTTGCTAGCATGTTTCTTGAATGTTTATGAAGTGTAACGAACTCTTCTGGGCCCTGAGGAACATGCCAAAGCAAGCAAACTCGAGTCTCTGTCCTCATGAAGCTTTTTATCAAAGTTCAAGTTGGAAATGGGGACATAGTTCAAAACAATATAATTTCAAACTTGGGCATGGTGGCACATGCCTATAATCCCAGTGCTTGGGAGTCTGAGGCGAGGGACTTGCTGCAAGTTTGAGGCCAACCTGAGATATACAGTGAGAACCGTTCTCAAACAACAGCAGCAACAACAAAATATATATAACTTCAGCTGCTAAGTGTTTTGATGGAGGCTGAAATAGTAGGGCACTAGGGAGGTGGAGTGACTGGTTGCTTTAGCCAAGGTGATCAGACTGCCTTTAGGGGTATTGATGTTTGAATTGGTACTTAAATAAAGAAGTCAGATGACAACGCAGCTTCAAATTAGTATTGCAGACCAAGGAAAGCAAATGTAGAAAGCCTGTCCTTGAACCAAGAAAGCACAATTCTGACTGGTAGACAGAGTCCATTTAAGTTGGAGAAGTCCTGGTGTACTGGACAGAGGGAGGAGACAGTGAGGCAGTAGCACCTTTATAAAACATGCTAATGAGTTTGTGATAGGATTTGCCTAATCCATGTTTTTACATCTTAACTAGAGGATAGACAGTAATAGAAAAATGAGGGACTGGAGAGATGACTCAGCGGTTAAGAACACTGGTTGTTCTTGCAGAAGACCCAGGTTCGAATCCCAGCACCCACATGGCAGCTAACAACTGTCTGTAACTCCAGTCCCAGGGGATCCAACAGCCTCTTCTGACCTCTGCGGGCATAGCACGACACGGGTACACTTACCTACATGCAGGCAATACACGCATACGCATAAAATAAAAATAAATATAATTTTTTTAAAAAAGAAAAATGAGTGAAATAAAGGTGTTTCTGGCTTAAAATAGGAGCTTATTTAGTCATTACAACTTTACACATTTTAGCCGGGTGTGGTGGCACACGCCTGTAAGTCCCAGCACTTGGGAGGCAGAGGCAGGCGGATCTTTGTGAATTAAAGGCCAGCCTGCTCTACATAGTGAGTTCCAGGACAGCTGGGGCTACAGGGAGACCCTGCTTTAAAAAGACCAAAAAAAAAGGAAGAAAGAACTTTACATATTTTAAATTTGATATGTTTATTTAAGCTTATTTGGTTCTAAATCTATTTAACCCATTGCTGTCTTGGGAAGAGTATTGTGAATGTTCTATTTATTAGAGGAAAATTTGTCTCATTAAAAGGATTTTTTTTTTTTTTTGGCCTTTTTGAGACAGTTGTAGCCCCAGCTGGCCTGGCACTCAATAGCTTGCCTCTGCCTCCTGCCTGGCAGGAAATCTTTTATACATTTAAAAAAACAGCTGTAGCTGGGTGTGGTGGCACACGCCTTTAGTCCCAGCACTTGGGAGGCAGAGGCAGGCGGATCTCTGTGAGTTCAAGGCCAGTCTGGTCTACATAGTGAGTTCCAGGACAGCTGGGGCTACAGGGAGACCCTGTCTCAAAAAGACTGAAAAAAAACAAAACAGCTGCCATTGTTTCTTTCTGTCACTAGTGGCAGCTGACAGTGCCTGGTGGGAAGGCATGGCATCAAGGTTAGGGTGAGTAGAAAGGCCCCACAACTGGACTTCAACAGGAAGAAACAGCAGAGGAAAATGAAACTGCCTAGCTCTTCAGCTTTTGAGAGAATGACCTGTGTTTGGATTTGCTTTATGCAGATTTTGCATTCTACATTAGAAAATGTATTTTATTGCTAATGGTCCTGTGGGAAGATGAGCCATTCTTATGCTTTAGAATGAAGAACACTTGAGTGTGGGACTACTGAGTTATCCCCAAGCTTAGATGGTTGCCCATCCCTCTGCAAGGCAGGGCCATGGAAGGAGGGACATTATGCAGTCTTTGGTTGAGCAGGCATGCCTGAAAGTGGAGGTTAAGTCAGTTCTGTTTTTATACTTTAAGGACATCTTGAGCTCTAAACTGAATGGAAAATTCAACAAACATCTCCAGCCATCTTCCACGGTACCTGAATGGAGAGCAAAAGACAATGATCTGCGATTACTCCTGACAAATGGAAGAATAATTAAGTATGTAAAATAGATCAAAGTATCAATAATTTCTAGTGGTTACCCTTTCCCTTCATATAATCTCTAGTCCACATTATTGCATAGCCAGTTATGTTATAAAGAAAGGGTCTCAACTCTCTACTGGGTCTAAATGGAGGGGAAGGGAGTAACAGAACTTTACACTACTTCTGACTTATTATTTTTCCTCCATGGTACAGAGATGAAAGACAACCCTTTGCAGATCGGAGTCTTTATACAGCAGATAGTGAAAGTGAAGAGGACAAGAGACCAACAAAGGCAGTAAACAGGAAGACAGAAGATTCAGGAAGAGAGGGGACAGAAAGTGAAGAATCTCAAAAACCACTTAATAGTATGTTTGTTATAATGATCATTTCAAAGGTCTATTCTTTGCTAATATGATAGTAGGTAACTAGCTGATCTTAAGAGTTTTTAAATCTGTTATAGGATTGAAAATGCTTGTGTTTGGGGTTGGAGAGATGACTCAGCAGTTAAAAGAGAACTGACTGCTCTTGCAGAGGACTGGGGTTTGATTCCCAGCACCCACATGGCAGCTAACAACCATCTATCACTCCAGTTCCAGGGGATCTGACGCCCTATTCTGGCTTCCGTGGGGTTGCACGACACAGGTGCTCTTGCATACATGCGGGCAGAACACTCATACACATAAAATAAAAATAAATTAAATACTAAAAAAAGCTGGGCATGGTGGTGCATGCCTTTAATCCCAGCAGCACTCAGGAGGCAGAGGCAGGTGGATCTCTGTGAGTCCAAGGCCAGCCTGGTCTACATAGTGAGTTCTGGGCCAGCTGGGGCTACAGGGAGACCCTGTCTCAAAAAAAGAAAGAAAATACTTGTGTGTATAATGCTGATTTGGAAACTCTGAAGTATGTTTGAGTAGTTCATTGATAAGAGAAGTGCTGAATGTGAATGCCAAGTGAGATGTAGTAAATAAACAGATTGCCAATGAAGGACTGCGTGAGGGCCAGTTGAGATCCAGGTCTACTCACTGTTTCTAAAGTAATTTAAAATTTCTAAAGTGGGGCTAGAGAGATGGCTCAGCGGTTAAGAGCATTGGCTGCTCTTGCAGAGGACCTGGATCTGATTCCTAGCACCCACATGGTAGCTACGAACTGTCCTTAACTCCAGTTCCAGGGGAATCCGAAGCCCTCTTCTGACCTCCACGGCATTGCACGACATGGGTACACTCATATACATGCAGGCAATACACTCATACACATTAAGAAAAAAAAAATTTTTTTCTAAGGTAATTTGAAATTTAAAGTAATTTAAAATTGGTTTATGGCCTCTACTCCCCCAGATGAGTTTCAAATTTAATGCTATCACATATGACTTTTAGTAACACGTATATGGTTTTCAGAAATAAGAGACATCTGGTTGGTTCATATGCAGCTAAGTTGGAATCTCAGTAGTGTAGTATTATTTGATGGGCCCATTTGCAGGAGGCTTCTCCTGACTTATTGGTTATCGTCAAGTAAAGTAGTAGCAGTAATATCAGATACCGTAGTAGCACCACCTTCTCCTTGAGGTCTTTTTTCCTTGTTTAAAATCCTAATTTCTCAATATATTTCAAGAACTCCATATATCCTTGCATTTAAAAATTAAAATCAGCAGGGCGTGGTGACGCACGCCTTTAATCCCAGCGCTCGGAGGCAGAGGTAGGCAGATCTCAGTGAGTTCGAGGCCAGCCTGGTCTGCATAGTGAGTTCCAGGACAGCTGGGGCTACAGGGAGATGCTGTCTCAAAAAGACCGAAAAAAAAAAATTAAAATCAATATTTTTGTTTCTTTTATGAGTAGGTGTTCTGCATAATGACATTATTTAATCTGTTTTTAATATCTCAGTTCCTACTAGTTCCAGGTAAATTTGGTCCTTCTATAGTTGGTAACTCTGCCATTGTGCACATGTCAGAGCAAAGGCAGTAAATCACTGAGAACTGATGGAACAATTGCTATGTGGCAAGGCCTTGTGGAAGAGAAAGGCAGAATAAGAATCCAGATTATAAGCTAATTGAACTCAGTCCATGTGAATGCATTTGAGGTTTAAGAGTTTCCTTTTTGTTCTCTAGTGAGAGAATTAATGTAAAAGGAAAGTCAAAAGCATCTTGTAGTTCTAAAGGCTCTTTTCTGGAAAGAAAGAAATACATTTTTTTAAAAAATATTTTTATTTTACGTCTGTGTATATTATCTGCATGTCCGTAAGTGCACCCATGTAGCGCAATGCCCACAGTGGACAGAAGAGGGCGTCGGATACCCTAGAACCAAAGCCACGGACAATTGTTAGTCCTATTAGTGCTGGGATTCGAACCTGGGTCTTCTACAAGAACAGCCAGTGTTCTTAATTGCTGAACCACCTCTCCAGCCCCAAGAAATACAAACATTTTAAGAACATACTTCAAATGGTCTATGTCTTGGTCAGTTAGGGAGAAAGACCTTTGGGGAGACAGTGATGGTACAATAAAAACAGAAAGGGAGGGGCAGGGTTGGGTGATGGAGAGCTACCTTGAAACTGGATAGACCTTAGAGATCATCTTTTCATCTTGCCCCAAAGTTCTAATGATTTTCTCTCATACACTTCTTCACCAGGGATTTTTACAAGTGTGAAATCAGAACTCAGGACTAGATCATCAGAATATTCTGATGTTTCTGATTCAGAAGACTCTGGACCTGATTGCACTGCACTGGTATGCTTGAAGCCCTGAGAGTTATGTGGGAAAATGAACACCCATACAGCTTCACCTGGGAGGAGGGCCATTGGCAGCTTTTCCCAAAACTCATCTCTGACCTATGCAGCACAGGGTCTTCATCCTGTGACTGGTCACATCCATAAGTAGCTCTTGTCTGGCTTTGGTAAGGGTGGAGGGAGAGATTGTTCTTTTCAGTTTTCTTGTGTAGTTCATGGTTCTCACGGGCTCTATTTTATTTTACCTTAAACCTTACTATCTTCGGGTAGTATGTAACTGTAGTAACTGGAAATTTTCAGTTTTTGATGTAAAAAACAGAAGTAATTATATGATAATTAAGATAGTAACTTTCACTAGGTAGATAAATTATTTTTTAATTAGTCTCTACAGTCTGGTCAATTTCTTATTTACCTTTGTTTCTATTTTATGTTGTATTATTTCAGAAAATTAATTTTACCACTGAAGAGTCTGAAAGTTCAGGTGATGAAAAGAAACATGAAACAATGTCAAATTTTAAGGAAGAATCTGATATAATGAGGAACTTCTTTCAAAAGAGCCAAAAGCCATCTAGAAGTGAAATTTCAATTAAAAGGTAGGCTTGTTGACAGTAGTAGTTGTTTTACATTATGATTTAAATGCTGTGAAAACACTTCTTAGTTTTAAGTTTTACTGAAAATTTCATCGGAAAAAATATTCTTGCCTTTTTGGATTGCCTGCTCTTTAGGGAATGTCCTACCTCCACGAGCACAGAAGAAGAAGCTATTCAGGGCATGCTGTCCATGGCAGGATTGCACTATGCCACATGTTTACAAAGGCAGATTCAAAGCACAGACTGCAATGGTGAAAAGAACTCTCTCCAGGATCCCAGCAGCTGCCACAGTAGTAATGCTGAAGTTAGGCAGTTGTATCGCTATAATAAGCCAGTGGAATGTGGTAAGAAATACAAATTATCAGTCTCTAAAAATTGTATATTATTTAATAATGCTATAATCCTAATTAAGGTTAGAGATGGTATGAATAAGGACTGCTTACTGTAAGAAATAGTTGTAAGGAGCCAGGTATGGTGGCACACCTTTAATCCCAGCACTCAGGGGGCCAACCTGGTCTACAGAGTGAATTCCAGGCAGCTAGAGCTACAAGGAAACTGTCTCAAAACAAAAATACAATGGGTGGGTGTGTGGGTGTGTAGTTTTAAGGGGCTGGGGAGATGGCTCAACACTGGAAGAGTACTTGCCGCTCTTCCAGAGGACCTGGGTTCAATTCCTAGCACCCACATGGCACCTAATAACCATCTGTAATTACAGTTCCAGGGGACTCTGATACCCTCTTCTGACTTGTGGTCATGCACGACATAGCTGCATTTACGTACATGCAGGCAAGTGCAGGCAATACACTTGTACACATAAAAATAATAAATGAAATATTTTTTAAAAGAAATAGTTTTAAGAGAGTTGATCTCCCCCCCCAAAAAAAAAATTTTCATAGTGCTGCCAAGGCATGTAAAATGTAAGCATAAGAATTTAAAATGTGGGCTAATGAGGTGGCTCAGCAAGTAAAGGTACTTGCTGAAAACCTGAGTTTGATCCTTAGGACCCACATGTGGAAGGAGTGAATTGATTCCCACAGTTGTCGTCTGATGCCACATGTGAGCAGTGACATGCACATACCCATACACAGGCATACAACAAAATTAGTTAAAATGTAATTAAAATTAGAACAAAACTTCTACATAGAAGTAAATGGGATGGCTGGGCATGGTGACGCACGCCTTTAATCCCAGCACTTGGGAGGCAGAGGCAGGCGGATCTCTGTGAGTTCAAGGCCAGCCTGGTCTACATAGTGAGTTCCAGGACAGCTGGGGCTACAGGGAGACCCTTTCTCAAAAAAAAAAAAAAAAAAGAAAAAAGAAAGAAAGAAAGAAATGGGATTGAGAGTTGTGTTCACTGGCATAATTCTACCATTGCCCTTGCAAAGATAGTATCATTTCCCTTCACTAACAGTATGATTGATCAGAGTGGAAGAAATGGTGTTTTGGTGTAATAATGGTCTGCTGAGTCAGTCCATTTTTCTTTTTTTTTTTAATTTAATAACTACATGATTAGAAGAAACATTTCATTACAACTTTAACATATTCAGTAACACATTCCAGAGCAAGGATACATCTCTTTCAAAAGTGGCTATAAATTTTTAGGTTCACAGTTGAATTAATACAGTTATACAATGTTGAACTCAGTATAAACCCTGTAGAGAGGAAAACAAGTTTTGAACTGCTTTCTCCTTAAAAAGGAGGCATTAGGGAAGGAGCAGACTCATCAGCATACCAGTGATGCCACCTAGTGCTTCTTCTCTATGCCTTCAGAAAAAAACATTGTCTACCAAAAAGTCTGATTGGGAAAAAGACAACAGTTGTATTCAGTCCTCCCTGATTAAGGGTCAGCTGTGCATGAATACCTTGACCTCCATTTCAAGTAATTCTTGAAACAACATTTCATAAGTAATAGTGATCCCATTCTACACGCAAAGGAAATATGACTTGATGAAGTTCATTTAACTTCCACATACTTACATAGATATTATTTAGATCGGGTGAAATTGGAGCCCTGGACCATCTGATCCCAAAGCTTTTGCATATTGTGTAATAGCAAACTGAAGTTGTGTTGGTATGGAGGAATTCAAGTTTAAATCTGAGTTTGTTCCCTGTTCTACTTTGCCTTTCTATGGTCAGTGTATTGCATTTGGTTTTACATCAACAGCACGTGGCCATAATATTTGCCTATAGGTGTCTCAAAACATAAAACCTGTCATATAAAGACAATTTCAAAGTTTAGTTGTGAGCTGCTGCCTATGGGTGTTGTGTTTTGTTTTGTTTTGTTTTGTTTTGTTAGAGAGAGAGAGAGAGGAGAGAGAGAAGGGTCTAGTAAAAGAAAATGTATGTGAATAAAGAGTTAATGGATATATATATATATATATATTAAAATGTCAACGTTAAATTTGTTTTTAACTGTAAGTGCTAGGCCAGTTTTGTTCTTTAAGATGAAGTTTGTACAAAGATAATTTAATTAACACTTCTCTGTAGGATACGTTGTCAAAACTGAAGATCAAGATTTGAGGACCCCTTCCTGGACTAAACAATTTGATAGAACTTCCAGATTTAATCCTCAGGTATATTCAAAAGTTGGAATATTAAGAGATTTTCGAATGTTCAATACTGTTTTTGCTTTCTTTTTTAAAAAAGTTGTGTCTAGTCAATTCCTTTTTCTTTTAACATTGGTCACAACCTTCTCAGTTAATTTCAAGAATCATCAGTCAGTAATATTTTTTTGTCCTTAGAAATCGACTCAATAATCTTAAGGGACTGAAAAGGTTGGGCATGGTGGCACATGCCTTTAATCCCAGCACTCTGGAAGCAGAGGCTGGTTGATCTCTATGAATTTGAGGCCAGCCTGGTCTACATTTCAAGTTTCAGGCCATCCAGTGCTACATAGTGAGACTGTCTCAAAAAACAAACAAACAAACAAAAAGATACTGAATAGAATGTCTAGTTAAAAAAAGACCAAACTTGGGTCCTGAACCTTGGAATTTTTTTTAGTAAACACATACAGTATTGCTGAACCTTATAGAGATTAAGGGTTTTTTTTGTTTGTTTGTTTTTGGTCTTTTTGAGACAGCATCTCCCTGTAGCCCCAGCAGGCCTGGAACTCACTATGTAGACCAGGCTGGCCTGGAAGTCGGAGATCTGCCTGCCTTTGCCTCCCGGGTGCTGGGATTAAAAGCGTGCACCACCACACCCAGCAAGATTTAAGTTTTTAAAAAGGTAGTACAGGAGGCTTTGCAAGATGGCTCAGCAGGTAAAGGTGATGACCTGAGTTCAGTCCCCAGGACCCACATGGTGGAAGGAGAGAACTGACTTCTGCAGTTGTCCTCTGACTTCTACATATGAGTGCATGTACTCATTCATGCACACATCTGCACATACATCCACAATAAATTAGCCATTTTTCTTTTGAAAATACTTTATGTGTATGCATGTATTGTCTGCATGTATGCAAGTGCACTCATGTCCTAATGCCCTTGGAGGACAGAAAAGGCTGTCGGATTCCCTGGAACTGGAGTTACAGACAGTTGTTAGCTGCCATGTGGGTGCTGGGATTCAAACCTGGGTCTTCTGCAAGAACAGCCAGTGTTCTTAACTGCCGAGCCATCTCTCCAGCTCCATTCTTTTCTTTTCCTCTCTTTTTTTTTTTCCCTAAAAAAATGATAGTGCATTATTATTGAGAATATGTGAGAAATGTGGTGAGCCAGGAAACAGTGAGTCCACTGTTCCTATTTCAGTTTCCCTCTCTCATGGGATGACAGGCAGCAACTCTACTTGCTTAGAATATGATCTTTCTTGTCTCATCTTCACTTAATGATGCAACTTCAAAACTTAAGTAGTAAGAACTAATCTTTCCAAACCATTAGTTTATTAAGGGTGATCATCTGTGTCTAATTAAGAAAAACAAATTTGAGAGACCAATGAGATAGCTCAGTGGGTAAGGGTACTTACTGCCAAGCCTGACAACCTGGGTTTGATCCCTAGGACCTACATGGTGGAAAGAGAGAACCAACTCCTACAGGTTATCTTCTGGACTTAACACGTATGCCCTGGCATATGCGTATTCACACACAAAATAAATGAAAAAGGATATGGAATAAATTTATGAAGTGCAATAAAAAGAAAACTAAAATTGAGTAATTTTTAATTCTCTCTCTTGATTTTGCTAATGCATAGAGAGCTTAAATACCTTATTTATTTGAAACCTGAAAAATTGAGTTATGTTTCCTTCTTGCCTTCTTTAGGACCTAAGTAGAAGCCAGAAATGCATCAAAAAGGAAAGTTCTTCAGAAATCAGTCAGAAGGCACAAAGCAGGCATTATGTGGACAGCAATAACTCAAGCCTTCAGAACGGAAAGTGCACGCTGAATTCTAGCTTAGTTTCGGGATCGTGCCAAATAAGTAATGGCAGTCTAAGCCCAGAAAGTCTGATTGGTGAAACTTCTTTTTCAGTGCCCCTTCACCCCACCAAGAGACCTGCATCAAACCCTCCACCTATCAGCAACCAGGCAACAAAAGGTAACTTTTATCATTTTCAGATAATGTCCATTTCTGATTGTGTGTGAAGACAGTGATAGTAGGTAGCTGCAATCTACTGCACTCAAGTTGCTCACCGACTCCTGCTTTATGGACAACAGCACGGTAGCAGTGTGTATGAGCTACTGTGGGAACAAAGAGAGAAGATACCCAAGCCAATCCTAAGGATCAGGAGTAGCCTCCTGAGGCTTAGGAGGAAGTAAAAAACAATGAGGAATTTGCCAGACTGAGTTAGGGGACAGAACAGGAGTTAAGTCAGGAAACAGCATGACCTGAGGCATCAAGAGGGCAGTGGCTCATGAGGAATGGATGGAGTTACAGCCCATTTTGTTACTGACCCATAGTTTAGATGGAGACTGGCCTTTGTTTATCTCTTGTGTGATAAAATGGAAGGGTATCAAACCATGGACTTCAGAAATATGACTGTGTTTGGAGCACCAATAGGCTTGGTTACCACAAAGCTCTCCCTTTTAAGTCTTCCATGTATTCTCTGACAGGTATGCTTTTCATGAGCATTAACAATGTTGTTGGTGTTTTGTAGGTAAACGTCCAAAAAAAGGAATGGCAACGGCCAAACAACGTCTTGGGAAGATCCTTAAGTTGAACAGAAATGGCCATGCACGTTTCTTTGTGTGACAGCTGCTGTTGTAGCCTTTGGAGGCCAGTCTTGGGGTCTGGGAGCCTGGAGCTTCCAATGTCCCCTGCCTGGAGCTTCCAATGTCCCCTGCCTGGAGCAGTTTGCATGTACAGTAAGAACACTGCCCGAAGAACAGAATGAACCTGATGCTGCATTTTCACTGTGCCACACCCACTCAGCAATAACCCTTGGACCTGGTGGGGGAGAGGAAGAAAGAGGGTAGAACCTTTAAAAGAGACCTTGAACTGGAAAGGGTCTCTTGTCAGGGCTTGAATTTAATTTTGTTGTTGGTAGTGTCTTGATTTATTTTCAGTAGTAGGATAAAGAATTATCAATAATTTATTTAACAGATTTTTTTTAACGTTAACAGCTTTTAAATTCTTTCTTTTTTAAAGCTATTTATTTGGAAGATTTCTGGAGAACTGTCTCACTAATTTAGATTTAAGAATGTGAAGGTTTTTAAATTATTTTTGATAGTGTGTGTGTTACATGTGGGGAAGAGCCACAGTAACAGTAACTAGTCTGGACTCTTAAATTTGATATTCAGGTTAAAGTCTTAAACAGGGATTTGATGCATTAATTATTTTAAATTAAGATGTATATGAAAATCATTTTATTTTATATATTTCATGTGTTTTTTATAAGCTATTAGCTTCGCTTTTGCTAACATCCAAGGTGCATACTGTTATCCAGGTTGATTCCCTTTTGCCCCCCCCCCCCCCCACGTTTTGAGATGAACCTACAAGACTCTTCTCTTTGCAGGGAAATACTTTCATAGCCAACATTTAAGACACCATTAGAGATCCCTTATTTCTCATTTCCTTTGACATTGTGGTTTTCTCCAAACATAAAAAATGGGCTTGTTGCATTTTCATTTCTTCCGATGGTATCTGGGTCCCAAAGAGAACAGCTTTAATACGCTTTTGTACTTACAGGGGAAATAAAAGTTTGGTTAGAATGTCATGTTTGTAGTTTTCCAAAACATTTATAATTACAGAGGGCCTTCTTCATATTGCTGGTATTGGAAGACAGGGCCAGCACCTGCCACAGAGGTTATATCTTACCATGCTTTCATTTTCTAGAGCTAATTTGTTGAGAAGTATGATTTGATTTAGGATATTCGAATCTGCATAATCATCTGTAATACAATAGAATTATACTATATTAAGTTGTATAGATGCAAGCATGTTGGAATAGATCTTTGTGTGTGAGTGTGTTTGTGTTTGGTTTTTTTTTCTTAATCTTCTAAACAATTATTTCAGATACAGATTTTGAGTAAAATGGGTGCTCTTTGCAGTCTCTCTGTCGTAACTTGACTGATAGCATATGGAGGCTAAGTGTCTGCTTAAACTTTAAAGTAATATTTATCTCCTTTATGTACAATTTTTACTAAAGGCAAGTTTTCAGTTGCTTATTATAATAGTTTCTAGTCTTCCCCTTTCCCTCCTTGTCATATAAAAATAAATGGATGCTGAGGGCCTGACAGTATCACATTTTGCAAATTTCTACAATATAGGCAAATAAGATGAAATTTATTTTTATGGAGAAATAAGTCCTATATGGATTTATCTTTTTAACTCAGCAAGGTAGCTGGACTTCTGCTTCTGTATTAAATTGCTAAGAAAAAAAATCTGTACCATTATCTTTCATAGTTGCATTCAAAATGTGTATTCCCAAAGAAATATTTCTTATTCTGTCTCCATTATAATATTTCATGGGATAACTATGTAGATAGGAAATTGCCTTTTGGGGCCAGATTATCTGGACCAAAGCCTCAGTCTTACTTGGGTGTTAGGAAGAAGAATTTATGGAAATCCTTATATCTGTAGAAGCCTTCTTAACCCTGTCTGTGCTATGCCATAACTAGTAGAGAGATGGGTGTAATCAGCTGGTCATTGCATCTTGAGATGCAGAAACCTGGGTTTGACTGTTTCTCTCATCTCTCCACAATATATCACTGTGATGTCTTAGTTTTTTGTTGTAGCATTAGACCACGCATTTTATTTTGGGTTAAGAAATAAGAATGTTAATTTCTTTTTCCAGTTACATCATGATTTGAAATTTTTTCTTTACATTTTCATAACAGTATTTCTTTCTTTAGCTATAGAAATTAAAACTTAATTTATTTTTATGAATTAAAATTGTGGCCAGTATCCATCCTGTGTCCTTAGACTGATGAACACTAATTTTGAGTAGCCAGTAAATGGAATTTTAAAACAATGGTACTGTGGATTCATTTTTGTCAGTTTTAGCCCATTAACTAAGTTATAAAACTTGTATCAAATTAATATAACCACTATGGAAGAATACATGTATCTTTTTCTGAATTGGTAAAAATTCAGCCACCTACTAGTGACTTCTAGTCAAACCTCTTATAAAGCTCCCTAGCTATGATATATCCCTTTATCTCATGGAAATGGCTGGACTTTGAGGTGACTACTGCCAGGATCTGGGCTCAGCATTAATAAGTAATCTCTGTCTTTCCTTTAGTCTCATTTATAAGCAGCTTAGACAAGAAGACAGCAACTATAGCAGTTAGTTATTCATAAATAAAATGTGTAAAATTGAGAATTAATTATTTAACGTATGCAACTTTAATAGTAGTAGGTTTTCTATATTAATTCAATTAAGGAACCTTTAACCTGAGATCTACTGTACTGTAATTTACAACATTATGTAATATTTTGCTCTCCAATATTGGTGAATGATACAACAGTGCAAAACTGGCAGCTTATATTTTTCAGTATCTTAGGAATACGTTGAAATTTATCAATACCAGTTCATTTTTAAGCATACATAATTGAACATTCTACTGAAGTCACAAACTCAGAGGAAACTAGTCCATCTATATTACTAGTTAAACACTTAGCCTGAATACCATTCTGTGTTTTAATATTAATTAATGCCATTTCAATGTATTCTACTGGATTTATTCATACGATATCAGCAGGTATTTATCAGACATTTATTGTGTGCCCAGCACTAGTTAGTACTGTAGGGGAATCTCAAGTCGTAGTTTTTCTCTACCTGTGAAGATGTTTTCTCCAAGACATTAGTATTATTTTCACTTTTAAGCAAACTTGAGCAGGTGGCTCATTCATAAACAAAACAGCCAGTATAATTTTAATATAAACTGAGATGTACCACTGTAGAAGTGGATCTCAAAAGAGACCTTTCTTAAAAAATTTAAGAAACATTTCAGAAGTAATTTATATTAACAATACAAGAATGTGGTATAGTAGGAAAAAAGCAGAAGACCCATGGTCTTAAGTTCTACCATTTCTGTGTCAGCTGTATGACCCTGAATATGTAAATTATTCTGAGTCTTAGTTTTCTTATTGGTAACTTTGGATTAAAAATACACAAGATAATCAGTGAAGAAAAGCATATAGGAAAGCATTCCTTAGTCTATTAACATTCATACTTGGAGAGTTTATTATGTTACAGCTGATAAAGAATGCACCTTTATACACAATTTTAAGTGAACACTGCTACTATTCATAGAACTTACTTCATACCAAATATATGCCCAGGGTTTGATGCTTAAAAAATCTGAAAAAGATCCCCAAGGTGCTGAATTTCAAGTCAGGTCACTTGCTTGACGTGAAAGAAAAAGAAATGAGCTAGTTTATGGATACGAGGGTGAGAATGTTTCTCATCAGTTCCATGGTAGTGATTTATTTAGCATAACTGAAAGCTAACTTTAGGTTTTTTTCAAAGCAGAATTGGGATAGTACTATTCTCCAGATTTGGTATACTCTTCAGGTACTAGATAAAGATAAAATAAGTAATGAAATTAAAATGATTTAGCAGCTACCCATGAGACTAGGAGAAAAATTAAGTGATTAAGAAGATGAAATTCCACAAAAACAATTCTGGATTGGGTAGCAATAGTGTGGGTAGAGGGAGAAGTCCCTGACTAGTAGAGAAAGACTCAGCTGACTCTCTACAGCTTAAGACTATTCCCCAAGAGTTGGTGGGAATGATCATATGCCTGGGTGTTATATTGCTAGAAATAACTATCAAAACAAATATGCATTTTTAGTTTTCACATGGAGAGACAAGGTATTTCATAATGTAAATCTAAATAACTTTCAGAAATGCATCTTTCTCAAACTAATTGCTCCCTGTATAAAAGGTCTTGCCTTGCATGTACAAGGCCCTGGGTTTGATCCCTAGCACCACAAAAAGAAAGCATGAGGGGCTGAGGTTTGCCAGATTGTTGCTGGTGTTGTACATCTCCATCTAAAGTCGTCTCAAGGTTGGGCATCACATCTTTAGGAAAGCCAACCAGTGAGGGTGACCAGTGTAACCTCCCAGATAGGACAGGGATTTATTTAGGGACACACAGTGGATTTGGAACCTGTGATAGATACCTTGCTTTTTTAAACAGACCCTGTTCTATGACACTGCAGCTTCTGCTTGTCTTGTGGATAAGTGTCCATATGCTTCCTTGAGGCTAAGTAAAAAGAAAGAGGAAGAATTAAGATAATCAGTAAATTGCTGTTGAACATAATTAACCTTAATACTATAGCCTTACTCCAAACCCTTCCCTTATTTTGTCAGTTTTTAATGCTGTAAGAAAAAAATATTTGATATTCTTTCCATAAACACTTTTTTTTTTTTTTTTTTTTTTTTTTTTTTTTTAATTGAGGGCATTAAGAAGCAAATGTCTAGGCTGGGCGTGGTGGCACATGCCTTTAATCCCAGCACTCGGGAGGCAGAGGCAGGTGGATCTCTGTGAGGTCAAGGCCAACCTGGTCTACATAGTTACAGGACAGCTGGGGCTACAGGGAGACTCTGTCTCAAAATTCTCCCCCAAAAAAGAAGCAAATGTCTGTTTCCAAAGTAATTGGTTTCTTGTCATTGACTATGGTTTTATTCTTCTATGGTAATTATTCCCTGCTTACTGAGGAGGAACAGGTAACACTTAAGACATCCTTAGGTTCTTCCTGTCACCCTTGGTCTTAAGCCTTCTAGTGTCTTAAGGCTTTGTCTTAACAATTGTAGCATTACATTTTTTGTTAAAATGTTTTAAAAACTGTATTCAGTAATTCTTCCAACAGATTTACCTTCTCTGCACTATTTCATTGATGAAACCCTGGCTACCACGTAGCCCTTGACCTCCAAGTAGTTTACCTATGCAAGGTCTGTGACATTCTGGATAGCAGTCATAAATGCAACTTAATCATAAAAAAATTTGTCTTCAACTAGTTTTTTTTTTCCCTTGTCATTTCCTTTTCAAAGTGTCAGCTATTTTCCCTCCAGATTTTTCACCAAAACAATTATTTAAGTGCTAGAATATATACTATTTTGCAGGAATAAAATAACCCAGACATATGCTTATATTTCTTTGGTGGATTTGGATTGGTAAAAAAATGCCAGCATTAACTATAGAGTTGATTCCTTGCCTAGAATCATTTCTTCCCTCCTAAAATTCATAAATTACATTTTATTTTTTAAAACATGCATGTAACTTACACATTATAGTCAGGGACCTGAGGTATAACTTGCTAAGTGAACCCCAAGGTTATTTTATCTTGCAAAAGAAACCTAAACCAAACTAAGGGCCTTACAGTTTATGGTTAGACTGAATCAAATGCTATAACCTCAGTTTTTCCAAAAACAGCTTCTGACTGCACAAGCAAGTTGTGTAGTTGTTAGGTATGAAATAGCACTGATCAGGAAATGCACATGCATCTTTGCAGACTGTATTTCCTTTGGAAAAGACTTTTCTACTTTTTTTAATATAATTAAGCCATAACAGTTTCATGCTGTGGAAGGGATGAAGAGGTTCATTTTAAGAGATTATATAAGATGGATTTTCACATTAATTGTGAAATACTAACTTTGCCAGTGTGTCAGCAAGTTTTATTTTGGGAGTGTTGGAGGGTGGTGGGGGGAGGGGTAGTATTGGTTTTAGGGGTTTTAACTCTGTGAAATTTGAAAACAGGACAGTTGTTGGCTATGGTACTTACTGGTTTTGTAGTAATGTTTTGCTAGCCTGACTGACTTTCTTTACTGGTTTTTATGCCAATGGTTCCAGGTGACCGTTACTCTTCTTGTTTGGGGTGTGTGCAGAGTAGTTTCTCATCTGTGTGTAGGCAGCCAATGTGTGTGCACATGTGTGTCCTTTGAATTCAGAAGCACACTGTGTGACAATGGAATGGGGTGTGGCTGGGAATGGGATGAGGAAGCTTTAAGAGCATTTGTTTTTATTCAGAACAGTATTTCCCATCTTTTGCCTGCAGGCAGGGAAAGTGTACAGTATTTATTTTGTTTCTGTTTTACTCTGAATTTGTAAGTCTTTAAGTAGCTTACATTATTATTATAGGGGAAGACAAATAACTTGCTTAAAGTTGTATTTGGTATTCTTTCTGATTTCTGTATTTTAAAATATGAAATTAAAATTGTATTACTTCTGTTTGAATTTTTTTAGCACTCAGTGTATTTTTTTGCTCATTTTGTTTGAAAGTATAAATGTTGAAAGTTGTATAAAATGTGTCTCTGAAAGAAAAAACAAATCTGAATTCTATATCCAATTCTTACTTTCTGTTCCATTTTTCTGCTGCTTGAATCTGAGGACATGAGAATGTGTAAAACTGTGTGGAGTTCCTGTTTCTGCAGATTTAAATGTGAAAAGTAATGTATCCTATTATTTGATTAAAGGTATTGATGGGGGAAGAGCAATGACTGAAAGCAAGGAGAAAATATAAAAGAGTGATTGGCAAGGTGAGGCCGCTGGGTGGGAATGGATGTTGGCAACTATCAGTGGGTTGTTCTTAAAATTTTTTAGAAATACTTTATTTATTGGGGCTGGAGAGATGGCTCAGCAGTTAAGAGCACTGACTGCTCTTGCAAATGATCCAGGTTTGAATCCAGCACCCACGTGGCAGCTGACAACCATCTGCACCTCCAATTCTAGGGGAATCTGATGCCCTCTTTTGATCTCTGTGGTCATTACACTACATGGATGCACTTACATACATGCAGGCAATATACTCATACACATAAAAATAATAAAATATTTTTAATATTTAATTTTGGGGGTTTTTTTGAGACAGGATCTCCCTGTAGCCCCAGCTGGCCTGGAACTTGCTGTTTAGACCAATGTGTTCTTGATCTCACAGAGACCTGTCTGCCTCTGCCTCCTGAGTGCTGGGATTAAAGGCATATGCTACCATGCCGGGCCTGTATTTTACTTATTTTTATTTTATATATATGTAGGCAAACACACATGAGTGCATTGTGTGTGTGCAGTGCCTGCAGAGGCCAGAAGAGGGCATTGGGTCCTCTGGAAGTGTTGTTACTAACCTGTGTTAGCTACTGTGTGGGTGCTGAGAACTGAACCCATGTCCTCTGCAAGAGCAACCACCACTCTTAACTGCTGAGCCATCTCTCCAGTCCTTACAGAGAAGTCTTTGAGTGCTCCCTACAAGTTCACTGGCCTCCCACAGTGTGCCAGTCACTGTTCACTGTTGTAGCAGCAGTGCTACAGGAGTGACAAAACCAAGCCCAGGCCTCAGAGGGTTTGTGTGAGACAGAAAAGCCAGAGTGAGGCCCAACAGCCTAGCTGAGGAAATTGTAAAGTGCAGGTTCCGGAAGGAACGTGGCTTTAGTTTTGAACACAGGGCCCGAGAGACAGGTCAGAGATGATATGAATAAGGCTAAGTTCTTGCATTGGAAGGGGTGACTGCAGCCAAGAAGGGGGCACACCCAGGAAACACTTCATGGGTAGCAGAGAAGCCTCAGGAAGGAGATAGGAGTTAGAGTCCTGTGGAGGGGACTGAGGACAGCTCATGGAAACCAAGACAGAAGTAGAACTGGGAACCTTGGCGCTTCCTGTTGCAGTGAAATACTGGGCAGCACCTACTCTTCTCGAACTCAGCCTGATTTGGGGGACTAGGAAATAAATCCTATGGGCTGTTGGTGTTACACTGTTAGGTTTAGAGATAGCAGCCAACTGCTTTGCTACAGACAGGATTTGAATCACATAACATTATCTACTTAATTTATGAGAATTATGTACAAAATATATATATATTTTTTTAAATTTTATGTGTATGAGTGTATTGCCTGCATGTAGGTGAGTGTACCCATGTTGTGCAATGCCCGCAGAGGTCAGAAGAGGCTGTCAGATCCCCTGGGACTGGAGTTACAGTTGTTGGCTGCCATGTGGGTGCTGGGATTCAAACCCAGGTCTTCTGCAAGAACAAACAGTGTTCTTAACCATTGAGACATCTCTCCAGCCCCAAATATTTTTATTCTTACAGTATCCCAGTATGGTAGATACTACCTTACCCATTGTACAAGTGAAACCATGGTACAGAGAAGGTAAGTGTCCTGGTTTGTTTCTTCATTGCTGTGACAAAACACTCTGACCACTACCAACTTGGGGAGGAAATGGTTTATTTAGCTTACAACTCCCAGGTCGCAGTTCATCAGGGAGCCCAAGGTAGGAACTCAGGGCAGGAACCTGGAGGCAGGAGCTGGAGCACAGGCCATGGAGGAACGCTGCTTACTGGCTTGCTCCCTGGCCCCTGCTCAGCCCGCTTTCTTATGCAACACAGGCCCACCTGCCCAGGGGTGGCACCACCCACAGTGGGCTGGGCCCTCCCACATCTCTCATCAAGAAGATGCCCCTCAGACACAGCCACCAGGCCAGTCCAATAGAGGCAATCCCCCAATTGAGGCCCCCTCAACCCAGGTGTGTCAAGTTGACACTAAAGCTATCCAGCACAGCTGACCCCTCGTCAGCTTGACACACAAATATCACTATTAAACCATAAACTTTCCAATTTTTGTCCCCAAGATATGATGTTAATATCACAACATAAGACAGTACAACCGTAAAAACCCCACAGTCCTTAAAAAAATCCAAACACTTAAAAGTCCATAGTCTCTTAATAGTCTCTTAACTGTGGGTGGGCTTCTGTAAAATCCAAAACAAGTACTGTCTTATTTCAAAGGGAAGAATTGGGCACACCTAAGCAAAAACCAAAGTCCAGCAAAGTAGCTCAAGGCTGGACATCTGGGATTCACTCATGATTTTCTGGGCTCCAAAGGGTTCTGGCAGCTCCACTTCTCTGACTCCGCAGTCCACAGCACACACAGCTTGTCTCACAGATCCACGCCAGCTCCATTCCACAGCTACTGCTGTCCTTGGTGGTCATCCCATGGTCCCAGCATCTCCAAAAAGCTGGGGTCTCCACTGAAACTGAGGCTGCACCTTCACCAATGGCCTCTTGCCTCTTGGGTTGCAAAGCCTCAGATTCTCTCCATGACCCCTTCAATCCTGGGGTCTTCACTGCAACTGAAGCTGCACGTCCACCTATGGCCTTTCCTGGCCTCTTCGTGCCAAGCCTCAGCTGCTCTCTGTCACCCCTTCATGCCTTCAGCACCAGAACCATGCAGGAGACTCTTACACATTACCAAGTCCTGCTTGAGATAGAGGCTCAGGTCCCCTGTGTGCTGACCCTGAGGAAGTATCTCCCAGAAGATTTCACCATGATGATGCTGCCATTACTTACAGCTGATTTTTCAGCCCCAGCTAACCAGCATCAATTGTCCTAGTAAAGCAAAGGTTTTACTTCAGGTTTGGTCTCTTAATCACAGCTGATTCTTCAGCCCCAGCTGACCAGAACCCACAGATTCTCAATCCAAAATATCACACGAACAGCCCTGATAGTCTCCGCTTCCCTTTGAAGCTTCACAAGCCAGGCCTCCATCGTCTACAACTCTTTCAGCATAACTTTTCCAAGCTCCACAGCAACAAACTTGAGTACGCAATGGCTCTTCCAAGCCTAAAGTTCTAAACACTTCCACAGTCCTCCCAAAAACACCAAGGTCAGGTCTGTCACAGCAATATCCCACTCTCTGGCACCAATTTCTGTCCTGGTTGGTTTCTTCATTGCTGTGACAAAACACTCTGACCACTACCAACTTGGGGAGGAAAGGGTTTATTCAGCTTACATCTCCCGGGTCACAGTTCATCAGGGTAGCACTAAAGCTACCCAGCACAGTAACTATCATGTCCACGTTTACCTACTGATAAGTAGAAGTGAGGGCTGAGGAGATGCCTCAGTGGGTAAAGTGCTTGCTCCACCACCATGAGGAACTGAATTAGGATTCCCAGCACCCATGTAAATGCTAGGCAGATGTGGTAGTCCACCTGCAATACCAAAGCTTGGGAGCCAAAGACTGGATCCCTGGGGAAGCTGACTAGTTAGATTAGCCAAGCCACTGAGCTCCAGATTCAGATTTAGCAAGAGATCCTGCCTCAGTGCAGAGTGGAGAGTGATGGAGGGAAGACCCCAATGTTAACTTCTACATGTACCCATACACACATGAACACACATACATACTCAGACATATACCAAAAAGAAAGAAGGCTAAGATTTTAACCAAAAGGCCTTGCTTTTTTCTGAGGTTTTGTTATAAGTGTATGAGTGTATTGCCTGTATGTTTGTAAGTGTACCATGTTGTGCAGTGCCTACAGAGGTCAGTAGATAGGATCGGCTCCCCTGGAACTGGAGTTACAGATGGCAGTTAGTTGCCATGTGGGATCTGGGAACCAAACTGGAGTCCTCTGCAAAAGCAGCCAGGACTCTTCACTAACTACTGAGCAATCTCTCCAGCCCCCGTTTTTGTTTCTATTCTATGCTTTGAATTATTAAGGAAGAGATAGCCCTCAACATAGGAATGGTTTGTGTTCTAAACATTGCTATTGTAGAGTGAAAAGAATTTCTTGTAGCAGTTTTCTTCAACTTCAAAAGTGTCCTGGATACACTGCAAACAGTGGTGGTCTTAGCATGGAGTTCACCTTCTGGTAGATAAGGGTAGGCTGTGAACAGGCAGTGAGAACTATGAACCCAGTCAGCATTTTCCGAGTTGAGAACCAGAGGATGAGCAGAGAGACGCTTTGTTCTCCAGACAGGCCATGGTCCTGATTGGCATGGTAGCCCCTTCCCGCATGGGAGTCTGCTCCTCCAGTGCTTTCTCCTCAGCTTCTAAAGTGGGTCAGCCCATGTGGGGAAGGAGAAAGCAGGTCTGCCCCCTCAAGCCTTGCCAGTCACCCCAACTCCAGCAATTTCTGACTCCTGTTGTCTCCTTCCTTCCTTGTCTAGGCTCTTCCTGGTCTCTGTCCCCAAAATATCTCCTGTTTTTTTTGTTTGTATTTTTATTTTGAGACATGGTCTCCCTATAGGCCCAGCTGTCGTGGAACTCACTATGTAGACCAGGCTGGCCTTGATCTCACAGAGATCCACCAACCACTGCCCGCTGAGTGCTGGGATTAAAGGTATGCACCACCACATCTGGCCTACCCATCTTTACACGTTTAAAGAAAGATTTGTTTCATTTATAATTATGTGTATGTGTGTGGGTATGTGCACATGAGTGCAGTGCTCATGGAGGTCAGACGTGGTCATCAGATCCCCTGGAGCTAGTATTAGAGGAAATTGTGAGCTGGGAATCCCACTTTGGCAAGAGCAGTAACCACTGGGCAATCTCCCCAGACCCGTCTTTACACTTTTTACAAAGTGCTAATTCTGGTGTTTTGTAACTTCAAGTTAATTCTATGCCAGTATTTAAAAAAGGAAAAAGGCCCAGCTGTCGTGGAACTCACTATGTAGACCAGGCTGGCCTTGATCTCACAGAGATCCACCAACCACTGCCCGCTGAGTGCTGGGATTAAAGGTATGCACCACCACATCTGGCCTACCCATCTTTACACGTTTAAAGAAAGATTTGTTTCATTTATAATTATGTGTATGTGTGTGGGTATGTGCACATGAGTGCAGTGCTCATGGAGGTCAGACGTGGTCATCAGATCCCCTGGAGCTAGTATTAGAGGAAATTGTGAGCTGGGAATCCCACTTTGGCAAGAGCAGTAACCACTGGGCAATCTCCCCAGACCCGTCTTTACACTTTTTACAAAGTGCTAATTCTGGTGTTTTGTAACTTCAAGTTAATTCTATGCCAGTATTTAAAAAAGGAAAAAAAAAAAAAAGGTTTCTATAAGTAGTAATATATTTAAGCTCCAAAAGGGTTTATTTGTTTTTAATACAAATTTTAACCCAGGACAAAAGATTCATTAAAAACAGAAAAAAACAGTATTTGATTGTCTCCTATTCTAGAAGCTCCCTACTACTATTCCTTGTACCCTTTGTACTACACCATATCTCACACAAGATTTTCCTCTGGATTCCATTGACCCAGACACTTAGCAAGATCTCCAATTTGAGTATTCTTGTCCAACTGCAAATCTGCAGATTTTACTCAACATTTTGAACCAATCTAGCCTCAGCCTCTTTTCTGCACCCCTCCACAGCTCCCAAGGCACTGATAAAGATCAGCATCTATGAGGAAAAGGAGGCAGTGTATGGCTGACCAAGTTTCTTCATATCCCTGTAGAGTTGGGCTAGGAACCCTGTTCTTACTAGGTACTTTTGAGTTAATTGCTAACCTCCTAGGTTCTGTGTGTGCAAATCACTAAATAGTTCCCTTCATGTTCTTGTTGAACATTGGGATCACTTGAGAGTAAGCAAGACTTGTATTTGAAGCTATCCTTTTGGTCTTGTAAGACTCTTGATTCTAACTGTAGATTTCAGGGTTAAGAACGCAGAATGAGCCAGGCATGGTGGCAGACACCTTTAACCCTAGCACTTGGAGGCAGAGGCAGGCAGATCCCTGAGTTCAAGGCCATCCTGATGTACATAGTTCAGGCCAGCTGGGGCTACAGGGAGGCCCTGTCTCAAAAAAGACCCAAAACAAACTGAAACAAACACAGAATGAAACCAGAGTTACATGGGTTGAATACTATTTCTCTTATGTTCTAAATGGTCTTGGGCAAGTTATATAATTTTTCCAGGCCCCAGTTGGCTCTTTTGTGAAATACTTTGTACCTCACTGGATTATAGAAGGTATTAAGTAAAAACATACAACAGTTGGGACAGTGCCTAACATAAGAAGGCAGTGGTTATTAGCCATCAGAACAGTCTCCATGAATGGGGAGTGACACAGTGGTACATTGCTTGCCCAGCATACATAAAGCCCTGTATGCCAAAACTATCTGTACATACACAACATATATTTGTACACAATATTTAAAAAACTTTCCTTGGATTCTGAGTTGAGTTGTATGCAGTGCCACCCACGATTGACCAGATGCCGTCTAGTGTGCTTTTCTGAGATGCTGTCATGAGCATGAGCAAAACTAGACACACAAAGGACAGAAAAGGGTTGACAGCTGCTTAAGGAGCAGGAAACAAGCTGAAACAAATCCTGGAAATATGCACAAGTCCTGAGACCTCAGCTAGGCATCTTGAGATTTCAGTGCCTGGAATAATGTGCACTAGGTGGTTCATGGAGGCTAGGTTCCTCTGGGTGGGATAGGAATAAGGGAATACACTTGCGTTTTTCTATTTTTAAGCTCAACATACCAATTTTGGAATCTGAAAGCATGTTCTATGGAGTAGTGGATTAGTTGCCTCAAGACACACTAGTCACGCCATCATACCTGTGCCCATGGAAGTTCGTCTCGCTCCTCTGTCACAGGTCGTCTGGTGGGATGGTGTAGGTCAGGTTGATGTGAACACAGGAAATCCTAAGGCTCCAAAGGGAAGCCCTCCTTCCCTCACTTTTCTGCCTTCTCTGTGCTACACTGCTCACTCTATTGATGTTTCCATGTTTGTTTCTTGCTGCCTGAGTTTAGGGCCAGGGCTCTGAACTCTCTATCATTAGTACCTCTTGAAGAGTTTGACACTAAATCTCACTAAAGATACACGTCCCTTGTTATCTTGACCCTCTTCCCTGTGCACACGTGATTTAGTCCACTTTCTATTGGTTGCTACCACCAGCCACATCCTCACTTCAGCTCTCACTGAAGCTCTTGGGACCAAGACCAAACTCTTTTGTGTGGTATATTAGAAGTATATCCAGCTGTAGGGAGAGAAAAACCCAAACATGAGTGATTTAAAGATAGAAGACTGGATGGGGCTGGAGAGATGGCTCAGCAGTTAAAAACACTAGTTGTTCTTGCAGAAGACCCAGGTTCGAATCCCAGCACCCACATGGCAGCTAACAACTGTCCATAACTCCAGTCCCAGGGGATCCCAAAGCCTCTTCTGACCTCTGCGGGCATTGCACAATATGGGTGCACTTACCTACATGCAGGCAATACACACATGCACATAAAATAAAAATATTAAATACAAATTTTTTAAAAGTTTAAAATTGTTTTTCACAGTAATGCATAAGGCATGTGAGGACAAAATCAAAATACTTAAACATAAAACATGCAGGCAATACATGCATACACATAAAATAAAAATAATTTTTTTTTTAAATCTCCTTTAAAAAAAAAAAAAAGACTGGAAATAGTAGGCACTCCAGGAGTAGAAAACGACTTTACACAGCTGCCAAGGACCTGGGTTTATTTGGCTGGTCTGTTACCTTCAATGTGTGGTTCCTACATTATGACTCAAGATGACAGCTTGTATCTTCAGCTGTTAGGAGGAAGGTTAACCCTATAATTCCCCTCCCCTTTGTCCCTTCCTCTCCTATTCCCTTCCTGAAGAAAGCATGTGTACTGGCATATACGTGTTCAATAGATTTCAAGGTAATTACTGCTCCCCCCCTCCCGTTTGCCATTTTTTTCCTTAATTACATAAGAATAACCTTGAGAACTGGGAACAAAAATACCATTAATATTTGTCACTAAAGGGCTGGGGATGTAGTTCAGTTGGTAGAATGCTTGCCTAGCATGTGTGAAACCCTGGGTTTGATTCCCAGCACCACAAAAGACAGTGTGGTGGCTCATGCCTATAATCCTAGAACTTTGGAAATGGAGGCAGAAGGATCACAAGTTCAAGGCCTCAGCAAGTTTAAGGCTAACCTGGGCTACATGAAACCCTTTCTCAAGTAAACACCTCACTACAGTATCAACTTCCTCTGAAGCTTCACTGAACTGTGGCTTACCTAGGATAAGGATGTCTGTCTCACATCCTTTACTGAGGACCCAACCCTTGACAGCTGCTTCCTGTTGTTTCAGTTCTCTGAATGATGTGTACCACTTGTTGACAGTGGCTGGTTACCTCTGGGTGGAACTACGTACACATTCTTACATCAGGTCTCCACCTAGATCTTTATGATACTGCTGTCCTCTGGAAATGGTTTCACCACAGCAGAGTGATGAGGTGGGAAAGGCTGTACTTCCTGCTCATCATTTAGCTTCTCACAAGCCACACACAAAGCTAAGCACACCAATAGGTATTACCTAATAGTTTAAGCATTGAAAGGAGCTAGAGAACATTTTTTATTTCTCCGTTAAGGATAATTATTCCTGAGGCTGGAATGATGCCTGACTGGTTAGGAGCACTGGCTGCTCTTGCAGAGGACCTCAGTTCCCAGCACCCACATGGCAGATAACAGCTGTTCTTAATTCCAATTTCAGGAATTGTGCACTTAACATACAGGCAAAACACATAAAAATCTTTTAAAAATAAGGGCTGGAGAGATGACCCGATGGTTAAGAGCACTGACTGCTCTTGCAGAGGACCTAGGTTTGATTCCCAGTGCCCACATGGTGGCTAAAAACTAACTCCAGTTCCAGGAGATCCAACACCCTCTGACCTCTGCAGGCATTGCACTACACAAGTGTACCTACCTACATGCAATCATTGCCCACATAAAATAATTAAAATATAAAATACATTTTAAAAATCTTTTAAATAAGCCAAAGCTGGGTATGGTGGTACACACCTTTAATTCCAGCACCCAGGAGGCAGAGGCAGGCAGATTTCTGTGAGACGGAGGCTAGCTGGGGATATAGGGGGACTCAAAAAAAATCGATGAAAAAAAGATTTAAGATAATTATTCCTCACAAACCAGGGGAATATTCCATTTCTTCACTTGCTTCTATTTAAGGACCCTCACTCCACTTTTCCTAAGAAAGGATTTCTCTTCAGACTAGTATCTATGGAGGTTCCTTGAAAGATGTAATTGGCATCCTCAAATTGAGAAACTACAGAATTTAATGAAATGACAATTTACAACATCAAAAAGGGATGTTCAGGGATCCTGGGGCTGGTGGCAAAGAGGAGGAGCCATTACCACTAGAGAAGGTAGAAGTTTCCAGAATGTACAGGAACTGTGCCTTCCACTACAGTGTAACAGTCACACAAGGACAGCCAGGCGCTGTGTCCCATCCTCACTCTGGCTTGCTGAACCCCTGTTGTTGTATGCCCTAGCATACTCTGAAAGCTGGATAGCTACAGAGTGCTCTTGACTCCACGTAGAGGTCAGACCTTAGGGGCACAGAGCAGGCTGCAGGAGAACAGAAAATGACCTATACTCACCTTTTTGGAAAGCCAGCTATTGTACAGAGGACAACTTTACCTCAAAGTACAGCCTTCAGTGGTGTACAGGAATTGGCAACAGGAGTTCCCTAAATCTGAGCCATTCAGTGAAGAATAACAATATTGGGGACCTGGGGTAGAGGGCATGAAGGTAAACTTTGCCCAACCTGTAGACAGGGATAGGACTGTGAAACTTCCAGGTCTGGCTCTTTCTCAGCTCTTGCCAATATAAGGCCAGTGTGTCTCTTCTCTTTGGTTTGGTGGTCACTCCTTGGATGAGTTTGACCAGGCTGCTGAGTGTTGTGATGGTCTCAGCAACAAAAACTTACAGTTTTGGAGGTCAAATGTGTGAAATCAAAGTGTCAGCAAGTGCATTAGTTATTTGACTTGTGACAAAATACCTGACAAAACAAGGGTTTATTTTGACTCACAGTTTGAGGGTAACAGTCTATCATGGCAGAAGCTTAAGGCAGCTGGTCCCATTGTGGTGGTTTGAATGAGTAATGTCCCCTGCAGGCTCCAGTATTTGAACACTTGGTCCCAGTTAGTGGCGCTGTGTGGGGGAAGTCTTTGAACCTTTAGGAGATATAGCCTTGCTGGAGGAAGCGCATCACTGGAGGCAGGCTTTGCAAGCCCATGGCCTTGTCTCCACTTGCATTTGCTCTCTCCTTCATATTTGCAGTTGAAGATGTGAACTTTCAGCTTTCTGCCCCAGGTGTCAAGCCTGCTGCTTGCTACCATGCCTCCCTACCACGATTGACTCATTCCTCTGTAACCATAAGCCAAAATAAACTCATATTTCTATATGTTGCCTCTGGTCATGGTGTTTTATCACAGTAACGGAAAAGTAACTAATACAGAAGTTGATACCAGAGAGTGGGCTGTTGATATGAAGAACCTGACCATGTTGGGGGTTTTTTGTTTTGTTTTTTGTTTTTTTGAGGAATGTGGAAAATTTTGGAACTTTGGACTGAAAAAGCATTTGAATGCTGTAAGATACTGGGCTGTTCTAGTAGGAACCTGGAAGACAGTAGCGCTGAGAGTAATGTCAAATTCAGAGGCCTGGCTCAAGAGGCTTCAGAAGGAAAGGGAAGCAAAGACTCAAACAGCAACTGGGTTAGAGGCCCTTGTGTTATTTTGACAAAGAATCTGGTCGCCTCCTACCCTGTCCTAAGAACTTGCCTGAGGCTAACTTAAAACATAATGGATTAATTTCTTTGGTGGAGGAAATTTCAAGACAACATAACACTGAATCTGTGGCATGGTTATTATCGATACTGCTTAAGTAGGTCTACAGTGAAAAAGAGTATGTGAGGTAGAAAGAAATACAAATTATACAGTTTGGAGAGAAAAAGCACTAGGAAGCTTAATGTTTCACTGAAAGCATGTGCTGGAAGAGAGGCTACAATTGTTAAGGAGATTACTACCATTAAGGAGAGGCCTCCTGCTCCACCCTGGAACAATAGAAAGGGTGCCCTCCAGGCAAGACCCCACCCAGTTAAGCTTCAAACTTGAGAAAGAGAGCCTCCTAGAAAGTAATTGCTACAACCTAAAAACAATGGTATAAATATAAATCAAGGGGGCCAGGATCCATCCCAAGCTGGCAGCCCAACATAGCTGTGTCACATGGTACTGGGTTAGGAGGTATGAAAGATGCAAGCGTGAAGGGGTCTAGTCTTCCTTCAAAGGTTCAAAGAGCTGCTGAGGCCAGGCAACATGTCAGTGCTGGAGTCACTACTGGAAGGTCCTGAGGTGGGAGGGAGGCCTTGAGACACTGTTGCATGAAGCTGTGAAAGTGAAGCCTGGGTTACAGTGGAGACCCCAAGATGCTGGAGATGCCAGAACCTGGAGATGTCTGCCAAAGAGAGTTCCATACAGGGATTGGAACCAGCCCAAGAGAGAGATGTATGCTGTGGGCAGCAAAACTGGAGGAGTGGGGCCTTTGAAGCCCTTTGGAACTAAAGCCTTACACAAGGGACATGGAGCTGCAGAATTTGGTGTTTTCCCTGCTGGGTGTCTGTCTTGCTTTGGTCCAGTATTTTCACTATGCCCCCATTCCTCCTTGTTGGAATGGGAATGTATATTGGTGCCATTATATGTTGGAAGAATTTTTTTTTTTTTTATTCTTTTGAGACAGGGTCTCCCTGTAGCCCCAGCTGTCCTGGAACTCACTATGTAGACCAGGCTGGCCTTGAACCCACAGAGATATGCCTGCCTCTGTCTCCTGAGTGCTGGGATTAAAGGCGTGTGCCACCACACCCAGAAGAATGTCTTTTTTTTTTTTATTTTATAGGAGGTGAGATGTCACAGTTAAAAGAATGCCTTAAGTCTCAAAAGAGACTTTGGACTTCTCTTTTTGAACAGTTTTGAAACTGAAATTATGGGACTTTTAAAGTTGGACTAAATGCATTTTGCCTTATGATATGACCTTGAGCCTCTGAGGGCCAGGAAATGGAATATGGAAATTTGAATGAGAAGTGCCCCCCACAGACTGAACATTTTGTTCCCAGTTGGTGGCATTGTTTGGGAGGTCATTGAATCTTTATCAGGTGTAGCCTTGCTGGGGAAGTATGTCACAGGATGGGGTGGGAGTAGAAGGGGTTGAGAGTTCATAGCCTTGCCCCACTTCTAGTTTGCTCTCTCTGCTTCATGGTTTGCTGTTGAAAACATGAACTCAGCTTTCTGCTTCAGCTGCCCTGCCTCCCCACCATGATGGACACTTTTTAAAAAATAGTTTATTTATGAGTGTATTGCTTGCATGTATGTAAGTGTACCTGTGTTATGCAATTCCTGCAGAAGTCAGAAGGGGGCGTCAGATCTCCTAAGAACTGGAGTTATGGGCAGTTAGCCACCATGTGGGTGCTGGGAACCAAACCCAGATCCTCTGTAAGAGCAGCCAGTGCTCCAGCCCCATGATGGACTCATATCCCTTGGGAACTATAAGCCCAAATAAACTCTTCCTTCTATAAGTTGGCCTTGGTCATGGTATTTTATCACAGCAACAGAAAGGTAATCTATATCCATAGTAGGGAAGCAGAGAATAGTGAGCACTTGTGCTGAGCTCCCTTTCTCCTTTATATTCAGTCCTGGACTCCAGCCTATGGAATTGGTACTGCTCACATTTAGGGTGGGTCTTCAAGAGAATCTCTCACAGACATGCCCAGAGGTTTGTTTCCATGGTAATCTTAAATCCCGTAAAGATTAAACATCATAGCAGGACTGGTACCTTTGGATGGCCCTGAGGAAAGAATCCAGTCCCAGCATCTGTGCTTGGCTTGTTTCTCTCTGTCTGTTCACATCCATGTACATGTCCATGTTTAAATTTCCTCTCATAAGGATACCTATCAGGTTAAGGCCCAGCTTAATTACTTCATTTAATTACCTACTTAAAGACCTTATCAAATATAGTATATTCTGAGGAATTCAGTATGTGTGGAATTCAACATGTGTGGTAGTGATATAGACCGAATTTTTTTTCTTACCACCACGTTATCAGTAAAGACTCCTGACCACAGTAGTGGTGAATAGGACTTTTTACAGAGCCATTAGCCTGCTTATGATCCTTAGGATGACCACCTTCCTTAAACCAAATGAAATTTGGAATCAGAGATTCTAGCTCACTCATTTCCAGAGAAAATCCCCACAAATTAATCCTCTTGGCTTTACTTGGGTGGTGGGATTATGAATGATGTGTTTCCTTCAGTCTTCCTGCAAATATTTAAGCACTGGGCTAGATAGGTCCTTGTAGGCAATAGAAACAAGGGTGGGTCTCTCTGGCAGAGCTAAGGAAATATGCAATGTATTTTGCAATAGTACCAAAGCCTAGTCCTGGGGCTCACATGCTATCCTATGCCTGGCATGAAGCTCTGGTCAGTGGCCCAGACTTCCTGTCCCCCTGTGGGATTTTCTCCACTGTCAATATTCTCATGACTGGAACCAGAGAACGTGCATTGGATACTGTTTGCTCGGCCTGGTTGTCATTGGGTCATCTGTCTCTAAGCCTATCTGTAGGCCTTTTCTCTAAGGCCTGAATCAGAACTCTTCAGAGGACTACCATTAGCCTCTGCAGCTACTTTGCCCATTTGTAGGTAAGGAGAGCCAAAAGGAGTAGGGACTTTACTATTGTCCCTGCACCTTCTCTCTTTCAGGCCTTAACAGTGCTGGGTAGAGTCTAGAACAGGGCCTGTTAGTAAAGTGCAGCCTCACATTTGAAATGAAATGAAGTGGCTGGTGGTGTAGCTCAGTGATGGAGCATTTACCCAGTATGCGTGAGGTTCAACCTCTAGTATGCCACCCCCCCCATACACAAATAATTTAAAATAATGACCCAGTTAGGAGTGCAGCTTTATGACACTGGAAATATCTAAGGCACTACTTTTTGACTCTTCAGCTAAAAACCCAAGAACCTTAAGGACATTTTTTGACATGTAGGTCAAAGTAGAGAAAGACTTGTCTCATTAAAGAGGGTTGTAGAGGTGGCTTTTGTCTAATGGAGTAGATAAATCCATACACAGGAAACCTACAAAACTGTACCCACTAGGAAAGGATGCAGTTGCAGACTTAAAAGTCTCCTTGGCTCCCAAATTCCTATGGGAGGAAGACTGAGAAAGTTACTCAGGTGCAAATGTGAGCCATTTATTGTAGGAAAGGATGACTGAGGGCAAAGCCACGTGCTCTGAAAAATGGAGTAACTTGTTAAACACATCACAGTGGGTTACTAAACTAACACATCCACCTAGGCTACAAAATGATGGAGGGGGAGACGAGAGAGAGAGA
>NW_008359625.1:5489010-5609389 GCF_000622305.1 Nannospalax galili | reverse complement strand
CAGCCACCCTAGCCTAACTGGTGAGCCCCAGGTCTGAGAGAGAGAGAGAGAGAGAGAGAGAGAGAGAGAGAGAGAGAGAGAGATTGATTCTGAAGAAGAGACCATTGTGGATATTCTAACCCTAGCTGAGGGCCCAGCTGAATGCAGCCACAAGAATTTTGTGTATCAGCTGAAGAACTACCCAGCTGAGCCCTGTCATCTCACAGACCCCTGAAATCAGTTATTAGCTACTAAGTTTGAAGATGATTGTGCAGCAATAGATAAGACATATCTATCCTCTTTTAGTCTCTTGATAGCACTCAGTGTGGTCAATTATCCCTTCTTAAAGTATTTAAATACTCATGACCCCATGTTCTGTTTTTCTCTTACCCATTTGCTTCTCTTTCTGATCCTTCTTCTGTCACTCTCCTCTTTTTTCACCAGAGAAAGGAACAGTTCTTTGAAATTCTCCATCCTCCAATTCCACAGCCAAGTTTGAGGATAATTTTATTAGAGTTTAAAAGAAAGCAAAAAGCAAATGAACCAACAAAACACCCCAGGGCGGGCAAGCTGTAAATCTAAGCAGCTTCCCAGAGGAAAATGGAAGAGAGAAGGAGAAAAACCAGCATGGAGGTTAATCACATGGTGGATAAGCAGCCAGTCCAGTGGCTGAGAGTAGAGAATGAGCCAGGAAGCCCAAGACATTGGGGGAGCCCAAAGTGGTAGGGAAAGCGTGCTTAGCAAAGAGAAGAAAAGGAAAAGTGCCACTACTCGGAATAATTTACAAAAGCGGGAAGACCTGAAGCCACATTGCTGCAGGCAACAATCTACTGCTGGAATCCTCGATTTATATCCTCTCCTGAGGTGATCTCATCCAGCCCCGTGGGTTCAAATGCCATATGTATGCTCAAAACTCCAGTGTTTGGCCAGGGGTGAGGGGCGCCTTTAATCCCAGCACTCAGGAGGCAGAGGCAGGCAGATTTCTGAGTTCAAGGCCAGCTTGGTCTACATAGCGAGTTCCAGGCCAGCTGGGACTACAGGGAGACTGCCCCCCCCTGAAAAAAAACCCACTCCAGTATTGACCATTTCTATAAATGCCAGACAAGTCCAAGTGTTTTCTGGGCATTTTCACTTGGAATTTTTATAGTCGTTCTCTTATTTTATTTTAAAAACTTTCCATAATTTGTGTTAAGACTATTTATGGGTGAATGAGAGGGCTCAGCATGTAAGGGTGCTTTCTGTTAAACCTCATAACTTGAATTCCATCCCTGGGATCTATATAGTGGAAGGAGAGAACTGCCTCCTGCAAGTTGTCCTCTTACATCCACATGTATGCTGTTGCATGTGCATGACCACGTATATATACACACTAAATAAGTGGTGCATTTTTTTTTTTTTTTGGTCTCTTTGAGACAGGGTCTCCCTATAGCCCCAGTTGGCTTGGAACTCACTATGTAGACCAGGCTGGCCTTGAACTCACAGAGATCCACCTGCCTCTGCCTCCCGAGTGCTAGGACTAAATGGTGCTTTTTAAAAAAAATTTTTTAAAGAGTACTCAGGCTTTATTGACAGATCCCTCAAAACAGGAAGCACAACACGCCACGCAGGACTATACAAGTACACACCAGTGTTGGTTGAAGGGTAAGTTTAGGATAGGCTAATTTTAGTAATTTCAGCAGCTGGTAGAATATATAGAGGCTCTTTCTGGTTGTCTGAAACCTGGGCCTGGGGTGATTAGAGAAGAGAAATATGGCTTAGAGTTACAAGCCTAAGGAAAGAGGTGGTTGTAGGTATGTGCTCTTGGTTAGTTTGTAGTGGGAAAGGCACACCCACCTGTGAATTGTTTGCTACCTCCAGGAAATAGCCCTGGGGCAGGCAGTCCATTGAAAATCAGCAGGATTGTCAAAGCATCAGGTATAGAAACTAGAAAATGTGATTGTTATATTTTATAAATCTTTATTTCTATAAGTTAAATAATAATGACCCTTCCTTCTTGGTATTAGTAATTTTAGTTTTTTGTTTGTTTGTTTGTTTTTGGTCTTTTTGAGACAGGGTCTCCCTGTAGCCCCAGCCGTCCTGGAACTCACTATGTAGATCAGGCTGGCCTTGAACTCACAGAGATCTGCCTGCCTCTGCCTTCCAAGTGCTGGAACTACAGGTGTGCACCACCACGCCTGGCCCAATTTTAGGGGGTTTTTTGTTGTCAGTGTTAGGTTTTAGAGAGCAGGAGAAGAGTTGGGAAATAAACCAGTGCCAGACCTTCAACAGATCAAGACTGCATTTATTCAGCATAGTGAGTGACAGCAGCCTTCCCTGTACTAGAGAGAAGGGAGGGTTAGAGATTAGAGCTCACATAGGGGCTGGGGAATGAAGAAGTGGATGCAGCTGCAGGGGTCTACATGTAGGTACTTTTGAGAAATGTATGGGCCCTTCTTTCCTGGACCTGTTTTACCCAAGCGAGACAGGCTGTCTTGGGAAACAGACTATCTTAACAAACAGTCCTCCCTGAGTTCCAGGTATGGCTGATCAGGGTGAGACTAATCAATAAGGCTGGCAGCAGCCTCAGAGGCAGGCGGGGCATTCTACCGGTCAGTATAGGTAAAGATTTGCCATTTTTTATGTTTTATTTTTTTGGTCTTTTTGAGACAGAGTCTCCCTGTAGCCACAGCTGGCCCTAATTTGCTATGGAGACCAGACTGGTCTCAAACTCACAGAGATCCACCTGCCTCTGCTTCCCGAGTGCTGGGACTAAAGGCATGCACCACATCTGACAAGATTTGTTAATTTTTAAGAAATTCTGTCAACTAAATTTTATTTTTATTGATTTCTTGTATTAATTTTCCATTCTCTATTGTATGCCTATTGTATTCTGTATTATTTCTTTATTTTTGGATATTTTTTCTAGTTTCTAACGTAGGATATTAGGGTATTAATTTGAGATCTTTTTATCTTTTTTAAAAAAGATGACTTATAGGCCGGGTGTGGTGGTGTATGTCTTTAGTCCCAGCACCTGGGAGGCAGAAGTAGGTGGATCTCTGTGAGTTCAAGGCCAGTCTGGTCTATATAGCAAGTTCTAGGCCAGCTGAGGCTACAGGGAGACCCCGTCTCAAAAAGACCAAATTAAAAAAAAAAAAAAATATATATATATATATTATTTGTTTGTGTATGTGCATGTGTGAGTTTATGTGTAACACATATATGCAGGTATCTGCAGAGGTCAGAGGACATTGGATCCCCTGGAACTGGAGTTACAGGCAGTTGTGAGCCATCAGATGTGGATGCTGGGAACCTAACCCAGGTCCTTAGCAAGAGAACTATGTGCTCTTAGCCACTGAGCCATCTCTCCAGCCCCAATTTGAGATCTTTAAAAAATATTTTATTTATAATTTTTATTATTTTATGTGTATGAGTGTATTGCCTGCATGTATGTAAGTGCACTGTGTCATGAAATGCCTGCAGAGGTCAGAGGAGGGTGTCAGATGCCCTGGAACTGGAGTTATGGACAATTGTTAGCTGCCATGTGGGTGCTGGGAATTCCCTACCCCATCCTCTGTAAGAGCAGTCAGTGAGTGCTCTTAATTGCTGAGCCATCTCTCCAGCCCCCAGAGATCTTTTCAGTTAAAGACATTGACAGCTATAAATTTTCCTCCAAACATTGTTTTCACTACACATCATGTGTGTTTTATTTATTCATGTCAAAGTACTTTTTAATTTCATTTGTGAGCTTTCCTTTGATTTATTACTTAGGACATGCTACATAATTTCATATTCTTGAATTCCCTGCAGTTATGTCTGTTACTGATTTCTAATTGAATTCCAGTATGGTCAGAGAACATACTTTACATGATTTGTATAATTACAAATAATTTGCATTTGAAAGTTGTAATATTAATAATTATTGTCTTTAAAATCAGATGGAAGAGTTACAAACTTTTCACTTACCCACAGTTACCGTTACTGGTGCTTTTCATTTCTTCAAGAGAATTTGAATTATTGCTCAGTGTCCTCTACTTTTAGCCCAAAGACTCCCTTTAGTATTTAGTTTAGTCCTTACAGCTAACTCAGACAGCTTTTATCTGGGAATGCCTTGATTTAAACTTCATGTTTCAAAGACAGTTTTTTGGAATGTGGAATTCATTTTTAAAAAATATTTTATTATTTTTATTTTATGTGTGTGTGTGTTGCCTGCATGTGTGTAAGTGCACCTGTGCCATGCACTGCTCATGTAGGTCAGAAGATAGCACTGGCTCTCCTGGAACTGGAGTTATAGACAGTTGTTAGCTGCCCTCTCTCCAGCCCCCTGAATAGAGAATTCATGGTTGAGTTTTTTCTTTTTTTCTTCTCTTGGTACTTTGAACATATCATCCTATGTTCCTGTCCTATCGCCTTCTAGTGCACAGTTTCCGATAAGAAATCAGCTGTTGCTCTCACTGAACCTTCCCTGTACACAATGAATTGGTGCTTCTCTTTTACTGCTTTTCAGGTTTTGGTCTTTCCAGTCTGATCAGGATGCATTTAGCTAGAGATCTTCTTGAGTTTATCTTACTTTGAACTCACTGAGCTTCTTGGATACATAATGATCCCCATCAAACTTGGAAAGTTTTGGCCATTATTTCTTCAAACACTTTCTTCTCTTTTCTTTTGGGATACCCATTATGTATATGTTAGTACAACTGATGGTTTGCTCATTTTTCTTCATTCTTTTTTAATGTTTGTCCCATAAATCAGATAATCTCAATTGACTCTTTTATTTCCAGCTTTCAGAGCCTTAGTGTCAGAGGGTGGAACTTCCTGGGTGTTCCCTAAGCATGTGTACCGTCCTATACACACATGCCCTTCTAGGTTCCTAGAAGTATGCTGGCACTTTTCAAAGTCCTTAATTGTTCAGCATTTTGGTCAGTCTATTATTTCCCCCAATTGTTATCCACTTCCTCAGTCATAATATTAAAATACTAACTGTGCCCTTTTGGGAGAAGAGGGGGTAGTTATGACTTTGCTAGTTACAAAACAAGCCTTTTTAGGAGGTCCTCCAGAGTCAACGACTTCCTAGGGAATGAGGCTCTGAAAGAGCTCCGGGACCCTGTCTGCTCCCTTGGTATAGATACTAGGAATGAGAACTGCCATTTTTCAAGGGTGTCATAGAGCTGGAGGGGGAGAGAGAACTAAAGTAAGTGAAAATGCTACAGGTATCACTGCTCTGACTGAGGTTCATCTGTTTTTCTTGACTAGATGCTAGAGGAGTTGCTACAAGCCCTTAGTTAATTTCCAGGGCTCTGAAAAAGTTGACAACACTTGTCAGCCTTTTTCATTGCTTTTATGGAAGGACAAATATTTTAGGTCTTTAACCCACAATTTTACTGACTTTGCCTTTTGAGCCAGTCAGGATATTAAAACAGGGAAGTCAATGAAACAGCACCATTTGGCATACAAAACTCAGAAAGTTCTTGCAAAACACTGTCAAAACCACAAAAGCAGGGCTGGAGAGACAGCTCAGCAGTTAAGAGCACTGATTGCTCTTGCAGAGGACTCGGGTTTGATTCCCAGCACCCAAATGACAGCTAACAACTGTCAGTAACTCCAGTTCCAGCAGAATCTAACACCCTCTTCTGACCTCTGCAGGGATTACATGACACGGGTGCACTTATATACATGTAGGCAACACACTCACACATAAAAACAATAAAATATTTTCAGGGTTGGAGGGAGAGCTCAGCAGTTAAGAGCACTGGCTGCTCTTGCAGGGGACCCAGGATCAGTTCCCAGCAACCACAATGGTGGCTTACAACCATCTGTAACTCCCAGGGGATTTGATGCCCTGTTCTGACCTCCAAGGGTGCTGCACGACACAGTTTTAAAACCCCAAATTAAATATTTAAATAAAATATTTATACAATTAAAAAAATAAAAAACACGAAAGTCCAAGAAAAAATAATGTCCTTTACTCCATTTCCTAATTTATTTTCATTTGTTACTATCATCTTCCTTACACTTAATTTTTTACCTTTTTCGTCTGGGGATCGATTCTAGTGCTGCTTACTTTATGTATTCTACCACTGAGCTACAGTTTCAGGCCCCTCCCCCTTTTTGTGATGTGTATGTATAGTGCATACGTGTGTGTATGTATGGGCACTCTATCTCCAGAGGTCAACCTTGGGTGTCATTCTTCAGAAGCTGTCCACCTTATTTTTTAAATTTTTATTTTATTCGTGTGTATGTATGTAATGTGTGTGACTGTAGACACACACATGCCATAGCATGCATGTGGAAGTCAAAGGACAACTTTTGGGATTTGGTGATCTCCATCCACCTTTAAGTGGATTCTGGTGATCCAACTTAGGTTGGCAGGATTGTGGAGCAAGGACTTTTATCCTCTAAGCCATCTCGCAGCCCCTGCCTTATTTTTATTTTTTGAGACAGGGTCTCTCACTTGGACCTGGGGCTTGTGGATTAGGCTAGTCCACTCAATCCCTTTACATTTTTGTAGTACCTCCCCACCCCCAAGGATTAAACCCAGATTCTATACACTCACAATCCCCCCTTTTGGTAGTAATTCTATACTTGGAATTTTGTATTCATTTTAAGTTAATTTTATACTGCAAGTACTCACCCCCCAAGTTCTCCATTTCTCAACTTTCCCCTTTCCTAGTGCCTCCTACACTTCCCTACAAGCAGTGTGTCTTTCCATAGCTTCATAGCTTCCCCCAAGCTCATTCAAAAACATCTAACCGGGTGATGGAGAGATGGCTCAGTGGTTAACCCAGAAGACCTAGGTTCGACTCCCAGCACCCACATGGCAGCTAACAACCCCCCCTCCAGTTCCAGGGGATGACACACCCTCCTCTGGCCTCTGCAGGCACTGCTCAATATGGGTGCACTTACATACATGCAGACATAACACTCATACACATAAAAATTAGACAAAATCAAAAAACCCCACATCTAACTGCATACACAAATGTGACTCTTATTAATTAGAATATTTTTATCCAGTGATCTTTTCTCACTTAGCATCTTGGATACCCTAGATCAAAGGCAGAGATTTAGTGTATAATTGTTAAAGCCCTCTAGTCTGCGTTAACAGTCTGCTATTTGTCCCTTCTTGTAGGCACTTGTTTATATGATGTATTTATTATTGCTCTCACTTCTGGAAGGTTCCTGGAGGGAAGATAGTGGTGCCAAAGGTCCTATTTGTGTTACTAGTCCCTGATTACTTGCCCCAGGCCCTTTAAATTCGCGCAGGGTAACCTATGAGTCCCTTTTTGTGAGGAACTTTAAAATAGTTGCACACTATTCCTCAGAAGCAAGGAAAGAGGGATTTGCTTTTCCAGGGCCGTACCTACTCGTTCACGTTTGAAAAAAAAGGGCATCTTCGCCACACGCTGAAGCTAAAGTAACTTTTGGGTCGGTCTCGCAATTCCGAGTGATTGTTTCCATTTGTTTGGGTGGGGGTGAGGAGGGGGCGGTCCGTCGGCCTCGGGGCTGGCTTCCGTGGGCCGCCCGCCGAGCCTCCTGCGCCCCTCCACCGCGGGGGCGGCGGCAGACACGCTCCGCCAACCGGCCGCAGCCGCCTGGGGCTGCTAGAGCGCCGTCTGGAAACTTCGCTCGGCTTCCGGAGCCCGCTGACCAACCCCCGGAGCGGCGGTCCTCACAGAGCGCACCGAAGAAAGCGGCCCCATCCCCGGCAGACGACCCGGCCCTGTGAGGACCCGCTTGTTCCGCGGTCTCAGTGCGCGCGCGCGTGCGCGCGCCGCCGTCGAGCCGCGCGGTGCCCAGCTGTGGGCCCTGAGGCGAGGGCGCGGGTGGTTCAGCTGAGGCCCGGGGGCGTGGCGAGGCCCCGTGGCGCCTGTTTTCCCGGCCGGGTCCGCTTTCGGTTTCGTTTGCCTGCTAGCATCTACACCCTGGAGAGCAGCCGGGCCTGGCGCGTCCCCTCCGCCGCCGCCGCCCGCAGGAGCAGCGGTCCGACGGCCATGGCCCAGGCCGCCGTGGCGGTGGGCGAGGTGACCCAGGTGCTGTGCGCGGCGGGTGGCGTCCTGGAGCTGGCGGAGCTGCGGCGCCGCGTGCGGACCAGCCTGGGCGTCGACGCGCTGGAGCGGCTCTTGCGGGACCGCGGGCGCTTCGTGGTGGTCTCGCGGGCTGGCGCGGGCGGTGGGGCGGCGGCCCCGGAGCGCGTGGTGCTGGCCGTGTCGTCGCTGCGTCTGTGCCGCGCCCACCAGGGTCCCAAGCCGGGCTGCACCGGGCTGTGCGCGCAGCTACATCTCTGCAAGTTCATGATCTATGGAGCCTGCAAGTTCCTGAGGGCCGGGTAAGCGCAGCTCGACGCCCCTGGTGGACAGGGGCCCTGGGCGCGCGGAGGCCTCGGAGCCTCCACTCCCACTCCGCCTGGGACAGTCTTAGAGTTGGGGGGGCGGGGGGCAGTCAGCTGGGTGACGGTTCCATGGCCTCTTCTTTAAGAGTGGTGGCGCAAGCCTTTAATTCCAGCACTGGGGAGGCAGAAGCAGGCGATCTCTGTGAGTTCAAGGCCGGCCTGGCCTACATAGTGAGTTCCAGGACAGCTGGGGCTACAGGGAGACCCTGTCTCAAAAAGACCAAAAAAAAAGAGTGTTAATTGAACACCTACTCAGTGACTGGCAGTGTGGAGGGATTTGGTCAAGTGGATGCTCTTTGAGGGCAGAGTGGTACCAGGTGGCTTTGAGCAGCAGGGTTTTCACACGCAGCTGGAAGGAAGCCTTGAAAGCCCCACTCAGCCATCATGTACCAGCTTAGAAACCCAGACCACAATTTTCTGTCGCCCTCCACGTCCTTAGGGAACTGGGTTTCCCTGTCTCTTAACCACCGTCCTCCTGGGTGTCTTTTTGTATGTCTGCTCCCCCCCCCAGGCCCCCTCCCCCAGCTTTGGTTCACTTGGTGGCCTTGCCCAGTCTGGAATGCCCTTCCTGGTTTGCTCCATTAATGTCTCCGGCTGCAGCTGAAAGATTGTGGCCTTTGGAGCTTCCTCTTAACTCTTTACCCATCACTCTGTTTACCTTCCTTATGGCCTTATTGCCCTCTCCCCACCAAGTGTAAAACTCTGTTAAGAGGCCACAGCTCCTGTAGTCCTGGCTGGCTCTCTACTAGCACCTGCATATCACAGGGGATTTGTGAAATTTGTGGAATGGATTGCTGAATTTTGTGCTAAAGGATTTGGACCTCACTTTGAAGGGCCTGTCAGATGGCAACCATTAGGTCTGCATTGTAGAAGGATGTTTGGGTAGTGGGTGTGGATGCTGATAGAGGATGTTGAGATTACCTGATTTGAAGCTAGTCGAGTTATCTAGGAGAATTAGTCCTTCCCCTCCCTTCCCTCTTTTTATCTTAACCCAGTAGACCTTATTTCTTGTGATGTCAGGTGAATTGTCATCTTGGGTTAGCCTGATCCATGTAGTCATTCAGGGATCCAGGCTGACTAGTGTAGCTCCACCCTGAACATTTTTGAGGCAATTCTAGATATCAAATTACAGGGGTGGAAGAAAAAATGAACAGTAGAGGGTCTGGTGGGAAGTGTTTATGGGCCAGGTCTAGAAGTCATCAACATTCCATCTGTCAGAAGCTGTCTCCTGATCCTACCTAGCTAGAAAGGGGCTGGGAAATGTAATCTCTAGGAATCAGCTATTCAGGAATAATCCAGATTAGAACCTTCCACAGAATGTGTCTGAGAAATTTGGGAAGGTTGAGGAGTGGGGGACAGTGTGAAGAGAAGCTTGGGAGAGGTGATGACTCTCATTTCTGACCCCACTGTGGACTGAAAGCAGGAGAGGACTTTAGTTCTATAATTTAAGAGGAAGACTGAATCCTCAAGTGCTGATTTGGAAGATGCTGGGTGGTAAATGCTATGGCCTCAGTCATAGGAGTGGACCAACTCTGAGGTGCTGGGTCTACAGAGAGGTTGAGGGAAATCTGTGAGGCACCTCTGGGAGGAGCAAGCCAGAGGAAGAGGGTGTACAGCAAGTGGTGGCTAAGTGATGAAATGCTGGGGGCAGTTGATGTGTCTTTGTAATGTGCATATTTGGTAAAATAAACACAAATATTCCATTCTTATGCTAATTCCAAAAATTTGGGATCAAATTTTACTTGTCTGTCCTGGAAATCTGGACTTTTGATATTTTCTGGCCTACTGACTTTGTTTTTTTTTCTTCATTCTTTACTTTTCTCTTCTCCCATGATTTATACTAGGGAGTTCCTTAAACATTCCTTTTTTGATGACTAAGGGAAAGTAAATGTGGTTGGCTGGACATTATATTATCATTATGTTTTCCTTGTGACTCTACTTGTTTTCCTGATCAGAGGGTTAGCTCTGTGAGAAACAGGCCATCAGCTCTGTTGCAGGCCTGAGAAGGAGTCCACCATCCAGACACCTAGTCTTGTGCTCAGGAGGTAGTGTGCCTGATGATCAAGAATGTGATCCCATGAGCTAGCCACCTTGTTTGAACCCAGCTCTGCTCATTGCTGGCTGATAATTCTGGGCAAGTGGCCTTAAGTCTCAGTTCCCTCCTCAGAACCTCAGAGGCTTTGAATGAATTAACTTGTGAAACATTTAGGTAGTTCCTAGAGCATAGTAAATGCTAAATAAATTTTAGTTGTCATCATCAGTCATCATTATTGTAGTTATTAGGTATATTGGCTTTGGCAGCACCAATTTATTCCCCTTCCCCCCAAGCCTACGATGGATGTCCTTTGCGCTGCAGTATTCTTATCACTGCTAACCTTGAACTTTCCACTCTATAGTCAAATTACTTTCTGTGGGGAAGGAAGGAAGTTAATTTTTTTTCTTTTTTTTTTAAATTAAAAAATGTTATTAGCATTGCTTTCTTTAAGAAGTAACGTGAGGGGGCTGGAGAGATGGCTTAGTGGTTAAGAACACTGTTCTTGCAGAAGACCCGGGTTCTTCCTCTCTGCCTCTTTTCTCTCTCCTCTTTCTGGGTTCGTATCCCAGCACCCACATGACAGCTAACAACTGTCCATAACAACAGTTCCAGGGGATCCGACAGCCTCTTCTGTCCTCCTCAGGCATTGCAGGACATGGGTGCACTTACCTACATGCAGGCAATACACGAATACACATAAAGTGAAAATAATAAATAAAATATCTTAAAAAATGAGGTAACATTACATTGAAAGACTTTGCATAGGTGGAGACTTTGGAAAAGGAATGAATGGCAAACTGGCATTATAGGAACAGTGACAAACTTCACATGATTGTTGAATGGGAGAGCTAGTGGGGGACAGGGTTTGGGGGTAGGTCAGGAGTTTGTCATTCTTTTGAGATGTTCATTGCAGACATGGAAGATGAGGTATGGCAGTCCTTGCATCAAGCAAATGCTACCTGCCTGACTCTTCCAGGTGACCCAGACAGTCATTTGAAGGCTTTGAGTTTCTAGAGTGGAGACCCATTGCCTTACTTGTAGCTTGTGCTCACCAGTTGCTTGTGGATTGAAAAATATGCAAAAGGGCTGGACGCAGAGGTGTGTATGTGTGTCTGCATACACCTGCAAGCATGAAGCATCTTGCTCAGTTTTTTAGCCCATGTTTAAATCTTACTGAGTGGCCAGCGTGCTGTGACACTTTTTTGCATGATGGCTTGGTCAGTCTTATCACATGCTGGCTGAGAAGTGTTGTCCTGGGCTCTAGTTGTTGCACAGTCCCATCTCTTCTGGTAAATAAGCATTGTATTTTCATCTCATAGCTGGTTTTTCTCTGCTGCTTGTAGGGAGTGTCAGGAAGTATTCCTGAATAATTATCTTTAGGAATGATTTCACCAGCTTTGTAAGTTTGTCACAGTTGTCATAACGAAGTATCATAAATTGGGTGGTTTTCCCTCCCTCCCTTTCCTTTCTTTTCTTTCTGCCCTTCTTTCATTCTTTCCCTCCTTCCCTCTCTCTCCTTCCCTGGCCCTTTTCTCTCTCCTCTCTCTCCTCTTCTTCTCCCTCTCTTCCCTACCATTCCTTCCCTCCCTTCCTTTTCAGAGTCTTGCTATATTGTCCAGGCTGGTCTGAAACTTGTGATCCTCCAGCATCAGCATCTGGTACTAGGATTACAGGTGTGTGCAACAACACCTGGGTAGATTGGGTAGCTTAAGCAACAAAATTTTATTTTCTGACAATTCTAGAGACCAGAAGTCTGAGATGAGATGTCCACAGAGTTGGTCTTTCCTGAGATTGTTTTCCTTGGCTTTCAGATGGCCCCCTCCCTCAGTTCCCCTATTTTTCCTCCGTGGATTTATGTCCTAATCTCCTTTTCTTATAAGGACATCAGTCATGTTGGATTGGGGCCACTCTAATGACCTCATTTTAATTTAATTATCTCTTAAGAACTATCTCCAAATACAGTTTTGTATTCCGAAGATCTGGGAGTTAGGACTTTAGCATGGGAGTTTTGGGAAACCAAATTTAGCCTGTAACACCGTCTCTGCTTCTTTGCAGAAAGACCTGTAGGAATGGGCACAACTTGAAGACTGATCACAACCTGAGTGTGCTGAGAACCCATGGTGTTGACCACCTCACCTATACTGAGCTATGCCAGCTCTTGTTTCAGAATGATCCCTGGCTTTTACCAGAAGTGAGTATTAGAGGAATGGTGGGGGCAAGGGTCTTTACAAATATAGGGCAGAGGTCAAGTGATTAGAAGATAGGCAGCTCTTATGACTGAAGAGAAATTGAGGACCCCATTTGACCAACAACCCTTCCATAGGAGAGACTTATATTTAATTTCCATCTCTAATTTTTAGAGTTATGGTCCTGGGCCAGACTCACACTTCTTAAAATTTTTCCTTCCCTCTCAGTTGTACTAGCACCTCTCTTGCTATGATTCATAGAGGTTGGGTGAGCCTTTCTGATCAATGCCTGAAACAAGTATTACTTAGTTACAGCTGAGGGGAATGAGGGACCCCAGTGACCAGTGGGAATTGAAATCACATGGTTGGGCATCACTTGACTCAGTTGTCTGTAGAGAAGCCTTCCAGAGTTACTTGACAGCTACCTAGAACTCTTCTCTCTCTCCCAGGTAACCAGGGAGTTTTGAACATTAGCTGACATGAGCTCTCCGATTGTGTGTGCTTACTGTACTTGTTCTACATCAGTTGATGGGTGAAGATTAGCAATGTGAAAGATTTATTAGGGTAAGGACAGGAGAAGGTATAGAGAACCTTTGGACAGCAACAAGGTAGGAATAACAAGGTAGGGGAGAGGGGAACGGAGAAACTGGGTAGGAAGAGACTGGCTGCCACGTGCTTCCAAGAGCAGTTCCACTAGGCTCACAGGTGCTGCTGGAGCTGCAATACCTGCTGGAGGCATGCTGTGATTCACCAGATTAGGCATGCTTAGGATCAGTGCTTCATTCTTTCATGTTGGTAAGGCCTCAGTGTAAACAAGGTAGTGGCTCTACACAGTATCAACTGGGCCTCAGTTTTCTCCAGTGGATATGACAGGGTGTTTCCATGGACAGTGGGATGCTTTGGCATTGTTCCTGGTTTGAGCCAACAAATTAGATTGGTATATTCTAATGCAAATGCTTCCATATTAGATGATTAAAGTCACACATTTGAGAAATAGCATCCTGACTGGCACATAATAAATATTAACTTCTTATATTTGTCTTTTGAAAATACATGTTAATTTAATTCAACTAATCTTCCTAGACTATCCATTCTTGGTTAGGCACCTGCTGGTGATCAGGAGGTAAAAGATGCTGCCCTGTCCTTGCAGGAGGCACATCAGATGTGAGACAGGCAGGTCTGAGGAGGATTTCAGGGTGATATTTAAAACATGAGTCCACACTCTGGGCTGTGGGGAAAGGTGTTTTGGAGTAGATGATGTCTGCCTTGAGTGCTGAAGAAGAGTGAGGATGAGGGAGGTCTCAGTAGGAAGCTGGCACTCTTTCTGATATTTTGGTACCTTCATATTTTCCTGTTTAGTCATTGTAACAACTTTGTGATGCTGGTGGCATTATTCCCATTTTAGGAATTAGAAAATGGAATCCCAAAGCTGATGAGTGACTTGCCCAAGGCCCATCATCTTATAAGGAGCAGAATTGATATCTGGCTCTTTCCCTTGGGGTTACCATCCCTAGAATAGAGGTCTTGGTGATGAAAAACTGGGTTCTGATTCTGAAACCCTCTAGGGATTTCCTAGATTTCCTACAGTGTGTGAGATATAATGCTTAGGAATTGGGTAGGTGGGACCTCTGTGGACTCTGGCTAGTTCCATGTTGAAGTATTTGGAGTGTTAGAGAAGGAACAGTTTATTAGAGTTCAACTTGCGAGGGTGTAGTTGTGCATTGTGGTGTATGTCTGTAATCTCAACATTTGTGAGGTGGGGCCAGGAGGATCAGGAGTTCAAGGTCATCCTTTCCTTAGCTGCACAGGGAGTTTGAGACCAACCAGGGCTACAGGAGACCCTGTATCAATAAACCAGAAAAAAGAGTTGCAGGTTTGCCAGCAACCCAGTTGAGCAAACACCAGATACAGTGAATAGCTGTGTGATTAGGGCTAGCTAAGGGACTTTTAAAAATTATTTATGGGGCTGGAGAGATGGCTCAGCAATTAAGAACACTAGCTATTCTTGCAGAAGACCGGGTTTATATCCCAGCATGCACATGGCAGCTAACAACTGTCTGTAACTCCAGTCCCAGGGGATTTGACAGCCTCTTCTGTGCTCTGTGGGCATTGAACGAAGGCAATACACGCATACTCATAAAAATAATAAATAAGCCAGGCGTGGTGGCGCACACCTTTAATCCCAGCAGAGGCAGGTGGATCTCTGTGAGTTCAAGGCCAGCCTGGTCTACATAGTGAGTTCCAGGACAGCTGGAGCTACAGGGAGACCCTGTCTCAAAAAGACCAAAAAATAAATAAAATATTTTTAGAAATTATTTGTGTGTGTGTGTGTGTGTGTGTGTGTGTGTGCGCGTGGGTGTGTGCGTGCATAAGGGTGACAGCTTATGCCAAATGTGGTCAGAGGACAACCCCATGGAGTTCATTCTTCTACCTTCATGTGCGTTCTAAGGGTTGAACTCAGGTCTTTAGGCCTGTGCAGCAGTGCCTGTACTTGCTGAACCATCTCGTTGGCCCTAGCTGTTGAACTTCTGAGTCTGCTGGCTCCCTTGAGAAATGAAGGGGTGGTATTTGGCCTTCTTTCAAATTCTTTTGCCCTCAAACTGTCTGACTCTGAATTTAGGAAGAAAGACAAGAAACGAATTAGTAAGGGAGATTTGGTTTGGTGAGACTAGTTTGGGATGGAGGTAGGTAGATTGGGGTGGATAGGAGGCTTCTACTGGATCAATATAAAATGCTGCTTTATGAGAAGAGAACAACTCTGCTTTGGTGCCTTTGAAATTCTGTGGATCTTCCTAGGGAAGAGTCTTGTTCTGAGTTTATTTTAACTGAGGGCATATTTTGGTAGCCATTTCTTGAGAGATGAGCTGTCAGTGGCCCAACTGAATGGTGGACTCATACCTAGACCATGAAGCCATCTCCCCCCATGGCATAGTTGGTGAGGAGGTATACTATGGACATTGTTCCTGGGATGATATCTTTTCTCTTCTCTGTCAACAGATTTGTTTACACTACAACAAAGGAGATGGACCCTTCGGCTCTTGCTCCTTTCAAAAGCAATGTATTAAACTCCATATCTGCCAGTACTACTTACAGGGAGAGTGCAAGTTTGGCACTAGTTGTAAGAGATCCCATGAGTTCTCTCACTCCGAGAATCTGGAGAAATTGGAGAGGCTGGGCATAAGTTCTGACCTGGTGAGCAAGCTGTTCTGCACTTACCAGAACGCGTATGACATCAAGAATAAATGTTCAACCCTCAGCAAAGTGCCTCCTCCTTCAGGTCCACAGAAGACTTCTGGTAAGGCTGGTGGAAAGTGCTGCATGCTCTGAGCTGGGAGCCTGAATTTTGGTTGGCTAGTAAATAGAGTATGACTTTGGGCAAGTCTTTCTTTTAGCAAAGCCTAGTTGATACTTTGCTAGCTAGAAGATCCAAAGTCAGTTGAAATCCTAGATGTGGTCAAGCAAAACATTCCAGACAGTGTGAGTTGGTATTGGTGCAGTTTTAATTCTAGAGGAGCCTGGTCAGTACTGAAATGGGGGTTAGCTTTCCCCTGTGCAGTTGCTTTCCACCCTCTGCAGAATTAACCTTTCAGTGAGGAACCCCAGAGTCAGGATGCCATCTTATGTAGCTCTGGGGGCATCCATTAGGTGGCTTTCTTTTATGAGATTACAAAACGAATGAAAGGCATTTGCTAGGCGTGGTGGTGCACACCTTTAGTTCTAGCACTTGGGAGGCAGAGGCAGGTGAATCTCTGTGAGTTCAAAGCCAGCCTGGTCTACATAATGAGCTCCAGGCCAGCTGGGGCTACAGGGAGACCCTGTCTCAAAAAGACAAAAAAAAATTTTTTTTTTAAAACAAAAATGAATGCAAGGTATTTTAAAAATTGTGGCCTTGGCTGTCTTACTACCATGAGGAAACAGAATTTTCCCTATTAGTTTTTCTGCTTTGTCTTCTTCTTTCTAGCACTTAGACAGTGACAGGTCCACAGCAATCTCTCATTTGTTGAAAAGTGAGTGTGGTAGGATTTTTTTTTTTTAAGGAACTGTCAGGCTTATTGACAGGTATGGGGAAATTTTCAATGGAGAGTTTTTTTAGGCTGGGTGTGGTGGAGCACACCTTTAATCCCAGCCCTGGAGGGTGAGGGGAAGGTAGCCAGAGGCAGACAGATTTCTGTGAGATTAAGGTCAGCCTGGGATGGTCTAAATAGTGAGTTTCAGGCTAGCTGGAGCTACATAGTGAGACCCTGTCTCAAAAAACCCAAGCACCAAACAAAATATATTTTTAATTATTCTTTGATAGTTTCATGCATGTATATAATGTATCTTAATCATATCCAATCAAAATCCCCCTTCCAACACTCTCTAGTCCCCCTCAGTACTTTTCCCTCCCACTTTCATATCATCTTTTAAAAATTATTTACATTTATTTACTTATTTTGTGTGTGTGTGTGTGTATATACACAAACATATGCTGCGGTATGCATGTGAAGGTCTTAGTTCTTTCCTTCTACCATGTAGGTTTCAGGGATTGAACTCAGGCTTGATAGCAAGTGTCTTTACCCACTGAACCCATTTTGCTTGTCCTTCTCCTCCTCTTCCTCTAATTCCTTCTCTTCTTCCTCCTTTTCTTCCTCCTCTTCTTCTTCTTCCTCTTTTATTTTATTAATTAATTAATTTTTGGTCTTTTTGAGGCAGGGTCTCCCTGTAACCCCAGCTCTCCTGGAACTCACTGTGTAGACCAGGCTGGCCTTGAACTCACAGAGATCTACCTGCCTCTGCCTCCTGAGTGCTGGGATTAAAGGCGTGCGCCACCATGCCTGGCTTATCCTCTTCCTTTTTTAAAATAACCCACTGAGTCCAGTCAGTGCTGCTTGCCTGCCCATAGGTATGGGGCCACCCATCTTAGCATGGACAACCTATCAGTGACCACATCATCATAGAAAGATGACTCTCCCTCCTCCAGTAGCCATCAATTGTCGATAGCTCCTCAGCTAGGAGTAGAGCCTCATGAGCCCCTCTCCCATCCATCAATGTTGTCTGCCTTGATCTTAACCAGGTATCCGTAGCTGTTGTGAGTCCATGAGTGCAATGGCCATGTCATGTATAGAAGACAGCATTTCATAGCCCCTCTAACCATCCTCCAACTCTTACATTCTTTCCAACCCACGTCTTCTGTTGTATTCCCTGACGTTTGAGGGGAGTTGATATAAATGTCCCATTTAGGGCTGAGCACTCAATAGTCATTTATTCTCAACACTTTGGTGAGTTGTAAGTCTCGCATTGATTGCTACTCACCACAAAACAATGTCTTTGATCAAGGTTTGAGAGCAGCATGAACCTGTGAGTATAAACATGCATGTTTAGAAGGCAGTTTGACATTACCATTTAACAAAACAGTAGAAGGTTCCCCTTTAGGACCTATGACCTCTCCAAGCCTATGACATAGGTTTTTAACAGGTTTACAGTGCCAGACATGAATTCTTTCCTCTAGAGTAGGCCTCAAATTCAATCAGAAAGCAGTTGATTAATCTTCTAATAATTGTGCACTAGTAGGCACATCTTGCCTGGCAGGCTAGTATTGTGGCTTGCAAGATCCTCTGCTGTAAGTCCATTGATGACTTTTCTTCCCCTACAGCCTTCATTACACTTTCCAGCACTGTGCAAGATAGCTAGCAGGAAAGAAGTTTGTACATAGGTTTCAGTTTGATTTCTTTATGTCTTGTAACCAAAGTATGTTGTCTTCAGCAATAGGTTTTGTTTGTTATGTTGAGACACGGTCTCTCTGTAGTTCCAGCTGGCTTGGAACCTGCTTTGTAGACCAGGATGGCTTCAATCTCACAGGGGTGTGCCTGCCTCTTCCTGCCATGTGCTGGGATTAAAGGCCTATGCTACCATGCCTGGCTAGCAGTAGGGCTTTATCATCTAGTTATGGTGAGAAATTGAGAGCAGCGGCAACAACCTGCGTTGCTTTGGGGTTTCTGGGGGCCTCCCTGACCAATAACCTGTAGCACGGTATCTCACACATGACACTGAGATTTGTATTTAATAGTCCAGGTGTTCTTTAGAAAGCAGTGTCTATCCAGAGTACCTCTGTTTTTTTTTTTTTTAAAACTTACTTTTAAATTAGCTTATAAAGCAGTATGTTTTCATAAGATTTTTTCATATAGACTTAGGTTTAGTTAACCCACTCCTACACTTTCCTCCCCACCATCCCTCAGGCCCCATCCCTACTTAAACCTGTAACCTGTATCTCCCATCTACTTGCATATCACATGCAGGCTACTCTCCCCTCCCCCACCTTACTGCTGCTTCTCAGCTTTCCTGATGTGCCCCTTCTAACTTCTTGACCTCCACAAACACTCCAGATTAAACACAGAAATCTAAAAATTCAAAGCTAGGATCCACATACAATCTTTTTTTTTTTTGACATGAAATCCTGTCTGTTGCCCATGTTGGCCTCAAATTCCTTGGCAAAGTGGTCTTCCTGCCTCAGCCTCCCTAGTAGCTCAGACGACAAGTGTATGCCTTTCTGTTTGACATTTCTCGACTATCTGCTGTATGTGGATGAATAATGTGGCCCCTAAGAGAGCTTATGATAAATTGGTTCCTTTGGTTGGCCATTCTGGGCCCCTATTCTTTCACTTCAGCAACATTGAGTGTTTGCCATGTGCTGGTCTCTGTCCTGGTCCTCACTTAGACTTTAGAACGGGCCTCCCCCTCAGAATAAATCATCACTTCCACTTGTTAAGCTATAGAGATAGCAACCATTTTTAATAGACCTTCCTAAAGCATCAGATGAGTGATAGGACTGCTGGCAAACACACTGACCACTCTGATCTTACCTGATTGTCATAGTTAGAAATTATTCCTGCTGCATCTAGTTTTTCTTTATATTTTCTTCTGTGTGTGTGTGTGTGTGTGTGTGTGTGTGTGTGTGTGTGTGTGTGTGTGTGTTCGTGTGTGTACAGGAGCACATGTGTACTGGTATGAGTGGAGGTCAGATGACAACCTCAGGTGCCATTCCACCATTTTTTGAGGCCGAGTCTCTCATTGGCCTGGGACTCACCAAGTAGGCTAGGCCGACTGGCATCCCAAGGGATCTGCCTGTTTCCATCTCCCCAGCTCAGGGACTGCAAGCATGCCCACCGTGCCCAACTTTTTAATGTGATTTCTGGGACCTGAACTTTGGTCCTTGTGCTTGGTATCACCCAGCCTCTTCAGTTATTTTTTAATCTCCTTCAGTTGTAGGAAGCCTGGCTATAAAAAGGGTTTACTTTAAATAGATGTTTAGTTTCATTTGCATTTTGACCTTATTAGAAATGGAGAGGAGGATCCTTTGCTGAGTAGGGTCAGATCTTAAGAACAGTCACTGTTCTGGAAGAGAGAAGGACAACTACAGAGTCCCTCTGAGTTTTGAGTTCCAGCTTGTGGAATATCTGGGAATTTGTAAAAGAAAAAGGGAAGATGCATAACAAAATGACAGGTGATAATAAATGAGAGGTCATAAATGAGTTTACATTATTTTGGGGTAAATGTGTAATAGGCAAGGGTTCATTGGGATGGTAGTGGGAAAGGTACACTTCAAAAACATTTACATCTTATGTTAAGAACCTTACAAGTAAACCAAAATTAATTATGGATATTTCATTTGGAGATGAAAACTTTCCATGAATTACCTTTTTCTTGATATTCGTACCCAATTCTAGAGACTTTATTAACAAGTAGTTGTTAGGCAAAACTAAATATAATTTTAAAATACAGCCAGGCGTGGTGGCGCACGCCTTTAATCCCAGCACTTGGGAGGTAGAGGCAGGTGGATCTTTGTGAGTTCGAGGCCAACCTGGTCTACATAGTGAGTTCTAGGACAGCTGGGGCTACAAGGAGAACCTGTCTCAAAAAAGACAAAAAAAAACAAAACACAAAAAAACTCTTCCATTTACCCTTTCCTAGTAACTTGGGTGAAAAACCAGAATTGAGAAAAGAACTCCTCCATGGTGTCCTGGGTTTTGTAAGCAGCTGTGTGGCCAAGTGTTCCAGGATTCATCCTCAAAGTCAGGTGCCCAACCTGTGCATCTGGGGACACTTTTATCCCTGGCAGGGTATGTTCTGTCACTATCCTGGGCCACTTTTGTCTTGCTCAGAGAGGGAAATGAATTCTTTCTCCGTTTGTACCTTGAAGCACTATGATCCTACATCAGAAGCCTTGCTGGAAGCTGACATATTTTGTGGTGTTTCTTTGTAGAAAGAAGAGGCAGTTTAGGGTCTCTGTCGTCAAGTACTCCTAGCCAGGAGGAGAGCGATCAGATCTGCTTGTACCACATCCGCAAAAGTTGTAGCTTTCAAGGTAAGTTAGAGAGCGCTTTCCTTTCTGGAGGGGAAACTGTTTCTTCTTCTTAGAGCTGTGCTCTGAGAACTCCTAGAGAGAAGGGGTCTTGCCATTTTGGTCAAGCCAGTTCTGAATCTGCTTTGCTTAGAAGTTGAAGATGGAACGAATTCTTTGGGTTTCTAAAAACAAGATGTTAGTGTAATTTGATTTTTCTGTTGCTGTGATAAACACTGATCAAAACCATCTTTTGGGGGGAAAGGGTTTATTGGCTTACACATCCTGATCACAGCTTGGAAGAAAATGGGGTAGGAACTGGGTAGCATGGACTACGGAGCAACGCCGCTCACTGGTTTGTTTCTCTGGTCTCTGTTCAAAATGCTTTCTTACACAACTCAGGATTACCTGCCCAGGGATGGCACTGCACATGCCCACAGTGGGCTGGGCCCTCTCACATCACTCAGCAATCAAGGAAATTCCTCATAGAGATGCCCACAGGCCATTCTGATAGAGGAAATTCTCCAGTTGAGGTTCTCTTCCTAAATGGGTCAATTTGACAACCAAAGCTATCCAGCATAATTGGCCCCTTGTCAACTTAACACACAAAACGCATCACTGTTTAACCATTCCCATTTCTTGTCTCACGTTAACATTCATATCACAATATAAAACACAGTATAAGATTAAAAGTCCCACAGTCTTTTACAATTCCAGTACTTTGAAAGCTCAATGTTCCTTTAAAAATAATCCAGTCAGTCAGGTGTGGTGATGCATGCCTTTAATCCCAGCACTCAGGAGGCAGAGGCAGGTGGATCTCTGAATTTGAGGCCAGCTTAGTCTACATAGTGAGTTCTAAGCTAGCTGAAGCTACAGGAAGACCGTCTCAAAAAAAAAAAAAAAATCCAGTCTCTCAACTGTAGGCTCCATAAAATAAAAAATCAGTTATATACTTTGTTATTTCAAAAGGGGAGAACTGGACATAATTAAGTAAAACCAAAGTCCAGCAATGTAGCTTACTGTCAGACATCTGGGATTCACTCATGATCTTCTGTGCTCCAAAGGGCTTGAGCAGTCCCACTTCTCTGGCTCTGTAGTTGAGTTTTGGGGAACATGGCCATGTGGATCTGTAGCAAGTGAGTGCCAAGTGACCCTTGGTCACAGAACTTCATGAAACAGGGAGACTAGGTCTAGTGGGATCCAAGATAGGTGCCACTTCTGAAGGGTGACAGTAAGCCTAGGGGAGTGTGAGAACTGGGAAAGACCTCAGTGAGGAGGGGACATTTGTATTAGCACTTGGAGAGTTGGTTGAGGTTTCCTCTGTATTGAGCCAGTGGCCCTGTTGTACTCCTTTTATCACAGATGGTAATTCTTGTGTTTGTGTGTTTTGATATTTTCACTAAACCTTTGTATTGTTCATCACTGATAACTTAGCCTTTGTCTAAGGATTCTTTCTCAAAATCTGTGACTGCCATTAAATAGCAACTACCAAAACTTCTTGTTGTTTTGCTTTGTCTTTAGAAGTCATGCAAGCAATTCATGACTACTTTCACTCTGTGAAAGAGTAAAGCAGGAAGGCCTCCTCTGCCTTCTTCATCCTTCCCCAATGATAAACACTTGCAATATGGTTGAACTGTTTATTTTACGTGTTTTATTTTATTTTAAAGATTTGTTAATTTTAATTATGTGTTCGTGTGTATGTGTGTGTCTGTCTGTGTCTGTGTGTTGGTATGTGTACCTGAGTGTAAGTACCTGTGGAGGCCAGACACATTGGATACCCTGGAGCTGGAGTTATGGGCACTTGTGAATTGCCCAATATGGGTGCTGGGAACTGAATTTGGGTCTTCTGCAAGAGCAGATGCGCTGTTAACTGCTGAGCCGTTTCTCCAGCCCGTTTTGCACATTTTTAAATATATTGGAAGCATGTGATAATATAGTTTTCAAACTGCATCTTTTAGTTTTGTGTTTTGGAGGGTTTTTTTCCCCATGTCAGCATGTATAAATTACATAGTTTATTTATTTAATTAATTAATTAATTAATTTTTTTAATGTGTTCTTTTATTTATTTTTTTGTCTTTTTGAGACAGGGTCTCCTTGTAGCCCCAGCTGTCCTGGAACTCACTATGTAGACCAGGCTGGCCTTGAACTCACAAAGATCCGCCTACTTCTGCCTCCCAAGTGCTGGGATTAAAGGTGTGTGCCTCCATGTCTGGCTTTTTTTAATTTTTAAAAAATATTTTTACTTTATGTGTATGAATGTATTGCCTCCATGTATGTGAGTGCACCCGTGTCAGATTCCCCTGGAACTGGAGTTAAGGATGGTTTGTAGCCACCATGTGGGTGCTGGGAATTGAACCTTGGTCCTCTGCAAGAGCAGTCAGTGCTCTTAACTGCTGAGCCATCTCTCCAGCCCCTAAATTATTTAGCTTTTAAAAAAACATTAACTTATAGTGATGTTCCATTGAATATGAAGTACATAATTATGAATCTTTCCATAGATTGATTCTTGGAACTGGAATGATAGGCCAAAAAATTTGTGTCACGCATGCGCACGCACACACACACACACACACACACACACACAATGTGGGCCTATACACGCACTGTACAGAATGTGTGTTCTAGTTTGCCTTCAATTACTATGACAAAACACTCTGGCCAATACCAACTTGGAAAGGAAAGGGTTTATTTGGTTTACATCATCACTGAGGGAGCCCAAGGTAGGAATGCAGGACAGGAACCTGGAGGCAGGAGCCGAAGTATAGGCCACGGAGGAATGCTTGCTCAGTAAGACTTGCTCCCCTGGCCTGTGCTCAACCTACTTTCGTAAATAGTACAGAACCGCTTTCCTGGGGTGGCACCACCCACAGTGGGATGGGCCCTCCAACATCACTCAACAATCAAGTAAATGCACCACAGATATGGCTACAAGCCAATCCAATGGAGGCAATTCTCCAATTGAGGCTCCCTTTACCCAGGAATGTCAAGCTGACAAAGTTATCAAGCACAATGTGTGTGTCTCTCTCTCTCTCTCTCTCTCTCTCTCTCTCTCTCTCTCTATATATATATATATATATATATATATATGTTTGGTTTTTTTGGGATGTAGTTGGTTTTGGTTTTTTTGAGACAGAGTCTTACTATTTAGCCTTGGCTAACCTGGAACTTACTATGTAGACCAGACTGACCTTGAACTTGCAGAGATCTGCCTACTTTTGCCTCCTGAGTGCTGGGATTAAATTAAAGGTGTGCCACAAAATCCATTGGGGTATATTTTATACAAGATAAAAATGCACCCATTTAAAATAGTTCTGCTAGGTATGGTCCTAGCACTCAGGAAACAGAGACAGGCAGATCTCGGTGAGTTTAAGGCTAGCCAGATTTACATAGTGAGTTCTAGGCCAGCTGGGGTCACACAGACAAAAGCTACCATGTCTCAAAAACAACCGTGTGTGTGTGTTCTGATGAGTATATGTTTATTTGCCCAGGTAACCAGTATAATGAAGGTATAGAATAATTTCCCAATCCCCAAATGTCCTTTTAACAGTTCCTTACCATCTCTCAATTTGTCAACTCTAGAAATTCTTGATCTACTTTTTAAATCACTGTAGGTTAGATTAGTCTTTTTTAGAATTTCATGTACATGAAATCCTGCAGTATGCATTCTCTTGTGCCTGGTGTCTCTCATTCAGCATGGTTTTGAGATTCTTCATGCTGGCTTATTAATAGCATGTTTCTTTTTTATTACTAAGTAGTATTCAATTGCATGGATTGACTACAGTTTATTTATTCATATACTGAAGAATATTTGGATTGTTTCCATTTTTGACTTTATAAAATAAAATTTCTGTAGTATTCATTTACAAATGCTCATGTAGGTACATGTTTTCATTTGTCTTGGGAAAAGACACAGAAGTAGAATTACTTGGTTGTGTAATATATGCTTAATATTATAAGAAACTGTTAAACTGATTTCCAAACTGAACATATTTTACTTTCATACTAGCAGTTTGAGAGTTCTTACTGTTCCATATCTTTGCTGACACTGGACATTGATAGTCTTTTTAAATTCTGGCCACTCTGATGAGGAGTGGCATCTCATTGAGGTTTTTAATTTGTTTAATGCTATTTAACATTAACTTTAATGTGCCAATTAGACATTTGTGTATCTTCAGTCAAATGTCTGTTCAAATATTTTGCTTTTATATGACAGCTTTATTAAAATATTGACTGTCAACATCATTCAGTTCACCCGTTCATTAATTTTGAGTACAGTCACAGAATTTTTTACTTGTCATAGTCAAGGTTGAAGCATTTTCATCAGCCCTGAAGATGCCTTGCCACTTGTCATTTGTCCTTCCTCAGCAACTCCTGCCAACAGTAGACTTATATTTGTCTCTATGGGATAGCCTGGAGATTTCCTATAAATGGAATCATGTAATACTGTTTTTTTGTGTGACTATTTTGTCCATTTTGATTGAGTTATTTGATGCCTTTTTATTGAGTTGGAAAAAGTGTTTTGTTTTAAAAATTTTTTAAGGTAGGTCTCATGTCATCCAGGATGGCCTCATACTTGCTGTGAGGTCAAGGATAACCTTGAATTTCTAGTTTCCCACTGCCTTAATGCTAGGATTAAAGGAGTCTGCCACCAGACTTATGTTTTATGCAGTGCTGGAGATCGGTCTTAGGACTTTTTGTGTGGTAGGTAAGCACTCTGCCAACTGAGTACCACTTCCAGCCCAAAAGTTTTGTATGTTATGTGTGCTATGTGTGTTTACCCCAAGTCTGTCTTTCATTTTTATTTTCTTTATTGTGTCATATATATTTTGGTCTTTTTGAGACAGGGCCTCTCTGTAGCCTCAGCTGACCTGGAACTCACTATGTTAACCAGGCTGGCCTTGAACTCACAGAGCTCCTCCTGCCTCTGCCTCCTGAGTGCTGGGATTAAAGGCATGTACCACCACACCTAGCCAAGAATAGATATTTAAAATTTTTTTATTTATTTAAAAAAAATTTATTTATTTATCTTTATTTTATGTGTATGCATGTATTGCCTGCATGTAGGTAAGTGCACCCATGTCATGCAATGCCCACGGAGGACAGAAGAGGCTGTGGGATCCCTTGGGACTGGAGTTACAGACAGTTAGCTGCTATGTGGGTGCTGGGATTTGAACCCAGGTCTCCTGTAAGAACAACCAATGTTCTTAACTGCTGAGTCATCTCTCCAGCCCCCTATTTCTTTATTTTTTTTTATGTGTGTGAGCGTATTGTCCACATATATGCAAGTGCACCCATGTTGTGCAAAGCCTGCAGAGGCCAAAAGAAAGAGTGTCAGATCCCCTGGAACTGGAGTTACAGATGATTGTCAGCCACCATGTGTGTGCTGGGACTTGAACCCTGGTTCTCTGGAAGAGCAGCCAGTGCTCATAACTGCTGACAGCCCTAGGAATAGATATTTCAATATTAGTGTTCATTTAATATTTGTCCAGATATTGGTCACTTTAATTTTCTTTGGTTTAATAGCCTAAAAATAATTGCCTGTTCTGAGATATACTATGCTCCCCCCGCCACCAGAAATAGTATGTGTAGCTTTTATGTTTAGATCTAGGTGTTTTTTGTTTTTGTTTTTTTTCTTTTTTGCTATTTGTGTATGTGGTGCTGGGTGTTGAACCCTGGGTCTTGACTGTGCTAGACAGATGTTCTCCCCCAGCCCGAAGTCTAGCTTAATGGTTCTCTGTGGACTCCGCTCATTATTTCCTTGATCATGGCTTCTGTGTAAACTTGTTGCTTCTCATCATTACTTTCACTTATGTGTTGGCTAATTCTCAGCCATCTGTCATATACTTAAGAGTCCCCGTGTGTCTGTTGGTTATTCCAGGGGGCTGATTCTGAGTCAAGGCCCCTGTCACAGGATGACAGACAGGACTGTGTGTCTTGCTTGAATTTCAGGAATGTGGTGGGGCAGGCTGCCGGTATGTAGCCAGAGTCCAGGGTCAGGGTAGGGGCAATGGCTCTCTCTCAATATGTAGCCCTTATCTCCACACTTGTGTTCACCTGGGAAGCAAACAGCAAGGCTGCATGACCCCATCAGGTCTGAGTCGGGGGTCCCACTCCAGTGGGTCCCCTTGTTCTCACTGTGATGGCTGTCAGGCATCTGCCTATGAAATCCCTAGGTTCTTCCTCCAGATGTGTCTTCTGCATATTCTTCCTGCTTTGTAGTTTGCATGTTTTTATCCATAGTGCTTTTTGTTGCTCTCTAGTATTTTTTAGATTTGCTCTTCTTTCCAGCCAGTCATTTCAAGGGATGTAGGGAGGAAGGAGAGGTGGCTGTGAGTATTTTGCCTTCCAAATTGATTCAATTTATGTAACTCACCTCCTGGAAAGCCTAGACTGTAGAGTGCTCTAGTGAGGTAAGCGAACATTAGATGAAGGGGAAAGAAGCCAAGAATGAGGGCAGGAGATCAGGGAAGATGACTGAGGAAGGGGCTTCCTGCCTGGATCCACCACTGTGCCAATATTCTCACCAGTTGCTGTGCTTGCCTTTCCCAGGAGCCTCCACCATGAGCAGCCTGGACTCTACACTCAGCTCCAAGCTTGACCATGGCCCTGGATCCCTGGGTCCTTTCTGAGGCCTCAGTCTCGTGGGTTATGGGGGAGATAACTTCTTTCCCAGGAGATAATTTCTTCCAGGGAGACTTTCTCCTGAGGCCTCCTAGGATTTGCCTGTACCTGGTGACTATAGACATAACTTTTCAATGCTGGAATGCTCTCTTGTGTAGTGCCTTCAGGAAGAACAGGAACTCTTCTTGGTCATGGTCTCTGGACCATAACTGCAGCTTGACCTAGCCTTTCCTTATCTGTTATGCATGCTCCTTGATTAGAGTCCAAGAGATCTCTTGGCCTGGGGTGAACTGCCTGTGCTCAGACTCTACAAATAGCAGGGTTCTAAGTCCCCAAGATATCTGTGTCTTTCTTCCCTTGTTGAACTTAAGAGCTTTCTTTGCCTGAATACTTCCAGCTTGCTTTCTGAGGCCTGTGCTCTTTTTTTGCCCTGTCTGTCCAGTTCCTGGCCTGGTTTTTGACAAGCCCTAGCAATTTCCCATGCTCCTCCTTAGTATTCTGCCACCACAGTACTCTTTTGTGGACTCTGGGAAAGAACTGACATTGAGAAAGAATGCATGGATTTTAGGACATACTTAATTTTCACATGTTAAATTAGCCTAAATTCATTATTTTGAAATTTGAATTAAAATGCATAAGAATATTTAATAAGAATTGAGTTTTCCTTGCACTCTTTGCCTTAGTATCCAGATCCTCTAGGCAAAAAAAAGTGAGTACCTGGTCTTCAGGTATTTTTCTAGAAAGATGTTACACACCAGTGTATATGTCTCTGTTTATACTTGTATATATAAAACATATATATTTATTTGGTTTTGTTCATATATATAGTTGCACTAGCACACTTTTCCTTGTTTTACTTAACTAGATGTTTACTTTTGGAGAATATATATTTTTGTGGTTCAATTCAAGCAGGCAGAAGTGACAGAAGTCTTTCTCATACTTCTACAAGGAATAGTATCTGCATAAGTATATGTCTTTGATTATATCACTGCTAATCTGCCCTCCATCTCTTATTTGCTATATAGAAACATTCTGCACCCGGTTGAGTATCTTTGTACCTGATAGCTTGTATCTTAACTATAGCTCCATGTCAGAGTACAGTGAGCATCCAAGTCCTTTTGTCTCTGTTCTCCATCCTCCCTACCATCCTCTGTACAGATCCACTAGAAACCCATGGGGCTATTGAAAGGAAATGTCAGGGCCAGCATAAGTAAAGATGAGGCAGGGAGCAAGGGCTTGGAGTAGGAGGTAGTGAGCCCTGTGGCCCCCTAAAAGAAGACAGAGAAGGTGGAGGGGAGGACATGGATGTTGATGGGCAGAACAGTGTGTATGAAGACTTGCCAGGGGTGGGAGGGTGGTTGAAGAAGAGGTGAGTCCCTTAGAAGCCAGAATATATCTCAACAGCTGGAACTATGTTGCCAAGCCACTTCCAGCGTGATGTATTGAGATTGGATGGTTTTAAAACTTTCCTCCCTCTCTCTCTCCTTCCCTCTCACTAGGGATTGAACCTAGGGCCTACAAAAATGGTCTGTCACTGAGGTATATCTCTAGCCCTCCCTTTTTACCTTTTTAAAAAATCTTTTGGTTTCTTTTTCTTCCTTTTTTTGGTCTTTTTGAGACAGGGTCTCCCTGTAGCCCCAGCTGTCCTGGAACTCACTATGTAGGTCAAGCTAGCCTTGAACTCACAGAAATCCGCCTGCCTCTGCCTCCTTGAGTGCTGGGATTAAAGGTGTGCGCCGCCATGCCTGGCTCTTTTTCTTCTTTTTTAGATAGCGTTTTACAAGATGTCCAGGCTGGCCTTCCACTCACTCTGTAGACTATGTAGGTCTTGAACTTATGATCTTCCTGCCTTAGCTTCCCAAGTAGTAGGGAGCACAGGCCTGAGTCACCAGACTTGGCTCTGATATGGATTCTTGTTAGAGTTAATTCTGGTTCTATTTCTAATATGACCTCTGCCTATCTACGTGCCATGCCGTGTATATAGGGACACTGAGCGGTTTGACTGCTCTCTGCAGGGCTGGAACCAATGACCTTGTGATTAGCTTCTTTACTGTCATGAAATGAAATTCTAGATCAACACATTAAAAAAAAATCAAATCAGTATGAGGTTCTGTTAAAAAGGAAGACACATATTGTAAGACACACAGTATTTCATTATGTAAATGCTTAGGTATGACTGCACTAACAAAACATAACTTCCTTATAACTTTCCAGAAAGTTCTCAGGTCAATGATCAGGCCCACTCCCATTGACAATTGTAGGATGAAGCCACTCTGTTTAGGCCAGGCTATCTTACTACTTTATGTTTCTATTTTAGATAAGTGCTATAGAGTTCATTTTCATTTACCATATCGATGGCAGTTCTTGGATGGAGGCAAATGGAAGGATTTGGATAAGATGGAACTTATTGAAGAAGCATATAGCAATCCCAGTAAAGGCAGGTAGGAAAATGTGTCCCTTGTCTCTGCTTTGTGCCTGGCCTTTTGTGTGCAATATAAGGGATTTAAGCTTAAACAACACACACACACACACACACAGTCACAGCAGCAGCTTGATCTGGAGGTGGAAGCCCATGTTTATGGCAGCTTGGTGTCTCCGTGCTCTCACCTTCTCCTCTCAGGAGGAGCTGTGGGAAAGATCATACCAAGACCAACTAACCTCATTAGTTGCTGCTAGGATTGATCACATACATAGTTATTCATTATTATAGATAATCAAGAAGTGATCATTTGTGAACTTTTAGCTGTTTCTGCAAAGTCATAATAGCTGCACTGTTTGTTGTTTATCTTTAAAAATTTTTCCTTTTCTAAGTGTACCCTAGCATTTCTATTCAGTCAGTTCACAGTAAACAAGGAAATCCTAGGTGGTCTTATTTTAAATCCTTACCATAAACTGGGTTAAAATGTGCTGAGATGTTGCTAAAAGATGAACTTTTAAAATTTATTTTAATTCTTTTATTTATTATCTGTATGAGTGTTTTGTCTGCATGCCTGTAAGTGTATCACGTGCATACAGTGCCTGTGGAAGCCAGAAGAAGGCATCAGATCCCCTGGAAGTGGAATTGTTGATGGGTGTTAGCCCCCGTATGGTTGCTGGAAATTGAACTCAGGTCCGCTACAAGAGCAATCAGTCCTCTTAACCTCTCAGCCATCTTTCTAGCCCCTATTTTTTAATATTTTAAGAGTTTGGGATTGATTTTATTTTTAGGTGTGTATGTATGTTGTCTGTCTTGTCTGTGTCTGTATGTGAGTGCACATGCCTGTGGAGGCCAGAAGATGGTGTCAGATCCCCTTGAGCTGAAGTTACAGATGGTTTGTGAGCCACCCAACATGGGTACTGGGAACTGAACTTTGATCCTTTACAAAAATGGCAAATACTTTTAACTCTAAATCATTTCTCTGGCTCCCTAAATAATAATTTGAGACGACTGTTTGAGCTCCAAAGTAATTTTAAACTTAGAGTGCATATTTACAAAGTGCTATTGGCTAAGTTTGTGAAACAAATTATTCCCTTAAAAATATTAAATGGATCACATACCACCCATAATCTTTCTGAGGTATATTTTAGACAGTGGCAAACACAAATATTAACTATACAGCTCAGTGACTTTTGACATGCATTCACTTGTGGTGGAGCTAACAGTCTGATTGAGATACAGAATGTCTCATTAACCCAGAGGTTTCCTCATTTAGCCCCACTCCCATAGACTGTCATTGTCTAACTTCTAGACCTGCACATCGAACCATTTGGTATGTACTGGTATGCCCTGAGTCTAGCTCAGTACTGTGTTGTTGTTTTTTTTTTCCTTTTGTTTTGATTTTCCTTTTAAATTTTTTTTGTTTTTGTTTTTTGAGACAGGGTCTCACTGTGTAGTCCAGGCCAGTCACAAACTCTTCATCCTCCTGCTGGCAGCTCCTAAGGACTGGAAAAACTTCTCTCCCTGTGTCCATTGTCTTTTTTTGCTTCCTTTTTCTGTACAGTGTCTATCCTTAACCCATTTTAGGTGTAAGGACAGCTGTGTTTTTAACCATTTATTTTGAGAAATTTTCTATATTTCCAGCTATTAAGAATGAGTTAAAAAATAAGCTCTTCTAGTCAGCTTATGTGTCTTTTAATGAAGAGAAATATTTATCCATCTTTTTCCTTTATGGTTTTTTGTCTTTTGTCTTTTTGAGACAGGGTCTCTCTGTAGCTCCAACAGGCCTGGAACTCACTGTGTAGATGAGGCTGGCCTTGGTCTCACAGATCTTCCTGCTTCTTTGCCTCCCAAGTGCTGGGATTAAAGGTATGTATCACTATACCTAGATCTTTTATGGTTTTATTCTTTTTTGTGCTTAAGAAATCTTCCTTTGTCCCAAGAACATAAAGAAATTCTCTTGAGTTTTTTTCTAAATGTTTTAACATTTTAAATACAAACCTATGTGTGTATATTATATACAAATGTGTATATGTATATTTGTTGGTTGGTTGATTGGTTTGTTTTTAGACATGGGGTCTTTCTATAGCCTCAGTGGGCCTAGAGCTCGCTATATAGACCAAGTTCGCCTTGATCTCACAGAGATCCCCCTGCCTCTGCCTTCCATTAAGTACAACATTATATTTAATTTCTCTTTTTATGTGATGAAATTTCAGCCCAGTTTCATTCTAGGTAGATGAATCATCAGTTTTTTCAATGACCACTTTAAAAAGTTTTAATTAATTTGGTTATTTGATTATGATTAAAATATATATGCTGAATGTGGTTATGCATGCCTTTAATCCCAGCCCCTGGGAGACAGAGGCAGATGGATCTTTGAGTTTGAGGCCAGCCTGGTCTACATAATGAGACCCTGTCTAAAAAAACCCAATAAATAAATAAATTAATTAATAATATATAACCTAAAATTAAACATTCTAGCCGTTTCAAAGGTACAGCTCAGGGGCTGGAGAGTTGGCTCAGCAGTTAAGAGCCCTGACTGCTCTTGCAGAGGACCCAGGTTTGATTCCCAGCACCCACATGGCGGCTACAAACCGTCCTTAACTCCAGTTCCAGGGGAATCCAAAGCCCTCTTCTGACCTCCACGGCATTGCACAACACGGGTGCACTCACATACATGCAGGCAATACACACATACACATAAAATAAAAATAAAATATTTTAAAAAGGTACAGCTCAGTGATATTTAAGTATGTTTATATTGTATAACCATAACAACTGTTCATTTCCAGAAATTAGTTTGTTTTTAAAATCATCAAAAGAGAACCCTGTTGGGTAAAATGTTGACATTTCATATAAGTCTGTTTCTGGCCTCTGTTCAGCACCTGTCTGTGTCAGCACCATACTGTCTTATATGTTGGAGTTTTATGTGAAGTTCTGGCATAAGGCAAAAACTCTTCATTTTTCTTCAAAATTTATTGGTTGTTCTTGGCATTTTGGTCTTTAGAATTTTTTTTTTTTTTCTGTCTTTTTGAAGCAGGGCTCCCTGTAGCCCTAGCTGTTCTGGAACTCACTATGTAGACCAGGCTGGCCTTGAACTCAGAGAGATCTGCCTGCCTCTGCCTCCCAAGTGCTAGGACTACAGGAGTGCACCACCACACCCAGCTTAGAAATTTTTAAATCTCATCAGCATTCACAAACAACTGTGTTGTAATTTGAAGTCAAAATTTTATCGACTCTTGGGAGTTTAGGGATAATAGCAGCTTTGTGTCTGTTACTTTTTATTCACATGCATGACCACTTTCTGACAGTTAGCCTTGATCTCAGCAAGTATTGCTGCTGAAACTCTAATTGGGTGTCCATTTAGATTTCTTCACCTGATCCTTATTCTCCCAACCTCTCATTCTCTCCTTCTCTCTGCTTCATTTAGGAGAATTCTCTCTCGTCCACAAGCTCAGCCTCATCTGAGACACAATGGGTCTCGTTTGTGAATATAAAATTTATGATAATATTTTGCTTATTTATAAATGTTCTAGTTTTTTTCCTTCAAGTTTCCCTGGTCAGTTTTTTAGTTTCTTAATTGTTCTGAGACTTATGACGCTCAGTTCATAAAAAAAAAATACTTTATACACATTTGTGTCTGAGAATGTTAGTTTGTGGCCTTCAGTGGTCTGGTTCTGTTTGTTTTTGTCAACTGATGAAACTATTTGTGGAAATTCTTGTGAGGCAAACGTTGAAGAATTCCTCCAGAGAGTTTGTGTTTGCTTTTCTGGGAACCATTATCTCTAAAGCTAATTCTCATGTAGAAATGTGAAACAGCCTAAAACTTGTATGTGAGGCTTGAGTGGTTCAGCGTCCTTGGGGAAGTTTTTTCTTTATTCTCTAGAGCCAAGTAAATGCAGGTGAATTTTCTTCCTGATTGCCTTGGCAAGGCATGTCTCCTCCCAGTCTCCCTTTATGGACCTGGTTTTATACAGAAGTTTGTCTCTGTCTCTGTGTCTCTGTCTTTCTCTCTGTCTGTCTTTCTCTCTCCTCCCTCACGTCTCTCATTTTTTCCAGACAGGGTCTCATGTAGCTCAGGCTAGCCTCAAACTCACTGTGTAGCTGAGAATGACATTGAACTTCTGATTCTCCATCAGAAGTCCTCCATCTTTCAAGTTCTGGGATTATAGGTGAGTACTACCATGGCTAACCAGATGAGCTCGGCCTAGTGGTGCAGATCTGTAATCCCAGCTACTTGGGAAGGTAAGGCAAGAGAGTCACAAGTTCAAGATCTGTCTGGACAACTTAATGATTGTTTCAAAATAAAAAGTGAAAAGAGAGCTAGGATATAGCTCAATGGAGCACTTGCCTAGCATGTGGGAAGGCCTTGGTTCGGTCTCCAGCACTGGGGGGGAATTAATCACTTTTTTGATTTGACCTCCTACCCAGATACTGCATTTGTTCTTTTTTTTTTTTTTTTTTTTTTTTTTGCCTTGGCTGCTAAAACACTGCTCTTGTCATTGCTCATTGACATTGCCCTCACTTTCCTCTTTGGTCTTGCATACCCACCCACACCCACCTTTGACCTTTGTGCAGTACCATATTTAGAATAGAGCCTGTCCTAGTAGTCACCCATGTAGGCTGTGCAGCCAAACTAAACCTCATCTGCTAGCTGTTTTCCTTTGGATATATTTCTTAGCTTTTCTGGGCTTCTGTTTTCCCATCTGACATGGAGGAAGCAGCCTTACCTACCCCATAGGGTTATAAAGATGTAATCTACTATACATAAACTGGGGCTGGCTTGCATAGTGAATGCTCAGTACATGTTAACTGTTATTTATTTATTTTTTAATATTTTATTATTTTTATTTTTTGTTTATGAGTATATTGCCTGCATGTATGTGATTGCACCCATGTTGTGCAGTGCCACGGAGGTCAGAAGAGGACTTCGGATTCCCCTGGAACTGGAGTTAAGGATGGTTCGTAGCCACCATGTGGGTGCTGGGAATCGAACCCAGGTCCTCTGCAAGAGCAGTCAGGGCTCTTAACTGCTGAGCCATCTCTCCAGCCCCATTAACTGTTATTTTTACCTTTTAAGTCTGTCCCTTTTTTGATAGAAATGCATTTTATTTTCGTAGTGCTGGGGATCAAATTCAAGGTGTTGTACATGCTGGATTACTGCTTTCCCCCTGAGCTACATCTCCAGTTCTAATACTTTTTTTTTTTCTTTGGTCTTTTTGTGTCAGGGTCTCCCTGTAGCCCCAGCTGTCCTGGAACTCACTGTGTAGACCACACTGTCCTTGAACTCACAGAGATTCACCTGCCTCTGCCTCCCTGCATGCACCACCACACCCAGGCTAATACATTTTTAAAAGGATATTTTAAACAGCATTTTTTGTGTTTTACAGTGAGGATTTTCACAGTAACTAGTCTTTTGTATTACTCTGATTCTTACTATTTTTCATCTAGTTGAATTTGATGATCTTGAAAAGTAGTTTTCACTGGGTGTGGTGGTGCATGCCTTTAATCCCAGCACTTGGGATGCAGAGGCAGGCATATCTCTGAGTTTGAGGCCAGCCTGGTCTACATATAGTAAGTTCCAGGCCAACTGGGGCTACAGGGAGACCCTATCTCAAAAAGACAACAACAAAAAAAGGTAGTTTTCCTCACCTCTGGACACATTTCTAAAAATGTGTATGACACATTTAATATTTGCGTTTACCAGCCATGTGCTCTTATAGTGGAAGATGAAGGACCTGTGTTTGTTTAGTGCCATTTTAATCTACCTCTTTTTTTCTTTTGCAGGATCATGTATGCAGAATCAGCAGCTGGCTTTCACTTTGATAATTTAGACTTTACCTCCATGAAATTTGGTAGTACTCTGGCTCGCCGCCTCTCCACAGCTTCCTCAGTCACCAAACCCCCACACTTCATCCTTACTACTGACTGGATTTGGTACTGGATGGATGAATTTGGTTCTTGGCAGGAATATGGAAGACAAGTAAGTGTGATGGAAAAAGGGTGTTTTGTACAGGATGGAGGAGCCATTCCAGATGTAAGCACAAAGATTGTCAGGGAGCATACTCTGTAGAGTTGAGGATCCTCAGGTCCCGGGTTGCTTACTGGCTTTGGGGACATTAGAGCAGAACTAGATAATTTGTAGTTCCTTTTTATGGGCTTCTGTCTTTGAATGATTAGGTGTGCCTTGGCTCATGAGAATTGAGTGATAAAAAACTAGTGAGGTCAGCTTTCTTCATTGATTTTTATTAAATAGGTTAGAAAGATGCCTCTCTTACTTGCTAATAGAGAACTCTGGCGCTTGTGCCTGGGCATACGGGTGTGTTTGTGTAGCTGTGGTATAAAGTTGAAAGCTTTTCAAGTTTCTTTTCTTGCCTCTTTCTGCAACTTTAGAAGGTGAGAATGTATAAGAATATTGATTTATATCAGCAATTGCTATGCTATGGAACTCAAATCAGGTACCTGCCCCTGTGAGTTATTGAAGGTGTTCATGATGGTTGAGCTCAAAGAGAATCCTGGTGACTTGAAGTGAAAGTATAAGGAGAGAACCATTTATGTCGAGATCTTTCTGCAGTGGAAATTGATCTGTTGGGCCTGGTGAATACTTGTATTCACTGCCTTGTTGGAGGTTGTATTGAGGCTTTTGTTTTTTGTTCTTAAAGAATGCCATTTTCTCTGGCCAATTTTGATATAAGTTCCATGAGGGCAAGACCTTTTTCTTTTACCACGGATGTATTATCCATGCTTAAAATGATATATTACAGGTCCTCCAGAACTAGATGGCTATCAAAAGAGAAGGTCTTGCTGCTTCAGTTTGTTGGTCAATTGGAGCTGGTTGCTGTCAGTGCTAGGTACTCCCCAGCAGCAGTCTCTCCTCACTTGCTGCTTTGCCTAACCTCCTCAACTCCCCGTTTCCTGTCTTCCATCATTCTGGGCACTGTCTTACCTGCCTTTGGTCTCATTCAGACAGATTCTCCAATTTGATCAGAAGCATAAGAGAAAAAGGCCTGATGGGGGAGGGGAGAAAGCAACTGACTGATCATGTTCCATGAATCTGGCTTGCCTAGTTAAGAAGATTTTGGGACCAGTGACAGGACAGAAACACTTAGCAAAGTTGTCAGTAGTCATATTTTATTTGGTGATCCCTCTAGCTCCCGGGAAAGACAGAGGCATCCCTATTGGGATGACACAGGGCCCTGGTTCTCTGAAGTAGCTTCCTATACTGAATTATCAAATTCAGGATTGGGGACCCTTGTTTTCCAAACAATCCATACTTGGGTTTTTTCCTTTTTTTTCCCCCTGTGTTTTCACTCTTTAATTGCATTGTGTAAAGTCATTTAGAACAGTTTGAAAATCCCTAGGAATAGACTGCATGTGGATATTTTTGATGTACCCATGTGCTGGTGGGATTGTCCACAGGTGTGGACTTGATGGGTTCTCTTGATTTCCTTTTGTACTGTTAGCTGTACAACCTTGGGATCATTCTTGTCCTTTCACCTTTTTTGGGTTCTTTTCCTTAGTTTTTTGCTAATTTCCAGTTTCAAGTCAGTCTTCTTTTGATTTTCAGAAAAGATAAGTTCTTGTCTGAGTTCAGGATGTACCCCAAAATTTAGTGTGGCACCTGGGCCAGCCTCAGAACACATGGAGATTTGTTTTCCCTTCCAATCTTACTAGGATCTCCAAGTGTTAAACTTGGGTTTTTTCAGTCTAACCCTTAGTTTTTTCCTCTAGACCTCTGCTATGGCCAAAACCATTTGTTTTTGCTTTCTGCTCAGGTACCTGCATTGTAACCTGTGTTAAGGGATTTTGATTGTAAAGTTCAGGTCTGGGACATGATAGGCATGCCTATCTGCCTCTTCTCTCCATTCCCCTTGATTCTTTGCTTAATTTCCTTGGGCTGAACGGACTTGCTTTCTTCCTTTCCCCTTGCTATCTAGAAAGGATTTTTAATACTGCCTGCTCATCCTTTCCAATTTTAACCTAATAGTTTAGTTTTGAAGGATGGTGGAGTTTATAAGGAAAAACTTAGGCATAATATAAGGTATAAGGCCATAAAATAGATTACTTCCAAAATGACATATCTTCTACATCCTCCCTGATCGCCTTCACAGAGCGAAGTCCTTCTGACTCCTTGACTCACATGTCTTTTTCCTCCAGGAAACTTTTGCCAGGTTATCCCTCAGCAAAGGTCATTCTCAGTAAGTCCCCTTAGTTTCTGTATCATTCCATATAGACCTATGAGGGACTTTGAAGATGGTGTATTATATTAATATGGTTACTTGCTTTAGTCTTCCCCTCGTCTTTTGCTGTATTGAGCTTTGTTTTATTATTCTGTCCATAAAGTCTAGAACTTGTGACTTAGGGTAGGATGGTACCACTGAGGGGAATAGGAAAAGTTACAGAGTCAGAGTTAAAGGTTCAATAGCTTTACTTTTAGTTACCAGTAAATTGTCAGATACATGAATAATGATGATGAGGTCTGGCAAGATGGCTTGGCAGGTGAAGGCATTTCCTGCCAAGCCTGACAATCTAAGTTTGATCCCTGGGACCCACATGGTGGAGGGAGAAAAATGACTCCACAAAGTTGCCTTCTGACATCCACATATGTGCTATGACATGCGTGCCTCTCCCCCCAAATAAACGTAATAAAAAATAAAGAAATCTAATAAAAAGTCTAATAAAAATTTAAAAAGAATAATGATGACTATAGGTAAAATTTATTGAATCTTTTCCTAGGCACTATGCTAGGTGTTCTACATACCCTATTCTAATTATTTTTCCAACTTAGCATGTGTGGTATAGTTCTAGTGCATAATATAAGTATATTTAAATATAATTATTCATTTATTTATTCTTTACATCTGTGGTAACTGAGACTCAGAGTTTAAACGAATTTCCAAGCCAGCAGACTTGGGAGTTTATTAGTGTCTTTTCTGTTGCTGAAGGAGATTGGGTACTTTAAAAGTGGTATATTTAGCTCACAGGAGGCTGAAAGTCCAAGATCAGGCAGTCCCATCTATTTGGTCTCTGGTGAGGGCTCTCTTGGTTGGGTCACAATATGGTAGACAAGGAGAAAGGAAAGGAGCTGTGTGCCAAAAGGGCTAAGTAGGTGAATTATTTTGCCTTATAATAACTTACAAGACTGTTAACTCACTCCACAAGACCAGCATCAGTCTCTTCTTAAGGCAGTGCCCAGTGACTGAACCAATCCTCATTTGGCCCCACTTTTTTTTTTTTGATCTTTTTGAAGCAGTCTCCCTGCAGCCCCGGCTAGCCTTGAATTCATAGAGATCCTCCTGTCTCTGCCTCCCAAGTGCTAGGATTAAAGGTGTGTGCCACTATGCCCAGCTTGACCTCACTTCTTAAAGCTCCTACTCCATGGGACTGGAGAGATGGCTCAGCAGTTATGAGCACTGACTGCTCTTGCAGAGGACCTGGGTTTGATTCCCAGCACCCACATGGTGGCTACAAACTGTCCTTAACTCCAGTTCCAGGGGAATCTGAAGCCCTCTTCTGACCTCCGCGGCATTGCACGACACAGGTACACTCACATACATGCAGGCAATACATTCATACGCATAAAATAAAAAAAAAAAATCCTCCTACTCCTTAGCATTACCACACTGAGGATTAAGCTATCAGAGCTTATAAATTCTTGGGGGACAAACCATATCTAAGCCATAACAGAAATTCAGAATTTAAACTCAGGTGAGTCCAACCCTAAATATTAGATATTAGTAGGCAATTGTGGAGAAAACGAAAGGTTGAAATAAATAACTAAAAAAAAAAACAGAGGAGTCTTCCAAGGGACCAGAAAGAGAAAGCCACATAGAAAATAACTGAAGCCTGACTAAAGAATGGAGGGAATGAGAGCAGCCAGAGAAGTAGTGTTGCCTAACTGGTCAGTTAAGCAGTGTGGGAGAATTCCCTGTTGATATTTTACCATCATTTTCAACGTTTGTCATCCATTCTGAAAATTAAAAAAAAAAATTTTGTGTGTGTGTGTCTGTGTCTGTGTCTGTCTGTCTCTGTCTGTGGGTACATGCATGCCATAGCACACATGTGGCAGACAGAGGACAATTTGTGGCAGTTGGTTCTCTCCTATTATGTGTTCTAGGGATTGAACTCAAGTTGCCAGCCTTGGTGGCAAGTGCTTTTACCACTGAGCCATCCCACTGTCCTGAGGAATTTGAATACCCTTTTTTCCATTGCTTGTATTCCTGTTACCCTGCTCAGCAGGACCTGTACTTAACTCCCTTCTGTTTACCAGGAAAGCTTTACATGAGTCCTCTCCCTTCCTTCTATGCCTCCCTCCCTTCTAGTGTGCTCCCTGGTGCCTCCCTCTTCCCCTATAACAAGACCATTTCATTTGTCTTGAGCGTGTATAGAATATGGCTGGACTAGCCAGCATCTTTGCTCATCATCATAGGTTTTTGTCTCCATGAAGTCTTTGGGTTTCCCCCTTACAGGGCACAGCATACCCTGTGACTACCATCAACAGCAGTGATGTGGAAAAGGCCTACCTGGCATTCTGTGTCCCAGGGGCTGATGCCCAAGCAGCCACCTTGAAGTTCCAGGCTGGAAAGCACAACTACGAATTAGACTTCAAAGGTAAACCCCACCATCATGGGGCAGAGTCTGGCCTGTGTGGATTCAACTCTTCCATATTAACCTGGGGGCCTGGGCTGGTATAAGAAAGGAAGAAGGGTATGTTCATCTCAGAAAGCATATGGACCCATCAACAGATGATGCTGGCCTGCAGTGCCAAGGAGATATGCTTGGAGGATTTGAGGAGAGGGGGCCCCTTCTGAAACATGGTGGAACAGGGTCAGTGAGCACAGTATGGCTATTCTGAGGGCTGTGGGCAGCTCCTTTTGTATCTGTAGATTAACCTCAAATCCTGATGAGGCCCAAGTGGCTCTGTTATGCAGTGTCCCCTCATCGCTTCCTGCTGTGGCCTTGTACTTTGATGGGACATCAGTCAGTCTTAGCATGTTATAGGACACACTTTAATTAAAACTTCCTTCTTGTGGGGCTAGAGAGATGGCTCAGCAGTTAAAAGCACTGGCTGCTCTTGCAGAGGACCTGGGTTTGGTTCCCAGCACCCACATGGTTGTTAACAACTGTCTGTAACTCCAGTTCCAGGAGATCTGATGCCCTCTTCTGACCCCTGCAGGCATTGCAAGACATGGATGCACCTACATACATGCAGGCTGTATACTCATACATGTTAAAGAAAAAAAAGTTCTGTACTTGGGGTGTCTTGAAACTAGATCTCAGATGATTTTTCCCATTTAACCAACAGAAGCAGGTCAGGCACCCATTGGCCCATGGCTTCCGTGACTGATATGTAAGAATTTTTTACATTTTAGTCTTGCTATATAGTTTTTCTTATGCCATCTCCATTTTGGTTATCTATTTAGCTTTGCACAGTTCACCTTCCCCTGAATTTCACATTTTAGACTTGGCATCCTCTTGGAAGCCCAGCATGTTAAAGGGAATCAGAGGGCTTTCTTTCAGTGCAGTGTACTATCTTTGCTGTTTTGTGCACTTCATTCTGTGTGGAAGGCAGCAAAGTGCCTTCAGTGAATTGTCCTAAAAAACACTTGGCTGCTTGCTTTTGGCCAGTTATTTTTGGCTTATGGTTTTACAGCACTTGTGGTTTTGTTTAAGGGAGACTCCCTACCCCTTGTCTTGCCCCTAAGAAAAGTACCTTTTGTTCTCCAGGGGAAGACTTCTGCTGGAGGATGCCACCCTTGGTGCCACAGCTGACAGTCACATAATATTTGATGGTGTGTGGAAGAGCATAGGGAGAAAATAAAAGGCAGGATTGCCTTGAAGCCAGTTTATGCAGCTGTCATGCCTCTGACTGATGCTGACTACAGTATGAAATAGTTCCTTCAAATATGTGGAAAAGTCAGACACAACAATGTCAGTTGCACCTTTATAATTCTCAACTTGGACCTCAAGCCCTGAGGATATAGTGTACTCAGCACAAGGATGTAGAGGGGGCATACACACGTGTAGCTAGAAAAAGTGTGTTACAGTGGCCTGACCTAAACTCATTAGGCTGGCCATAGTTCATTTGTTGATTGATTTTTCTTTTTTGGTATTAGTAGTATTTACAAAAGAAAAAGAAGTGTTTGGCTTCACCTTCACAGTCTCTGCTAGTGATGTATAATTGAAAGCAAGAGTCTCAGACCATACTCTGCCACATATACTTGCTGGGTTTTTTTTAATTTTTTTATTTTTTGGTCTTTTTGAGACAGGGTCTCCCTGTAGCCCCAGCTGTCCTGGATTTACTATGGAGACCAGGCTGGCCTCGAACTCACAGAGATCCACCTACCTCTGCCTCCCGAGTGCTGGGATTAAAGGCGTGTGCCACCACGCCTGGCTACTTGCTGTTTAGTAGGAAACCAACCTTCAAAATACATATACAGCAGCCCAAATGACTTGTTCTGTAGGTTTGGGCAGACCATCTCTATCTTTTTTAAGGATTCTTCATGAAGGAATAACTCAAGGTGAAAGCCAGGCTATAGACAGGCAGAATTTCCTAAGGCAAGCTCATTTAGAGATGTAACCCAGTGTAAGTTAAGGAAACCACAAGGTAATTAGGGAAAAGGGCTTCCCCTTAGAAAAGGTGTCTAATACATACTTAGCCAGTGTATCTATTCTGGATAGCCTATTTTCACTAGTGAATGCTCATTTAAAATTCATTATAGATAGTTAATAGGCCAGGTGCACTAATGAGAAAGCATCAGTGGAAGGTTGAATGAATGATGATGACAGAAGGGTCACAGAGCTGGCGTGTGAATAATGAACTCCAGAAGGGGATGAGGATAGCTGTAGTATAAGGGATACACCTCAGAACCATGTAGTTTATGTTTAAAGACAGTGAGGGAAAGTTCAGACATCTATAACTTTTAATATTAAAACGTTCCTAAAATGAAAATAAAATTGGTTTTATATCTTTAAGTATGCAAAGTAGGACTTGATAGAGTTTTCCTAATAAGAAACATAACTTCTAGATATTTGTCATCTTTCAGTGGAAAGGCTGGGTACCTGTCCTTCATCCTTCGGATGAACTCGAGAGTCTTTGAGAGTAGGGAAAAAGTTATATTTATGAAAGACAGGGGTTTAAAAAGATTGATAAACACTAGTAATAGAGCCAATTTATTAAAAAATGTAAGAATAAAATTATTGTATTAACTATAAATCACATTAACTCACGATGTGATAATTTGGTCTCAGGCTGGGCTGGAGCTCTTTTATATCCAAGCTGGGAAAATTTGCTAGTAAAATAAAAGTTTAAATATGATTGGAATGAACAATTTAGAAGCACTCATGTATAGTTGATATGTCAATTACTAATCATTCCTCTATTCATTAAACTCAGCCTCCTAAGGATACCTTTTTTCTTTATGAATATTTGAAATGTGTAAAACTGCTTTATTTTTAAGACTGATTCTGGATTTTACATGTTTGGATTAGATGTCCAACCCATTTAATTTATGTTTATAAAACATTACTTTGTGTGTGTGTGTGTGTGTGTGTGTGTGTGTGTGTGTGTATGTATCTACAATATGTATGTTTTTTCATTGGTTATTTTTTTCCTCAGCTTTTGTGCAGAAAAATCTGGTCTATGGTACTGTCAGAAAGGTTCGTCGAAGACCCAAGTATGTGTCTCCCCAGGATGTGCAGATGAAGCAGTCCTGGTAAGTAGTATTTGCGGAGCTTGCCTGGTGTATGTTTTCAGTTGAGGTATTTTTTGCTTGCCTCTCTTAGACCTCAAGAAAGGACACTGACTGGCATGTGTGACTAGCATACTACTGTCATTCAAACCTACTAGTTAAGAATGTCTTCTTCAGACAAAGCGAGAATTAGCCTTGTGGATGAAAGCTTCATCACACAAAGGTACAAGGCTGCCTGTTGGGATGTACAAGGCTAGCTAGACTATGAAGCCAGTCCATCAGTTTGTCTTTGAATATAACAACTGAGTTGTTGACATGATTGTTTTTAAAATGATGAAGTAGTAAAACAATGATGGAATTATACTAATAAAAAAACTTATGTATTTCATTCTTGAATATCATGGAATTCCAAAATACCGAAACCATTATTATTGTCCTTAATAAAACAGCAGCTTTATTTCCAGGTTGGGTTTCTTTACATCACAGGATGACGGCTGTGAGCCTCTAGTTGAGTTCATAGGCTTGGGAGTACATAAGGAAGGAATGAAGATTTCTGCAGTTGGTGGGAAATTCTTGAGCTTGACACTGATCAGATCTCCTTTGAAGCAAGTGTCTTAGGCTTAGGCAGGTGTGATGAGACTGGAGCTAGCCAGGATAGGGAAGACATCCCATGGTTTCCCTTATAGTTTGAGTTTGCCACAGCCAATGTTGGGACTTTAAACTAACAGTGGTGTTAGATGCTTATAGCTTTATTAGCCTGAGAAGTCAGGCTCACTGCTGTTTTATGGGAGGGAGTATCTCTGTTGGGTCTCTGAAGACTTCAGCGATGAATATCATTGATTGTGCTTGTGAAAAAGAAATTCTTTCATTTAAGAAAGAATTTGTTGGGGCTAGAGAGATGACTCAGTGGTTAAGAGCACTGGTTGTTCTTACAGAGGACCCGGGTTTGGTTCCCAGCACCTACATGTCAGCTAACAACTGTCTGTAACTCCAGTTTCAGGAGATCCAACACCCTCTTCTTCTGACCTCTACATTGCACAGCATGGGTGCACTTACATACATGCAGGCAATATACTCATACATATAAAATTTTTAAAAATATTATTTTTATTTTATGTGTATGAGTGCTATGCCTGCATGTAGGTAAATGCACCTGTGTCATGCAGTGCTCGTGGAGGACAGAAGAGGCTGTCGGATCCACTGGAACTAGAGTTACAGACAGTTGTTAGCTGCCATGTGGGTGCTAGGATTCGAACCTGGGTCTTCTGTAAGAGCAGTGTTCTTAACCGTTGAGCCATCTCTCCAGCCCCCAAAGTTAAAAACTTTTAATAAAGTCTACTCCGTGGTTTGTATCTGTGTTATCTCTACCCTGCTTCCACTGTAGTAACCATTTTCATTTGCTTCTCATTTTTATTATGCTTATCTTTGCAAAAAATAAAAATATGTCTACATATACACAAAACTATTTGCCTATTAGGAAAATTATTTTTCTTCCATAAAAAGTAACCTACTATGTATATTATTCTGCACCTTTAAAAAATACTTAAACATAGATCCTGGTAACTATCTCTGTTCAAGTCATTGAAATCTTCCTAAATCTACTGCTTATGTGGTTCTCTGTTTTGTGTATATAGCATAGTTTATTTAATTTGTCTCCTTCTGATGTTTGTGTTTTCAGTGTTTTGCTATTACAAAGTATAATGCCACAAAGAAGCATTTGGTGTATGTGCTGTTCCAAATTTGGAGGTTGATTGTCAGGTTAGAGTCCTAGAAGGTAAATCAAGTTCCTTTTCACGATCTTGGACCATCACAGCTGCCCAGCAAGATTTGTGGTTTGCAGGTTTCCCTTGGGCTTGCTGCCAGTGACTCAGTAAGCCCTGTACTTCTTCTGAGCTCATGGTGTGCTTGCTGTGCTTTCTCTTTTGAGTGAGATTGAACATTTTTCCCTAAAATATCCATGCCAGTTCTCCCACTCCCATTTTTTCTGCTGTGTTCTTTTTTTAAATTTAAATTTTGTTTATTATTACTGTGTGTGTATGTGTGGTTTTGTGTGTGAGTGCAGGCCTGCATATGCTAAGGTGCATGCATGGAAGTCAGAGTTTTGGGGTTTTGGAAGTTGGTGCTGTCCTTCCACTGTGGGAGCTGGGGATCCAAACTCATGACCTCATGGTTTATGGCAAGTACTTTACCAGATGAGCTCTCTTCTCAGCCCTGAGAGCTTTTTATCTGATAGGCCCTCTTAGCCCTTGGCTGCTTCTCTAAGTTTCAGATACTGTCTCTTGGCTTTTATTTGCTTTATTACTTTGCTTATACGGTATTTTTATTACAGAGTTATCTTCTATTTTACTTTTTTGGTTAAATAACCAGTCTCTTTGGTATCATTTCTGGGTTTAGTTAATGGTTGATTCTGGTAGCCCTACAACTAGAAGTAATGTTTTATTCTTTCCCTGGTACAGAGCCTACCCTAAGCAAAAGTTAAAGTCATCTGTCTCTTTGATGAGACTCAGTCTCTAGTGTCATCATTTTAATTTAGTTTGTTGTTCTGTTTTGTTTTGTTTTAAATATTTTATTCTTTGTTTTATGCTTACAAATGTGTTGCCTGCATGTATGGGAGTGCACCCATGTCCTGCAATGCAGAGGAAATCAGAAGAGGGATTCGGATTCCCTTGGAACTGGAGTTAAGGACAGTTCATAGCCGCCATGTGGGTGCTGGGAATTGAACCCAGGTCCTCTGCAAGAGCAGTCAGTGCTCTTAACTGCTGAGCCATCTCTCCAGCCCCTCTAATTTAGTTTTTAGGAGGCTATAACTAGACATATGCTTAGCATGTGCAAGTCGAGGTCCTGGGTTTGATTCCTAGCACCACAAAAAGGTTATTATTTTGATCAAATATGAAATAAGGTATGAGTGATTCAGCCCTCCGTGGGCTGAGTGTCCTGCTCTTGCAGATGATGTGCCTAATTCTTCCCTTTGTGACAGTAGCTGGTTGTCAGTAACCCTAGCAGCAAAGGCTGTTAGGCCTCTATTAACCACACCTTAATTTCTAGGAGTACGAGATAACATTATTTTGTACTGTGAATGCTTCATTAAAATTACTCCCATTTGGGGCTGGAGAGATGGCTCAGCAGTTAAGAACACTGACTGCTCTTGCAGAGGACCTGGGTTCAATTCCCAGCACCTACATGGCGGCTATGAACCATCCTTAACTCCAGTTCCAGGGGACTCCGAAGCCCTCCTCTGACCTCTGCGGCATTGCATGACATGGGTGCACTCACATACATACAAGCAATACACTCATACACATAAAATAAAAATAATAAATAAAAAAATTTAAAAGTCACTCACATTTTAGCTGCTTTTTTTGTCCTTTCAAATTCCTTAGATAAACTTCTGATGGAAGACGACTGTTTCTGGTTTGTCTAAATGTCTTTATTTTGCCCTTAAGATGCTTTCACTGGTTATAGACTCTTAGTCTGTGTTGCTTTGTCTCGGAACACTGAAGATAGCACTCTTCTGTCTTCTGCTTCCCATTTTGCTTTTGACAAGTTGCTCTTGGTTTAAGTAGCACTTTTTGATGGCTATCACACTTTTTTTTTTTTTTTCCTGTAGCCAATTTTAAAGGCCTCTTATCTTGGAGTTTGTACCTCACTCTGAAGTGCCTAGGTATATGTTTGTATTTATTTTGCCTGTGATTCTTCGGGCTTCTTAAAGCTGTGCCCAGCACATCTCATCAGTTCTGTGGTCTCCTTCCTGTCTGCTGCTTCCCTTAGGTTCTGACTTCATTCCCACTGGGCCTTTTCGCCATTCTCTGCATCTCAGCTTCTTTCCTATTCCCATCTCATCTGCTCTGGGCCACTTTCTGAATTCTTTATCCCATGTGTTTTTCAGCTCACTTCACTCTTCAGATGTTTCAATCTGCTAATTAGCCTGTCCACTGAGTGTTTACTGTGAAAGATTCTACTCTACTTTTCTAGACTGTCTACTGGGTTCTTTTTCAGACTTTCTGGGTCTTTTATGGTTTTCCTACATACGTATTCAAGTTCTCTTTATGCGTAAGAATGATTGCTATTTTATAATCTGCCTGATAATTTTATCATTATAAGTCTTTATTGGTCTGCTTTTTGTTGATGATTATTGGTAGGTCCTTGCTTAGTTATTTTTAAACTGTGACATTTTCCTAGGAAGGTTATTTGTGGGATTTCTTTGAGGTTTGGGATGAAGGGACATGTCCCATGCCAACAGAAACAGAAGGTAGATGTGTTGTTGGAAGGACAGTGGATTCTGCAATTTAAAGGGAATGAGTTGGATTATAGTTTTACGGTGCTGCTCCTAAGACCTTTGAATCATGTGTCTTCTAGTGCTGTTTTCATAGTAGCTTCTTAAATTTATTATATATATTTTTTTTTTTTTTTGGTCTTGAGACAGGGTCTCCCTGTAGCCCCAGCTGTCCTGGAACTCACTATGTAGACCAGGGTGGCCTTGAAGTCACAGAGATCCATCTGCGTCTGCCTCCCCAATGCTGGGATTAAAGGAGTGCGCCACCACACCTGGCCGTTTATATTTTTAGAAAGATAGTATACTGCCTATGTTATATGACACCCTGTAATTTAGCCCACTAATATTTTTGCAAAGAAGAATGTATTTAAGGACAAATAATAGACTATAAATATCAACTAATATTTCTGTTACCAAATAGGTTTTGGCACCAATGTTAAACAGTTTTAAAATATTTTTAGGCTGGGCGTGGTGGTGCATGCCTTTAGAGCAGAGGCAGGTGGATCTCTGAGTTCGCCTGGTCTCCATAGCGAATCTAGGCCAGTGATGAACTCCTTTAATCCCAGCACTTGGGAGGCAGAGGAAGGTGGATTTCTGTGCGTTCAAGGCCAACCTGGTCTACATAGTGAGTTCCAGGCCAGCTGGGGCTACGGGGAGACCCTGTCTCAAAAAGACCAAAAAAATAAAAATAAAAATAGATAAATAAAACAAATTTTTTTAATATGTCAAGTACATATCTTTAAAGCTTAAAGTCTTTGGTGCTCTTTAAATTTCAAGATTGGGATAAAGGCTGTGTATTCTTTGTGCTTGTGTGTTCTACCCTTTCTGTGTGGTAATGGGACACAGGTTGAGAGGTGCATCTCTCACAGCTGATAATTTTTGGTTTGGCCACATAGGCAAGGTGAAAGTGCTCTTGTGTGGTGGATACTGTGACATGCTTCCTTGCCGTCTACCTACTTTTAAAATGTTATGCTGAGTCTCAGACTGATTATATTAGTGAGTAGAGATCACCTGTGATAGATTTGCTTATGTCTAAGGATTAAATGTCTAAGTGGTTTTGTTTACTTTTGTAGCAATGCCAAATTTCAAGGCCTAAAGAGCATCCCAGACTACTGGGACCATGCAGCCCTGCCAGACCTGGGATTTAAGGTATGAGATTCTCACACCCTGGAGCTGGAAAGGAGGGGTTTTATAGAGATGGGTGTGTGTGCAGCGATTGCTCTATGCAGCTGTGTCTTATGGGGACATGACCACAGAGAGGTGTTTTCTTTCTTTGTTTTTGCAGATTTTGGGGTATTAAGGCCAGATGACCATCTATGGAATAATATGGCTCCTGGGGAAAGGTGGTAGTGTGAACGGGGAGGGGAAGATAAGCTGTGAAATTTTCTAGGAAGGGCAGAAATAAGGAGCTTCCAAGCTGGGCTTGGCTAGTAAATCTGTTTCAGTAAGTAATAAAAAGGAACCAGGGCAAGATTTGATGTGATGAGGGACATTAGAGTGGGGAAAACACTAGACACACAGTAGACCAGACAGTTTAGTAGTTCAGTTGGGTCCTACTTTCTGGTTACTGTGGTAAGCAGTATAATACTCTATCCTGAATAATATCCCTTACGGCCCCATCAGTGTGGAGCACCTTGGCTGATTGTTAGTGCTTGGCATTTGCCAATTGTTGCAAACAGACTTTTCCAACATGACAAACCCTGTCCTGGAAGGACTCCTATCATAGAGTACTACACACAAAGAGTAGCAAGGCAGGCAGCATGTGAAGGGCTGGAGAAGTTCACATTCTTTTTTTTTGATAACAGCCTTTGTAGGCCCACGTGGTCCACCTCTTTGTCTTTGGCTTGTGTGGGATACGAAAGAGAAACATCCTGGGGTCACATAGGATGGCTGGCTTAGGCACCACTTGCCTGTCATTTGGGCTGTTTTCAAAGCAAACAAGAGGAAATAAATATATTTGTAAACATCCCACATTGGAGAGACCACATCTCAGGGAAAGGGGAGATGGGTATCACTCTTTGGCTTTATTCTGTAGTTATAGAGGTTCCCAGTGACATCAGGAACAGTTTGTGTATATGAACCATATGACAATAACATAGGAAAAATATTTTCCCCTTGTAGAAGATTGTCCTCAGTTCTTCCTCGGAAGAGTACCAGAAGGTCTGGAACCTCTTCAACCGTACACTGCCTTTCTACTTTGTTCAGAAGATCGAGCGGATCCAGAACTTGGGCCTGTGGGAAGTCTACCAATGGTATATTGGGGTTGGCTATTGGCTGATAGCTCTGTCACTTACTCTGCTAGCTGTTTACCAACATGTCCTGGATCTCCAGGACAGTCAGATACTGTAGCATGTTCATCCAGTGCTGCTGTGTGCCACGAGCTGTCTACACTCTTCTTTAAGGCTGTGTGATGGAGTAACCCCTTGTAAAGGTAAAGAAACTAAAGCTTCCCTAGCATAGGTCCTGTTCTCATCCTGGCTAGTAGCAAAGCCAGACCCCACTCTTGCCCATTCTACCTTCCTGGAGATCTGTGAGATAGAGCTAAACTCTTCACCCACATTGTCAGCCCCAGGAATGTAAAGCTGTGGCCAGAGAGCAGGAGCCACGTTGAATGTGTATGTGGAGGGTGGGTACAGCCTGTTCTTGGTCACCCAGCATTTCTTCATGTGGGGTGGAAATTTGCCATGGATCTCTACAGTGGGCTAGGGCTAGCTGACCTATCCCTATGTGGGTCTGGGGCAATATTGTTGCACTTCACAGTAATACTCTGTCATGGTGAGAGGGGAGGGTGGGCTCTGAGGGTGCCCCCCCCAAGACTTTTCTCCACTTTGTAGCTTTCCAGGCCCAGCTTCACTCAGGGCAGGTGGAGGAAGGACCCATGCCTGCTTTTCAAGAACTGCTCTGCTCTGGAGCCTATTGCTATGGAAGGGAAGCTTTTCCTCTGATCTTCTACCAGGCCCTGCCATACCTTCTGTCCTATTCTCTAACCTGTGGCTAGATCCTCCAGGGTCTGGCTGGGGCAGCCCATAGCCCTCATTTTCTGGTTATATAATAATAATTCTTCCTTCTTCTTCCTCTTCCTCTTCCTTCTCTTCTTCTTCCTCTACTTTTCCTCCTCCTCCTCTTCTACAAAATGCATTTTTATGGATCCAGGAAGCTGAACTTGATGGTTAGCACTCTTTTCCCTCAACATGCATGTTTCTACCATTCTAGGCAAAAAGGGCAGATGCAGAAGCGAAATGGGGGGAAGGAAGTAGATGAGAGACAGCTGTTCCATGGTACCAGCAGCAACTTCGTGGATGCCATCTGCCAGCAGAACTTTGACTGGCGGGTCTGTGGTCTTCATGGTACATCCTATGGCAAGGGTAAGGTGAGGGTGGCCTCTTTTGGTGGCTAGGAAACTGCTTGAAAACAGACAGAGGGTACTGAAGAGCCTGTCTATGCCAGTGACAAGTGACCTTCAAGCCTCTGGGGGTGCAATGTCACCCTGAGCTGGCAGTGTCCTGGCTATTACTCAGCAGTGCTTAGTCAGGAGCTCAGCTAAGGTGTGGCAGGGCAGTCCTGCCTCACAGAGATTTGCTTCCCTGTAGAAAGAAGGGAAGTGGGAGGTAGTGACAGTTGAAAGAGGAGAGGGACACCTTTAACCCTGATGAACTCCCCAGACTGCCTTAATGATGGCCTTAGAATAGAAACCTGGAAACCTCCTAATGTATGAGTTTTCTCAGTTTTTGATCTCTTGATTATTTAAAAAACTTTACTTGATAGTAATTTTAAAGTTATAGAAAGAAATGCAAGGAAAACATGTATGTGGGGGCTGGAGAAATGTCTCAGTTGTTAAAAGTATGAGCTGCTCTTCCAAAAGATATGGGTTCAGTTCTCAACACCCTCATGGCAGCTAACAACAGTCCATAACTCCAGTTCTGGGGGATTCAGCACCCTCTTTTGGTCTCCACAGGCATTGTACATATGTGGTACACTTACATACATGCAGGCAAAACACTCATATACATAAAAATAAATTTTTAAAAATTAAAAATGTAGGCTGGGCATGGTGGCACACACCTTTAGTCCCAGCACTTGGGAGGCAGAGGCAGGCAGATCTCTGGGAGTTCTAGGCCAGCCTGGTCTCCATAGTGAGTTCCAGGCCAGCTGGGGCTGCAGGGAGATCCTGTCTCAAAAAGACAAAAAAAAAGTATGTTTATATATATTATACATGTGCATACATATGTAATGTATATACACATACATATATGTATAACGACTCCTGCATAAATTATACCTATATTCATCCATTTTAACATCTTGCCTTGTTGACTTTTATCACTTATTTTCTGAACCATTTGCAAGCATATATGGTAACCTTTCACCCTTCAACACTTACTGAGAAAAAGAAGAGGACTTCGCCTATAGCCACATTGTGGTAACTAAATTTAGAAAATTCAATAACCTGTAGTTCTTACTCTAACTCCATGAACTACCTGTATGTTAGTTTCAGTCTGACATGGTAGTTGTGGGATCAGGATAGACAGAAGCTGGTGATAGATTTGTGAACCCCATTTGGAGGAGGCCGCTTCTGTTCTAACTCAGGTTCCCATTTGACAAGCATTTTTCTACGTGTTGGTCTGCTTATACCCATAGAGTGGCTCAGTGAAAGAGATGTTACACTTTCCATGCTAACCCACTGAGGTTGGGCAGGACCACCTCATCTCATACATGGGCAAATTGAAGTCTAAGACTAAATAGCAACAGGCTCAGAGATCTTTGTTTTTGTTGGATTTAGAACTAAGAGTAGTTTCTGAGTTAGGTGACCCCTTGGATGCCCTGCCACATGGGGAGAGAGGTTGTTGATAACTTCCATGCATGAAGGCAATAGTGGAGAACTGGAGAAGGGGATGTGGTATTGAAAGAGCAGAGACTGCTGGCATCACCCATTGCCAGGATTTGTCCTTCTAGTGTCCAGTGGAGCCTGTGTGTGTCATTTCAGGGAGCTACTTTGCCCGAGATGCTGCCTATTCCCACCACTACAGCAAATCCGACACACATTCCCACATGATGTTCCTGGCCCGGGTGCTGGTGGGAGACTTCGTCAGGGGCAATGCTGCTTTCGTCCGCCCTCCAGCCAAGGAAGGCCAGAGAAATGCCTTCTATGACAGTTGTGTGAACAGTGTGTCCGACCCAACCATCTTTGTAGTTTTTGAGAAGCACCAGGTCTACCCCGAGTACCTCATCCAGTACTCTACCTCCTCTAAGCCCCTGCCTGGCCCATCCATCTTTGTTGCCTTGAGTTCCTTGTTCACCAGCCGGCAATGAGCATGAACAGGATGTGTTAGGCCTTTTTGGCATATCCATCTTGGTGGAACTGTTGGGGATTCTTTTTAAAGCAAAACTTTTAATGAACTCTTGTTTAATGTTAGCTTCTCAATGAAGTTGCACTTTTTTTTCTCCCTTAGTGCTGGGGGTGGAACCCAAGGCCTTGTGCTTGTACTCTACCACTCTAGGCTCTACCACTGAGCTACACCCCAGCCCTTTTAAAATTGTTTTTATTTTGAGACAGGGTTTTGCTAAGTTACCTAGGCTTGCCCTGAACTCAAGATCATCCTGCCTCAGCCTCCTGAGTAGCTGGGATTACAGGCCTGTGTGACCAGGCCTGACTTGAAGTTACATTCTTAATCCCTTGCTCATAACATTTTTAACTTTTAGGTCCCTTTCAGGTTGGCTTGTGGCCTCATCATAGTGATTTTGGTGAGCCCAAGTTTGCATTTTAATAATGTTAGCATTGTATTTTTTACTCTTTGCTGACTTTGCCATTATTGATACCAAGCACAGTTTCTATGCATAGTTTTATGGATTTGTTTTAATTGTTAAGAATCTGTCTCTAAAGCAGGTCTGTTTGGGGGTGGTTTTGTTTCCAGTTTGCTTTTTTTTTTGTTTTTGTCAGAGTAGCATAGTGACCATATGGGGAGGATACCACAGGGCAGACCTAAGGCATTACTGTCACTTCTGCCCACTGTTCTGGTACTAACCCAGACAGCTCTTGGTGACTGATCCTGGGCTCTGGTACTAGTTGGCTTGTGCTGTATTATCAAAACCAATAGCTACTTTGGTGATGTCAAGTACCTGCCAGTTTTCCCTTGTTCTGGTGGGAGTTAGCATGCAGAGGAAGCACAGCACCCCCAACCCCAACAGGATACATGGATAAGTGCCCCCAGGAGTATTGGGTTTGGGCCTTTGAGTGCCTTTACCTGCATCCCTTAAGCACACTGGACATGCTTCAAGTGTGGTTTTTATGTCCCAATGAGATTGACTACCTGTGCTGCAAATGTCATATAAGAGTACGGAAATAAAAACTATCTGAAGTAGATAAAGGCTGGTGCTCATTTTTCAGTCTGTTTAAAGAGTGCCAGATAGGTACCAGGCCCTTTCCTGTTATTAGAATTATCTTGGTCATTTAGGCTAATATAGCAAAATATCATTAATGTGTGGCTTGTATTAAATAGTAGGCATTCATCATTCAAGGTTCTGGAGACTGAGAAGTCCAAGGTCCCTGCCTATAGATTCAGGGTCCCATAAGGGCTCATTCCTCATAGGTAGCCATCTTCTCACTCTAACTTTGGTGGTAGAAGGGGGTCAAGTCTCTGTCTCTCTCTCTGTCTCTCTCTGTTTTTTTTTTTTTTTAAAAAAAAAAAAAAAAAAAAAAAAACCTCAAACCAAGGACTGGGTGAAACACTCAAGTCCTGAAACAGAAGGCAAAGACCATGTGGCAGATGATTCTAGTTACACAGGGCAAATCTCTCCTCTCTCTCCTCTCTCTCTCCCCCTCCTTCCACCTCCCCTTTATTATATAAGGGCACTAATCCCACTCATGAGGGCTTCCCCCTCTGAACCTAATCACCTCCTAAAGGCCACATATCCCAACATCATCACCTATGAGTACAGATGTAATAGGAGTTTTGGTGAGAAACATTCAGACTGTATGTATTCAGACTGATTAACAGAAGAAATATCACTGTCCTCAGTAGGGCTGAAGATCTGGGTTCCTCACCTGCCAGGTCCCCCTCCAAGGGCCTAGGAGGGGCCCTAGAAATACGGTTACATGATTATATGTATATTTATATTCTTTTTCTTTATTCCAACTGATAGAAAAGTTTAGAAGCCCCACGGAATCCAGTTTCCCCATTGAACAGTGTGTTGTGGATATGTAGAATGCTTTATTGTGTGTCCACATGTCCCCATGCCTGGGCACCCTCCTCTTGACTGCCTGCTGATTTTGTCCTGGTTGACAGGTTGGCCCCTTCCTAAAGAGATCTGCCTTTGGTATGTCCTGTGGTGGTTAGATAAAAGGCAGATTTCTCATCTTTGGAGTGACCTGAAACCTTACACAGGGTAGTGTTACTGATAAAGCCAGAGAGAACTGAGTTAAGTGGTCAGAAAGACAAGCAGCCACAGCTTAACCATATCGCATGATGACTACCCCACCTCCATCAGCCACAAAGCTTCAGACAGTGATTTTCAGAGGCTCCAACATGGCTCCCTCACATCACTTATCCTGAAGTTCATTGTGTTTTGCTTGAGCTCTTGGTCCTGCTATGCTAGTAGTGGAGGTCCTGGGAGAGTTGCAGAGGCCACTGGATTTGTTGGGAAAGCAAGTTAGGAAAAACACTACATAGACTGGCATAGGCGCTTGGACCCACATGAGCATGCCTGGGGTGTGGGGTGGAGAGGGCTGTTCTGTACTCAGCACATAAATGCTATCTGGTTTCCCTTGCCTACTGTGTATAGGGGATCACCATCTTTACAAATAGGAATGTGTTAGAATCACTTGACTCCCAGCTCTTCTAGCAATTTGAAACCCCTTGTTTTCTAACCCTTCTTAAATCTCACTATTTACACCCAACACCAACTACCCTGGGGGAGGAAATAGGAATTGCATAAAACTATCTGGTGTAACCCAGCTGGGTTCCCACAAACCCCTCAGGTCAGTTGCATCTACATGTTCCTGCCCTGGATCCTATATACCTTTGCACCAGACATCATTCTAACACCTTCTATTAAATGCCTACCCCATTCCTTTATAGGTTTAGGGGCTCTTCCCCCAGCCAGGGACCTGCATACTCAATTGGGCCATCTTTAGTGGCCATAGAGTGGTCAAGAATTGGGAGGACAGTCAGGGCAGTGAGGGAGGTATGTGGGTTTCTCAGAAATGTTTGGTTTTCTCTAGTGAGTATGAACCCCAGGGCCAAGCATCAAGAGAGTTGAGGTTGTGAAGAAAAGGTGGTGACAGCAGGGTGTGGAGAGTTCTGTGGGGTGGGCTTACCTACAGAGCTCAGGTAGTTGGAGTAGTAAGAGCTCATGGGCTAGGACCATATGAGTAGCAAGGCTGCCTTCCTTCCAGGGAAAACCAAGTAAGATAGGAGGCCATAAAGGAGCTTTGAGGGAAGAAGTGGAGTGCTCTGGGTTGAAGAGGCTGGGGAAGGACAGCATGAATAACGATAAACATGTGGAAATCTCTTCTGCTAGTTCTGAAGCAGCCGAGATTTTCTAAAGGTGTGTCCTCAGTGTCTGGCCATCAAGGCCCCGGATTCCTGCTAAAAGTATTCTCTGTGACATTCAGAAGCTACTCAGATGTTAACTAGAGGATGAAGGGTTCTTTATGCCACGTCAGCTTCCTTGTTTTATAAGTGAGGAGACTGAGGCACAGGGAGGTGAAAAGGCCAGCAGCTGCTAGGGGCACATCTGGGATCCAGTTGGCAAGTGCTCTGTTGAATGGGACCTTTTAAGCAATGCAATTGTCAATTTTATTAAACTCATCTCTATATGTTGAATTCTTGATAAAATTAAAACAGTATTCTTTTTAAAAAAAAAAACAAAACAATATTTTAACCTCTATTATTTTTCTGTCTATGGAAACTTCCAATAAATTTCATCTGCCCTTTACCTAGGAAATCAAAGCATAATGAAGCTTTGGAGCCACTTTAGAGGTTGGCTGTCCATACACATCACTCTCTGAAACCCACAATTACAAGAAGCTGAAAAAGCCCACGCTGGTGCTATCAGGACAGGCTCGCATGTGTATCCTTATGTCCCCTGCAGGCTGTGTAATCCCTCCGTCCTGATGCGGGGACTTCCTTTAACACCATATACTCAGTTGTTTAGTCAGAATTACCTTTTCCCTTACTTAACCTCAACCCCAAGAGATCAGTGCTTTGAACCCCATTGACAATGCCAAAATGAAGTGTGACAAAAATTTAGTAAGCATTTAGGAACGATTCCATAAATAACTTCTTTTATACTCATGTGCCATGCACCCTTTTAATCACCCTAGGATACATATTTCTCTAAACATTTTCATCTCCACGTGAGATATTTGAATTTCAGGAACCCTTCTGATAGTGATTTGCAGTTGTTCCCTCCTTCCCACATGCCTTCTTGGTCAGCGTGACACAATCTTGATGTAGACACCATTTTTGGGACCTAAGGCAGATTTGGATTCCAGTTGAAGTGGAACCTAAAATAGAGGAAATAAAAATATTTGCCAGAGTTAACCATATCCACCAGAAAACTTCCTCAGAACCTAGCCTGAAGCATAGCTTGTGGAAATCTGGCTGTGGGCTGGGGATAGGTGGGCAAAGACACTGTCATTTGGAGCACAGCTCCTTGAGAAGCCAAGCAAGCTGCCCCTCATGATGATCTGACAGGGTCTCCAGCAACACATGGTTAATAGAGCGAATACCCCTTTCTCCTAGGCAAATTAGATATCACTATGAAGAGCACACATGGCTGACCACAGTTTTCACCTGGGGGAGCTGGGTAAGACTGAGCATCCCACTTTGTGCATGCCTTTAATTCCAGTGCTTAGGAGGCAGAGGCAGGGAGGATCTTTGTGAGTTTGAGGCCAGCCTGATCTACATTGTGAGTTTCAGGCCAGCTGGGGTTACAGGGAGATCCTGTCTCAAAAATACAAAAAAAAAAACCAAAAAACAAAAAAAAATCAAAAAACAAAAAAAAGGAAAAAAAAAAAAAGAAATGGAGATTCTGGGAGGCCAAGAGGCCAAGGAATTTGTCCATGGTCTTATGGAAAAAAAAACCAAAACAGCCAAGCCAAGTTCACCACACTCTCACCATCTCCACTGTTCCCTTGGCTCACTGCCCTCTCTCTGGGGAGAGTGTCTGCAGGCTGTATTTCCTGCTAGTCCATGTTGTGGTCTGGCCTCCTGACAGTCCTACAAATTCCTAGTGGCCAACTTCAAGTGCAGGGGCCATGATGGACTTGAAGAAAACTCAAGGAATTAACTCAAGAAACCAGCATGTGTAAAATCAGTCAGTAGCCATTGTGAGCCCTTAGTGAGGATGGACCAGCTGGGGTTTCATGTCAGGTCCTCAGTAGGCTTTCTTCAGAGGCATGTGAGGATTATGCCAGTGGAAACAAGGTCTGTGCCAAGAATCAAGCTGGCCTGGACATAGACAGTGAATGCTCCTCGTGTGGTCACGTGTAAGCTAGGAACTGCAGTTTTGATTATGATCAGAATGTAGCCACCCACAGTAGAGTCACAGCAAAACGAACCTGAAACAGAAGGGAGTTCAGAAAAAGATGGGTTGGGACAAGCAGAATGGGGAGGGCTTACTAAGTAATTCACCTGGGTGGGGTTAGGAATGGGTGAGGCCACATCCAGGAGACTTCTTAGAGGATGGGGAGGGGCACAAAGGGGATACTATTCCAGGACTAGGTTGAGCAAAGGAAGGGCTGAAACGGATGGGGATTGTAAAGTGGGTGGGTTCATCTCCAACTTGCACTCAGGATAGTTCTGCATCCTGCATGCTCTGGGGACTTGAGGCAGGTTCTTGAGCTGGGGAGTGCCAGGTATTTTTGGACACTGGTCAGGACATTTGGGCCCAACAAGCCCCCAAAGGAAATACATTAACTTAGTGAGGCAGTCAGAATCCCCATCCTTTCTGTCCTCTTGGTTCTGCCCTCCCTGGTCCAGCCCTGACTATAAGACCTTGTTTTCAAGTATAACACTTCAATTTTCATCTACTCCAGCCAAACTCACTGTTCTTCAGGACAGCAGCCTGTTCCATTTCTCCTGATTAGAGGCACTGCTGTCTTTGAATCTAGAATTGTCACTCTATGTCACTGTGCCTGTCTGTCCCTTAGTTCTCTGTTCAAGTCTGTGGCAGGGCAGAGGGGCTCCTGGTTGCAGAACCAGTGTGATAGAGGTGTGGAGGAGAGTGACAGCTGGCATTGTTAGGGGACAGCAGACAATACAGAAAGATTGCTTCACATCAAGAAAAGGTTTGGAGCAAGGAGGGACTGGGTTTGCATCCAACTACTTTACTCTGTGGCTATCCAGCCACTCTTCATTACTATTTGTTGGATGAATGGTGTATCTGCCATGGGCTTGCCATGAAGCTAGAGGCTGGAGGATCCAACATGAGTATGACAGGATTGTTCTCTGCTCAAGCCTGTAGCCTGTATGACATCAAGCACTTCTGCCCCTCTTGAGCTTATCTGAAGAACACAGATGTAAAACTTACCTTGAAAGATGGTGACCTGAACCCCTTGGCCTACGTTTTGGGCTTGGGGTATGTGGTATGAAGGAGAGGCAGGGCTGGGAAGGTGGGGGCGCTTTCAGGATGACCGAGGTCTCTGGGTGAGGGCAAAGTCTCTGCCTCTTTAGGGCCCCAGGAATGTTGGAGAATGTGTGTCATCACATGTGATGATGGTGCTATGGCCATTGCAGACAGGGATGGAACCATCTGCAGGAGGGGAAAGCAAGGCTGGTGGCAGCCAGAAGCACTATCTAAGGAGCCAGCTCCTCTCAGTTTCTCCAAGCAGACAGGACCTTAAGGGTCAGGAGGAGCTAGAGGGAGAGCCCCTGGCTTCTGTAGGGAAACCTAAGCAACCCTAAAACCTTTAGAGGTAGTTGTGATCACCTGTGCTGTACAGAGACCGATACTAATAAGAAAATACATCCTGGGGTGGTTATGGATCAGCACTCTCTGATCCCAAGCATTAATTCATCTTCCCTCCCATGAAGGATAAGGTACTGTTTTTATCTCATTCTTTGATGGAGAGATGAGGGTCCCCAATAGGGGAAGGGACTAGCCCCAGCTTACAGGCAGAGGCTGGCTGGCCCTGGGGCAGAAAAGCAGGTGGCCCTGCCCTGAAGTGCCAGGCCCTCACCTGAGTCTCAGGGCTGGCTTCGAAGCGGAACTTGTGCAGGACATGGACCAGCGTCAGCTTGACCACCAGCAGCCCTAGCCGCACTCCAAGGCAACTCCGGGGGCCAGCTCCAAAGGGCAAATATGTGAAGGGCTTCCGCTGCATCCGGGCCTCAGCTGTGAACCTATAGGTCATGTGAAGGACAGGGCTGACTTGGAATGCCTGCTCATCCATCTAAAGTCTCTTTTCTGGCTAAGCAACCTCCATCATCTGAGATCCTTTTTCTCTACATGTGGCCAACAGGATCTTGGGTCTAGGACTATCTCTGAGGATCTGGGTAGCTGGTAGCTGCTGATCCCTGCTTCAGTCCTGCTCCTTAGCTCTGTCCTACCCCTCAGCTCTGTCCTACCCAGCCCTAGAGGTGCTGCTCCATTCAGAGAATCAACTGAATGCACCTCTTGCCTCTCCTTAAGAATTCACTGTCGTCCAAGTGTATATGAAACCAGATGATAATCCCAGACTCAGAGCTTGACCAACACACCCTAACCTGACTATGCCCCACCTCCCCTTGCACAGGAGCATACAGCCTCTTTCTCCTCAGCAAAGCTTGCAGGCACTTTGGCCACATCCTCACACTCTCCAGGGGTCTGATCTGCTCTCTCACCACCCTGACTTCGCTGGTCAGTGTGGGAAACTTGAACCAGTGGGAGAAGCAAGATTTGGAGTAGAGGCAAAATGGCTGAACCCTCTATCAAACCTCAACCCTTGCCATGTGTGCTCTGTGTAGCTAGGTGTTAATCACTAATCTGTGATGAACAGTTTGCTTCTTACCACCTCTGGACTTTCTTGGGATGCTGTGAGCCCTGCAGTTGCTGTTCTGGTTCTCAATCTTTACCATGTTTCCAGGAGCTAATGAGCTGTGGGACTCTGATAACATCCCTTGATCCAGGCACCCTTGATCCATCCAGCACCAAGCTGTGGAATGTTAGCACAGGCCAGTTTCCCGGTGACTAGGTTGTACAGGTGGGCCAGGTTCAGTTGGAGTTAGTAAAGGGAGGCACACAGTAGCCTACCAGTCTCCCTGATGAGTCACAGAGGAACAGGCAGTGACTGATTCTGACAAGGAGTAGGTTGTGAGGACTTCTCAAGTGTTCTATACCACAGAACCTAGAATGAAATTAATAGTGGACCAAATCCGTGTCCAGGTCTGCTGGATCTCATGAATTTAGGTTCAAGGGCAGTTTTGCTATTATGAACTCACTGAATGGAAGTTATATTTTGTTGCTTTCTAGTGCACACACAAAATACAACTCTAGGGGCTGAGGAGATGGCTATGGTTAAGAGAGAGTACTGCTCTTGTAGAGGACTCAAGTTCAGGTTCCCAGCACCCATGTTAGGGGGCTCCAGCTCCAGGGGATCTGATGGCCTCCTCTGGTCTCTGTGGATTTCTCTACTCATGTACATACACACATAATTAAAAATAAAACTAATCTTTTAAAAAATGAAAAGCAACCTGCCTCTTATGTCCTGGCTTGAACAAACAGAAGACATCGTTCCTTATGTGCACTGCTGCTGTCATGCTAGATCTCTGGATTCAGTTTTCCTTTGGAAATGATGCCTTACATAGTCTATGAATTGCTGTGGTCTTTGGAGACAACTATGCCCATAACTCCTGGGTGCAGTCTCTATGGCAAAATTTCTGTCCCATATATTTACATCCTTTAGACACCCTTGATCCATCCAGTACTTGCTTACCTTTCAGGGTCAAAGATCTCAGGGTGTGGCCAGTGCTCTGGGTCATGGTGTAGGGCACCCACAGCCATCTCTAGTACAGCACCTGCAGTGATGCGCTGTCCCAGCAACTCGCAGTCCTGTGCGGCTTCCCGAGTGAACCTGTGGGAGGCAGGAGGTGAGTTTTGCCAGTGTGCAAGTGGGTAGGGGCTATAGGGAATCATGGGGCCCAAGATGGGGTATGGAGTAAAGCTGCTGACAGAAGGCCCAGCCCTCTTTCCAGGGTAATCTAGATGGAGATCAAATCCTTGTCCTACAACCCCCATACTACCTAAGAGCGTCCACTTTGAAGGCCCTTTGGATGTGTGTGGCACTTGGTCAAAATGCCTCCTCTATTCCCTCATCTTTCCATGGGCCAAGTACTGAGGAGCCCTCCGTGTTCCTGGTATTGTAGTGTAGAGGTGCCTTCCAGGGGCTGGGTTCAGGCTGGGCTAAGGGTGGTTTCCCAGCCACTGTCTCTCGTTTTCTCACAGTTAAGCCTCCTTTACTCCTGCCCTCACTGTCTTTCCCCTCATCTCTTATTTGGTAGTCTAGCCCTGTTGTCTGTCTTCTGTCCTCTGCCCCCTATGGGCAGTCTACATGCTCAGATCATGAAAACACTGGGTGGCCCATCAGGTGGAAATCAGCTTTCTTGCTTAGCCCTTCTCTGCATTGACTGTATTTCATGAAATGAAGCTGTGAATAGAAGGAAGCAGACTTTATAGAGACTAGGAAGGCTGGGAACAGTTTGGGACACACAGGAAGAGGTATTTTAGGACCAGCGCCTGGGACTAAGACTATGATCAGATGAGGGAATGGAAGCATCTTTCACAGGCTATACAGGCTACATGGAGGGTGGAGCCAGGGGCTGGTGTTCATGGCTCCTGGGACTAAGACCAGAGCCCAGTCTGTTGAGGCCACTGTGGTGTCTGAGACACCTTTCAGTCACTGGCTCAGGTCTCCTTCATGTGCCTGTCTGTGATGATTGTTCCCAGATTCTATGTCTTACGTTACCACAGCTTCTCACAATGACTATTACTCAAGAACACATGAATGCATCAGGTCCTTAGAACTTGCAGCCCCGAGGCTGGAGATATGGCTCAGCAGTTAAGAGCACTGGCTGCTCTTGCAGAGGACCCAGGTTTGAATCCCAGCACCCACATGGTGGCTAACAACCATCCACAACTCCAGTTCCAGGGGATCCGATGCCCTCTTCTGACCTCTGTAAGCACTGCATGACATGGGTACACTTACACACATGCAGCCAATACACTCGTACACATAAAAGTAAATAATAAATACATTTTTAAAAAAGAACTTGCACCCCCAATGCAGTTCTCTCAAACTTTGCTTTGTGGGCCATGGACTAGCCATCTAACCGGAAGAACTGGCTGTACAGATCTGTAGCCTCGTAATTCCACTTCTGGGACTGAGCATGGGAACCACCTGCTCAAACACAACTTCTCACCTCTTCCTAGAAATTCTTGTCTAGTAAGATAGGACTCAGAAGTAAGTCTACTGTTTGCTTTCAGTGATTAAAACAAACTAATTTATCTGTGCTAATAACATTCCTGTCAGGACAGCAGACTGCTCATTTAATGTAAGACAAGTTTTCACCATTAAATCCCTTCAAGACTTTTGCCTACCTTCATCCACCAAACCCTAACCGTCTTGTCCTTGCTAACCTAACCTCCCCCCCACCAGAGTTCAGATGTCCTTGCCTGACTTCCCCATTCTGAGCATCTGTTGAGTACCTCGGCATGCTTTGGAACTAGAAATAAGCTTCTGGAAATAAAACTAGAGGAAGAGAGCTGAAGAACCTGTTTGCTCAATTCAGGATGTAAAAATGTAGAATTTAGAATTTTGCTCTTGAGCATAGTGTCTTAAGAGTTCTGGTCAGAATTTGTTTAGAATTTTAAAGGATGAAAGCCCTTTTTGGACAGGGTGTATTTACAGCCTCTGATCTTGGTCTCTCTCTCTCTCTCTCTCTCTCTCTCTCTCTCTCTCTCCTTCCCTCTCTCCCTCTCTCCCTCTCTCCCTCTCTCCCCCTCTCCCCCTCCTCTCTCCCCCTCTCTGACTCTCTCTCTCTCTCTTTCTGTCCCCCTGCCCCCACTACATCTGGGCCTGTGGTATTCTATGGGTTTCTTTCTAACTTCATGTGCCTGTCTGCAGTAAACAAAGACCCCTCCTCATCCTCAGTTCAGACACTTTCATTCAAGGTGAAGTGAGGGCTGGGTTGCCCTCTCTGTGCCTGGTATTGGGGTGCAGAGGTGCCCCTCGGGCTGAGTTCTCTTGAGGTGCAAGGGTGGTTCCCTAACCTTTCTCCTCTTTCTACTCAGTCAAGCCTCTTCAATTACCTTCACTCCCTCTCAGTGTCTCTCCTTCCATCTGCAATCTAGCCCTGCAGTGTGGCTTTTGTCTCCTTCCTTCCATGGATGGTCCTCATGCCAAGATCATCAAAGGCATTGGGTAACTCATCCAGTGGACACTCTGCAGCTTTCATTTTACTTGGATTTCTGTGCTACAGATTGTCATTCATGAAGCTATGATAAGGAGAAGGAAGCAGGAAATAAATCAGAGAGACCCAGCCCATGTCAAGGGTCACCCTCAGAGACACCCTATATAGAAAGACTGGTTCCCCACATGGCCTGGATACTGAAGGGTATGCACTCATCCCATTCCTCTCTGCTCCCCTCACCTCAGATACTCCTTTCTGTGCCTCCCCCAGTCACTGCCTGGAATCAGTGTAAAATCATCTACATACAAACTGCTTGAAGCAGGACATAAGTATATCTACAGTAGCCTCAATCCACTTATCAGCTGTTATGATAACTCTGGAATAGTGTAATGCTAGAATTCATCTTGGCAAGATTGGGCTCATTTATTTGTTGTGGTAAAACATAGGTAACATAAATTTACCATTTGAACCACTCTGAAATGTGCAGTTCTCTGGTGTTAAGTATACCCATTGTCAGGCAACGATCACCACCAGACCCTGTGAATTTTTCTCCAACTGAAACTATCCACCACTGACTCCCCATTCTTCTACTGTAGAGGAAAACATCTGGCCAAGAATATAATATGAGGTACAGTTACACTTTGAAGTGCTGGGAGGAGAGATGGAACAGGAGAAATGCGAGTCAGATGTCCTTGCTGTGGTCTTGTGTAGGAGCTCTGGAAGGGGCTGTTGGACACCAGTGAAGGAACATTCCAGCCCTAGATGGGCCTCTACTGGATGTCAGTTCCAAGGATAGGATTTTGTGCATAGACTAATTTCCTAGTGCTTAGCACAGAATAGATAGATGCTTAATAAGTAGCTGGTTGGTGGGTGGGTGGGTAGATGAATAAACAGCAGCATCAGCAGAGTCCATCAAAGGCCATGAGGGCAAAGAGACAGGCTTGGGCTGAGGAAGAAGACTAGTAAGAAAGGCTGGTAATGTTTGGAGAAGATAGTTAACTTAGAGGAAAAGGAGTGAGACTTCGGAGGTCCTGTGCCAGGTACCCCAGAGGATACAAAGGAACCCAGGAACCCAACCCTGCTTTCCAAGAATACATATAACACAGGTAGTATCTTACTGAGAATCAGTGAAGGCTCCAAACTCATGCTCAAGGGGCCAGAGTTGTAAGGCGGCTGAGGGGCCATGACATACCTGAAAGCTGGTGGGTACATCCTCAGGGTCTCTGAGATTACCATGTCCAGATAGGGCAGGCCTTCCTGCAGGCTGCAGTACTCAGGGGCCAGCTGAAGCAGGGGGTAGACAAAGGGAGAAGATCGTGTTAGATGGACTCTCACATCACTTGGTCTTTTTCATGAGCTCTTGCTCATCTTCCAACTTCAGCAAGCAACAAGAGTGACCCAGGACTTAGGGGGTCTTTTGGTGTAGCATGCAAAAGTCTGGCTCATGGTTAGTGTTTTCAACTTGATAGAACCTCGTATCACCTGGGAGATGGGCCTCTGAGTATGCCTGTAGTGGATTGTTAATTGAGGTGGGAAGGCCCACCCACTGTGAGTGCACCATTTCCTGGGCAGGGGGTCCTGGACTGTATAAAATGAAAGAGAACTGAGCACTAGCGTGCATGCATTCATCCCTCACCATTTGTTGATGGTGGATGTGATGTGACCAGCTGCTTCAGGCTCCTGCTGCCTTCACCTCCCTGCCAGGATGAACTTGTCCCTGAAGCTGCTTTTGTCAGAGAATTTTATCACAACAGCAGGGAAGGGAACTAAGGCTCTAAGACTATCATGACAGTTACAGTTGGTGAGAGTTGAAGACATGGCTAAGTATGGCAAGCCCAAGTGCCTGTTTAATCCTTCCAGCAAACCAAGGTGGCACCTGTTTCCCCAGCTTTTAAACGAGGAAGCTGAGGCTCAGAGAGGCTGTCACCTGGGCAGTAATTGGTGCAGTCATAAAGCTAAAAGACAAATAGGGAAATAGCAAAGAAAAGACTGTAATATCTTTCAAGGATGAATAGTTAACAAAACCCCCCAAAGCTATTATATATAAAAGACAGCTCAGTAGAAAAGCTGTCAAAGGGTATGAACAGGCAAAACCCAAGAGGAAGAATGCAAGTCATGATGGAAAAAAAGCAAAAGAAAGCAGTAATATTCTATTCCTCACACATCAGATTAGGAAAAGTTGGAAAACTGATTTGATTTGGGGAGTGCAGTGAGGGCTCCTAACATCTCCTGGTGACTCTTGAGGGGAGGGGCAGATAGGCATGTGTAGTTAGCAGGGTGTGGCTACCCCATGGGGGGCTGGGTCAGGGTGGTGCTACAGGAAGCTTACTGCCCTGCTGATTTCTGGGGGCAGGATTTTCCCTAAGCACTTCTAGTCTGTCACCCCCCCCCCCAGGATGGAAGTTTTCTGGTTGGCAGGTGTTACTGTTTGACTTTGAAATGCTCATGGGCTTATTTCTCCACCTGGTGACACTATTTAGAGGGGCCATGGAGCCTTCAGGAGGTAGGGCCAAGCTGGTGGAAGTAGCTAACTAGAGGTGGGCCTTTGAAGGTTAAAGTGGGGCCTCTGGTTCTGGTCCTGTGTACTCTACTTCCTGGTTCATTACCACATGAGCAACTGCCCCCACAGCTCCAGCCAGGCCATCATGGCTTCCCTTCCCTACTATAATGAACTGAAACTGTGAACCAAGGTAAATCTTTTTCTTAATGTTGTTTGTATCAGATGTTTTGCCATGGCAATGAGAAAAGTAACCAATAAGACAGATGACAGCCTCACTGTTTTCAGTTAAGGATAACCACCCTGGAAAATGCCCCAATTGGGGAGGGCTTCCTTTTGTGTCTCTCCTCTACTGAGCAGCAGCAGGTAGCCCTCCAGGCCAAGCACATCCTTGAGTAGAATAGCCACTACTCTCCATAGATCAGCTCCAGGTAGCTTTATTCCACCTGTAGGGAAGCCACTCACAACCAAGAATTGCCACAGCACCACACTGCTGGGGCGGGGGCGGGGGTGAAGGAAACTACTGGTCCCCGTGTGAGTGCCCTGGGGCAGCAGGAGTGTTACCTGGGAAACTTAGAAATGCAGAAGAGGGTCAGGAAGGGGCCAAAGAACCAGTGGTAGGATAGGAGGCAGGGCCAGGATACCTGGAGTCTTGAAGTCCATCATAAATATTTTAGTCAGTGGTCTAGCCATTCAATGTAATGCAGCCATTAATGATGGTCATGAGTCAAGTTGCAGGAAATGTGTGTAGTTTTATCCCATGCCTGCGAATGTTCATGACTTTGGAAGGCAAAGGAGGTATTTATAATAAAAAAGTGTCAACAATTGTTTGGGTTTTTAAAAATATTTTATTATTTTTATTTTTATGTGTATGAGTGTATTGCCTGCATATGTGTGACTGAACCTGTGTTGTGCAATGCCATGGAGGTCAGAAGAGGGCTTCAGATTCCCCTGGAACTGGAGTTAAGGACGGTTCATAGCTGCCATGTGGGTGCTGGAAATCAAACCTGGTCCTCTGCAAGAACCGTCAGTGCTCTTAACCACTGAGCCATCTCTCCAGCTCCAATTGTTTGGTTTTTCCAATGCTTTCCTACCTCTAGTCTGGGAACTGTTCCAATGTAAGGCTCTAACTTGACCCCATATTCCATCTCAGGCCATCAGGGCTGGGCCACATGAGCATTGAATTATGATAAGGTCCCTGTGCATGTGGTTGATGCTCTGTGAGTGTTGTCTTGAGACTTCTAAGAACTTCACGGTTAGATCTGTGCTTTGGTGGAGAGCAGGAAAGGATACAGGAGCATCCCTGGGGCTACCTGCCCTGGCCCACCCCCTGGACACAGACACAGGGTATGGATGGGGCTCACACATACTGCAGCATCTTAAGGCGGCCATGGTGGCCATCCCAGCCTCAGGTTGGAAGAGCGTAGTATATGTGGTGGGATTGGTCAGAAGTTACAGCGCAGAGATTAAGGTTTCCTGGAAGTAGCAGTCTGTAGTAGATTGGGGCTGGGGCTGTGGAAGGGGAGAGACCTGGACCAACTTCCCTAGTCTTTGTGTTCCTACTGTGTCTGGGCACCTCTACGGTCTGGACTCATTCAGCCCAGCCATTATTTCCAGGCTTGGAGGAGCTCAATTTGGGGGCTCTGTTGATGCCCTCTTCAAGAGCCTTCCATCTTTATGAGTTTGGTTTGTGTTTGTATCTTCTGGTCAGTGAGTTCATAAAACACTGCAATTTCAGTGATTATGCATATGACTTAAATGCTCTGAAATTTACATTGGAAACTGTGCATGATATGAAGTGGTGGGAAAAATTTTCAAGGAAATAATTGAAAATTTAGAGTTTTCTTTACTAAAATGACATTAAGGACTGGAGAGATAGCTCAGTGGTTAAGAGCACAGGCTGGTCTTGCAGAGGACCAGGAAGGAAGGAAGGAAGGAAGGAGGGAGGGAGGGAGGAAGGAAGGAAGGATGGATGGATAGTGGGTGATACCACAATATAGAACTGTATCTCAAAGAGAAAAATAGATCAGATCTGGGAGCCACATCTCTAATGGGTAAACAACGCTGGTTCCCAACTGAAAATTGTGTGGGTTGTAAGCTGTCAAGGTTTGTCAGAGGAGGACTCATTAGGCAAGCTATACTGTACTGTACTGTAGAGTCAACACCTTCATTCACTTCCCCTGCCTGGGCTTTTCACTGCGCCCAAGCTTTGACTCAAGTGTACCTGTAAACATCATCTTGCCTAGTGTTCCGGATCTGGTGGTACTTCAGCACACTCTCTGGGGATTTTGGTGGTTGGCCTGAGGTGGGGCTTGGGCACTGATCCTCCTTCTAGAGCCTGCCTGGAGCTTCCTGAGTGCCCTCTACATAGGTGGGGTAGACAGACAAGGTGGAGGGAGACACCACATTTTAGTTAAACCAGGCCAGGCAACAAAACTCCAGTCAGTCTCAGGGAGCAATCCACCCATTCCTATTTATTTTAGCCATCCCCTTCCAGGGACCTTGGGGACATAAGGATCCTGAGCCTGCCAGCAGAGGGCAGCAAGTGTATGGTAAATGAGGGGTCCCCAGTTCCTGAAAGGGACCTTAAACATCATTATATCCAAATTCTTGATAGAGCGGAGGAAGAATGAGACCCAGAGAAGAAGCCTGTGAGCCCAAAGTCTCACAGTCACAGACAGATGTGTTCCAAGTGCCTCTTTCATTCAGCAGTCCCACAGACAGCACCTTATGGGAGATAGCTGCTGGGCTTGTTGCCAGACATCCAGAGTGACAAAAGCTGTGTCCTTTGGGGAACTGCACTTCTAAGCAAATCATGATGCTGCATGTCTGTTGTGTTCTAGAACAGGTGGGGAGGAGTGGAAAGCTCAATCTAGTTGGGAAACCTTTATTTACTTACTCTTGGGGTTGGTACATACTCCTGAGCAGGGACAGAGATGCAGGAACATACACCGGCTCATCACCTTCCTGGAGCTCCCAGCCTGCCAGGTTATAAGTAAGTGGGTGAAGGAGAGAAGGGGAAACAGATGAAGGACACACAGCCCAGACATTTGGGACACTGGAAGCTGCCAGAGGGAGCTGCATCCACACTCCAGTCTTTATGAAGAAAAGTAGTTGTGCTTGTGTGGACGGTGGTTCAAACTAGCCAGTGTAAAACAAATACTCAGGATCAGAGGACTTTGAATCCAGATGGATAATTGATACATTAAAGGAATTATGGTTTGTTTTGCTTTTACTGTGAAGATGCATTGTGGTCAGGGTTTCGAAATGGACTAAATATAATGACCATGTTTTAGAAAAATATACTGAAAAATTTGCACATGACATGATAGGAAGCTTGGGATAAGAAAAAAAATTGCAAGTGGAGGAAAGGTGGGGAAATCAGTGAATCTAGAATGGTCATAACTGTGTTGAAATGGGTAACAGGTTCATAGGAGTCCTTCAAATAACCATCAAATTTGTACCTGGTAAACTTCCATAATACTAAAAGTCAAATACATAAATAAAAATTTAAGTAACAATACAGCAGTGAGTGGGAAGGACTTTGCAGAAACTCTGGTATGCACAAAGAACTAAGAACGGTTCATCCAGGTTGAGCAAGAGGGGTCATGTGCCACCTTGAGATGAACCCTGGATGGATGGCAGTGCCAGACACATGGGGGAGAAAGGCATCCCATCTGGGCAGCTGCTTATTCCCAGCGGAAGATGCTAGAGAGCATGGGAATGCTGGGTGAGAAGGTGTGGCACATGGCAGGTCATATGGATGCATTTAGAAAAACATGCACAATGGCAGGTAGTGGTGCTGATGCTGACAGAATTTATTTGAATGACAAAAGGAGAGGATGGGAAGTTTGATGTAGAAAATATCTGTCCTTGGAAGGGCTGGGGAGATGGCTTAGTCAGTGAAGTACTTGCCACTCAAGTGATGGCAAGTGCCTGTCCATCACTGGGAGGAGAAGGCAGGAGGATTCCTAGGACTGGATGGCCAGCCAGTCTAGATGAATTTGCAAGCTTCAAGTGCAGTCACCCCCCCCACACACACACCCTAAGTGTCTGTCCTTGGAAGAAAAAACGGAAGGTTTACCTATTTAAAGTAGAAATAACACCAGTTGGGGCTCGGAAATGACGCAGTACCAAGCACCCATATAAAAATCAGGCATGGCGGTATCTAGCTATAGTCTCACTGCTATGGGGCAGAGACAGGAGGATCCCAGGGGCTCTCTGGGTAGTCAGCCTAACTGAAATAGTGAGCTCCAGGTTCAGAGACCCTGTCTCAAAAATTAAGGTAGAGAGGGATAAGAGGAAAACAGCTGATGTTGACTCTGGCCTCTACATGCACACACATGGATGAGTGGACCCACTCATAGATGCACCACACACACACAGGGTCTGTCCATATGTGTGGACAGCCAGTGGGAGGAAAGGGACGATGCTGAATGCTGTGGACTGGCCCATCCCAGGTCATCCTGATTCCTAACAGTTGTTCAAGGCCTGGGAAAAGAGGTCTGTGGAGGGGGTCGGGGTGGGATCTGCTTGGCCTGGAGGGCTGGAAAATTTTTGGGGGATGAGTAGAATATTAATATTCTCTTGCTTCAAGCCAGGCAACACATCAAGCTTCTAACTTTCAAAAGGATAACGTTATAAAGTAATTCCCAGGTTCTTCACCCTTTAGACTTAGAAGTAGGGCTAGTAAGAGTAAAAGCAACCCACCTTCCTCACACTCATGAGGGAGCCCCAGCTGCCCTTCTTCCTGGCTGTGCCTTGGGCAGCCACCAGGTCCTATTAGTGCAGAGCACAGAGCAGACTCAGGTATGAATGGATTACACATCAGTCATGGCCTTGGGCCAGTTGCCAGGGCACCATCAACAGGTTGCTGTGATTGTCCCATTCAAATTCACAAGGATGGCAAAGGGAAAGATGAATGAATGTGACAGTTTCTGGTTGACACTTCTGTTCGGACACATCTCCCGGCAGGACTTACTTCACTGAGAGACATCAATCCTTGGTAAGGATGTGTTAGTAAGAAAGCAGTCACAAAGGCCTGTCAAATTCATTACGTTTGGGACATAAAGTAAATAACCATGCTTTTAGAGAACACAATATTAAATATTGGGGAAAATACAAATTTTTTTTAAAAGGAAGTGGAATTTTTGCCTCATGGTTTACATTCTCACACTGGCGTTCCTTAATTTTCAGGGAGACTTTCAGTTATATTTGATTTTTAATGGGAAGTAAATTTTAGTTTTATTGCTAAGATTTTATTTCTAAGATTTTTGATCTCTTGGTACCATAGTTTAACATCTGTAGGACAATAGTGAAATGCAGTAAACTGGGTGGTTAGGGAATGCCGAAAAGTCTGGTTTGGTTTGTTCTGTTTTGTTTTGTCTCCTTTTTTGAGATAGGAGCTCTCACTTTGTAGTTCAAGGTCACCATGAGTTTGTGATCCTCCTACCTCAGCCTTCCAACTGCTGGGATTATGAATGTGAACCATCATGCCCAGGTTATTCATAAGTCTTTTAAGTAGGAAATAATATTGCCCTTTCCTATTAGTCTTGCTTGTCTACATTTAGATTTTTTTGTGTATCATTTTCTCTGAAAGCTAGACATAGACACACGTGTACATACAGACTTTTTCATAGACGTATATAAAACTGCACACTAGGTGTGTGTGCAAACATTACCTGGATTACAAATGGGAAAAATAAATAAAAGTGTCATTGATTTCATAAATATTTTTTTAAGATTCAGCGACCTAATAGAAAAATTATCATGTTCCTGTTTTGCCAAGGGAACCAGTGAGTGGCTGGCTCAAGTTGTTCCTCCACTGCAGCATCAAATAGCATTTATAAAGGTTCCCTCTCTCACACACATACTGGCTAACCTTGGTGTTATACCAACAGGGCCCAGTGATGTCTGCCTTTCTAGAGGCAGGGACCTCGTAATCTCTTAATTGTAGGGACAGCTGGGGGTAATACAGACATGAAGAAGAAAGGTTCCCTGGTCTCTGATTCTTCAGGGAACATAGACCATAATATGAAACCAATGCATGAAAAATGCAGTGACCTTAGCTTTGCCCTTTTGACCACAAACCGAGAAGCAAAACCCCTCCCCCATGCAACCAGCTTTCTAGAGAGCCCTCACAGATAGACTGGTTCCCACAGGCTTCCTCACTAGCCAGGTTTCCAACTCCTCCCAGCAATGATGGCTCATCCCTGAGATTTCACAGGGTGTGCCTAAGGTCCAGAGAGCCATTTCAGGATTGGAATGAGAAGTCATGGAGGGTCTGCATGCATGTGTGTGTGTGTGTGTGTGTGTGTGTGTGTGTGTTTGTGATCTGTCAACATCACTGGCCTACCTACCAATGCTCAGAAAGTACTACATGCTAGTTTTAAAGAATTTGGCAGAGTTAGATGTAGAAATGCATTCATAGCTTAGAGAGAGCCAGGAGAGCGTGTACATAGCATCTATTTATATCCACCTTGAAAGATCCAGAAGTCATCTCACACAAACAAAGGATTATTTCAGGTGCAACTGGACTCTGAGGCTCCTGCCATTAAGGGATTAGCTGAGGAGACAGATGAGAGAAGATAAACCACACACACACACACGCACACACACTCTCCCATCACATACTCCAATCACACACACATCACACATATTCACACAACACATCACACCACACACATACACTCACACACATACTTATATGCATACACACATCACACACACATTCACATCATGCACTCACATCACACATACATTACACACTTGCGTAATACACATTACATTTACATCACACACACATCACACACACACATTTAGACATACATACATTACACACATTATACAGTCACATACTCTTATACTCACATACACTTAACACTCACATACACACATACATCATACACATACACATGCACATACTCATATACTCACACAGACACATCACACATGTACACACACATACACTTATACTCACATACACACACATATACTCACACACACAAACTCACATGGTCCTCTCCACTTAAGCCGTAGGTTGAACATCGTTGGCAGTGCTATCTTCAGGATCCCACCTTCAGGATCTATAATAATCACAGGACTTCACCTTGTGTTGCTTACCAAAGAATGTCCACATCATTACCATTTGGTCCTTACAACAGGCCTGTGAGGGAGGTATGGCAACTTTTGTTGTCTATCTTATAATGGATGCACCTTCCAGATTCTTAGAGGTTAAATGGCTCATTCAAGGTCATGTGGCAAAGAGTTGGAACTGAAGCCAGGTCTTTAAATCCCAAGCCTTTTCTTGCCCTGCCACTGAGCCCTCCCCGCCCTCCCTCCTCCATTCTTCCCTGTCTTCTCTCCTTTCCTCTTGTATGTTTTATGGAAAAATAATGTCCTACAGAATATATAACACACATAAGACATGGAGCGCTCAATGAATTGTCATCAGTTGATAAAAGCATCCAGACCGAGAAACAACATTCCAGAACTCTGGAGCACTCCATGACCCCTGTCCTGTCACAACTGCTTCAAAAGTAACTGACTTTTAACACTATGGCTTTTGCCTTCCTTTTTCCCTTGTGCTTTTGTCAGTGGAGTACTCAGTAAGCAGGTGCTCTGCCGCCTTTTGCTTAATACTGTCTGTGTCCATCCTGAGTGTAGCTGTCACTGTAGTTCCTCCTACCCTCCCTCCTCCTCCCTTTCCTTCCCCGCTCCTCCTCTTTCTGATTTTCTTCTGTGCTCAGAATGGAACTCAGAACATTGTACATACCATGCAAGCGTTCTCCATTACGCTCAGTCCCATGTGTAATGATGCTACCATGGAATAATCATGTATCCATCCTTCCCACTGGTGGACATTTGAGTTGCTCCCAGTTTGAGGACTATTATAAGAAAAGCTGATGTGAACATTATTTTTTAAATTTTACAATCATTATTTTTATTTTATGTGCCTGAGTGTTTTATCTGCATGTATATAAGTGCACCTGTGTTGTGCAATGCCCACAGAGGCCAGAAGAGGGGGTCAGATCCCCTGGAACTGGCATTATGGGCAATTGTTAGCTGCCATGTGGGTGCTTGGAACCAAACCTGGGTCCTCTGCAAGAGTGGCCAGTGCTCTTAACTGCTGAACCATCTCTCCAGTCCCAGGTATGAACATTCTTGACTATAGTTTTCAGTAAGCTTGTGCACAAGTTCCTTGGGGGTATGCATATAGGGGTGGAATTATGGGGTGCTGAGCAATGTGCATATTTCAAACAGTTTCACAAGCTGATTGTGTATGCTGCCTAAAAATTTAGGGCTCAACGGGTTGAAAAGCTACACATGGACATCCTAGTTCTCTCTCTACTCCGCGTGCTCCTTCCTTCTTCTTTTCCTGCCCCTCTGATATTCTGAAATCTAACCATTCTCCCTATTCCAGGACAGGCTTGGGAGACTGAAATAGGGTACTATTTTGGGAATGGAATTGTTTATTCGAATAGCTGGGGGGGGTATAGGAATAAACAAGACATCTAATTACATAATTTTAAAAAATTGTTCCAATTATCAGATGTGTGCACTCATAAGCAAAAATGCATTGCAGCATCAAGTGAATTCACGTTTTTGAATTAGCTATGGGTTTGTAATATTAAGGATTCTGTTCTTTCCATTAGCATGAATCATTCACAGTTGATTGTATTTGATGCTTAGAGAAATAAGCCCCTTAGTAAATGATAGTTAAATCACCCAGCCCTCTTTCTCTGCATGGAGAAAGAGTGGACTACATTTAATTTGCAGGGAAAATGTATTTATTCACTCATTCCACAGACAGACATTGCTTAGCAGCATGTGGGGGAGGGTGAGGAAGGAGAGATAAGATGTGATCCCAGAGCATACGGAATTCACTGTGTATTGGGGAAGCCATCTATTCATTCATTCAGAGATTTATTGTCATGGTGGGGGCCACTGAGGGTTTTGGAAGAGTGGAGGTAACACAGTGAAAAGGTATTTTTGTGATCTGACAACGATGGGTAGAGTGGGTAGAGCAGAAGGAGTTGGGAAACAAGGTGGCAAAACGGGAGGTGATTGCCGTAGTGCAGGCAGAAGTGGTATGCTCTGAGTACAGCATGAGCAACATAAACAACACTCCTCCATCTTGGTGGTCCCTGCTGGGGTGGGGTTGGCGCCCCAAAACCTTCAGATTCAATTGGCCTGGATTGGCCACAGGGATTGATATTGTTTTCTGAGCTCCCTGAGGGATTATCAGATACAGCCTGGATATCATAATCACTGTTATAAGGCAAGATTAGAGGGGAGGTGAGACCTGGGTCTAGGGGAAAGGGAGATTAAAGTGATTCCCAAGCTTCACTTCCGGTGGCTGAAAGAAAGATGGAAACAGGATACACAGAGTGAAGGAGGAGCTTGGTGTGTGCAGAGTTGTGATGGAGGCCTCAGGTGACAGCTTGTGCCTAAAAGCAGGAAGATGAAACTTAGTTACACAGAGGTGAATGTACCCTCAGGGATTGGAGTGAAAAAGAAAAGCACAGAGGGACTGAACCTTCGCTACTGCCCCAGAGAAGGTGACAAGGCTGCTGGAAAGTAAAGGACTTTGGACCACATCTCAGATTGCTGTAGTTTGGGTCTAAAATGTCTCCCAGGGTCCATGTGTGAAAGGAATAGCCCAGTGTTTCTGGGAGGTGGTGGAAACTTAAGAGATGGGGTCTACTGGGAGTTCATCTGGTCATTGATGGGGGTGTCCTTGAAGGGGAGAGTGGGGCCCCAGCCCATTACTCTTCTATTAGCATCTCAGCCATGAGATGAAGGCTTTGCTCCACCAAACCCTGCCCACTATAGGTCACAAAGCAGTAGGCCAACCAACCATGGACTGAAACCTCCAAAGCAAACGTTTTCTATTTATCAGTTGATCTCTCAGGTATTTGTTACAGTGACAGAAAGCTGACTAACACATGGGTCACTTCCAGGCAGGACCAAGGAGTCAGGTCTAGGGAAAGCTAGTATGTTGTTGACTAGGAGAGGGGAGAGACCAGAACAAGAACCAGTGGGATCAAAGGGAAAGCAGAAAGAGAGAAAGAAGGTACAAAATGAGATTCACTGGTCATTTGTCTTGGTCCTGAAAGGACTGGGAACACACTAAACCCAGAGGACAAGAGTGTCACACACCCTGGGGTCATGTGACAAGAAAATATTGTACAGCTCCTGAAAATGGTCTGGGTAGAACCAGGCCAGTGACTCAAGGCTGAGAGAGAAGGCCTGACTTAATGTGTGGGGTTTTCAGATGACTACAACTTAGCTGGCAAGGGTAAGTCCTCTGCCCACAGAAGATGCTCAGAATTGGTGACAGCATCTGAAAGTGTCATTGTGGGATATTAATAGACTCCACACATCAATGAATGGGACATGGGTGACCCCAAGGTGCCTTCTACTTCTAAGATGGTTTGATGTATTGCCATTGTACCTCATCTACTCAAAGTCAGCTTTGTGATCCTAGCCCACCCTAGTCACTCTGTCAGGCCAAGTAAATGCCATGGGAAGGCAGAGTGGTCCAGTTTTTTTTAACTCCCCCAACCCCAGCCTATCCATCCCCATTTCCTGTGTGTATCTCATTGATAATTCATGCTCAGAGCTGGAGTGTGGGTCATTCACTGTTTGGGGAAATGGTAAACAAAGATAAGAGCTCTAAGCACTGGAATTTATTTTTTATCCACTTGGCCTAAAAGCCACTGTGTGTTAAATTTAGAAAGCAGGCTCCAGACCCCTCCCTGCCCTCCTCCTTCCTGTCTCCTCTTTGCCACCATGCCCAGAGCCTCTGTGTGGAATATGAAATATATCCACGAAGCTTGGGTCAGAGTCAGCCTGTCTGAATGTTTATAAAAATGTATCATCAGAGGGCCTGGGAGACGGGCCATTTCCTCTGGTCCCCGGCTCAGCTCACAGTGCAGCAGCATCAGCCAAGAGCTGCCCAAATATTTACCCAAATGTCCTCCCAGGAGGGGCTCCTGGGCTTCTGCTGTCCTAGGTGGGCTGTGGCCCACAAGACAGCATTTTTAGAGGAAAATCTTAGGTTATTTACAAGGTCACCTTCTGCCTGCTTAGTATTTATCATTGAAGGGCTCTTTTTTTTTTTTTTTTCCATGTGACTTAAATCCCTTTGAAATCAACTCTAAGAACCGGAGAAATCCTTTTGTTGACTTGGAATTCTGTTGTTTTGAATATGGCTTGAAATAAGTCTGGACTTAGAATTTTCTAGTTCAGAAGAGATCTCTACTGTGATGCAATTTATTGTAGCAGGATTCCCCACACCCCAACTTATTTTCAAATGCCTGTTCCCTGCTCAGTCTGTTTGAAAACTCAGGATATAAGTGGTTCTGGATGCGTAAAATGAGAATGCTGTTTTTTTAAATATTTTATTTATTATTTTTGTTTTATGTGTATGCATGTATTGCCTGCATGTATGTAAGTGTACCCGTGTTGTGCAATACCCGGGGACAGAAGAGACTGTCAGATCCCCTGGAACTGGAGTTACCAGCAGTTGTTAGCTGCCATATGGGTGCTAGGATTCGAACCCGGGTCTCCTGCAAGAACAACTTAACTGCTGAGCCATCTCTCCAGCCCTGAGAATGTTATTAAGTTTCCTTGCTGCTGTTTCCCTGACTGGTCTCTCGGCACCATGCACCTGAGGATACTACAGTCCAACCTGTTTGTGAATCTGTAAAATGGGACAGTGTCCCCCTTGAAGTCATGAAGGTGAGGCTTCCCTCTTAAATGTCTGTCGTTTTCTTAAGAGGTACTGCTTGAGATTCTTCTGCTTTGGGACCCAAGATGAACTGCACACATATCAAAGACTTTTTACAGACCCCATGAATCCACACAAAGCAGGTACCATCTCAGCTCAGATAGGAGACAGTGACATGTGTCCATATCAGGTGAGACTCTCTTGGGGAGGTGCTGTGAGGCGTTTCCTCCCTGGTGTTGGAGGAAAGTGCCTCTAGGTAAATCCTCCAAGATGAGGCAGGGCTGCTGCTGAGCCTGCTGGACCCACATCTAGCTATTTCCTGGCCCTGGGTGGGTTAGCTGACTGGGAAGAGGGTTTCCTGGAGACCTCTGTATTACCCAACCTATAACCTGGACCCCTTGTTCTTTCTGATTGCCTTCCTGAGGAATGCTATAGTCATCACCCTTCTTCCCATGACACATACAGATCTCAGGATCTGTGCCGGGCTAATGACTCCCCTGAGCCAAGAACAGCTGAGGCCTCCCAGTGGCCTCTCATGTCACACAGGAGGGAATGGAGGCTCCAGAGCTTAGGTGGCAGTAGGATGGCTGGGACTGAGCCCAGGCCTGTTTCCATGATGCCTGTGCCCTCCTAAAGGCACCCTCTCACACACACACAACCTGATACTATTTTAGGCCTTTCTCTGCAGATGGTGGCCATTGAAGAGAAGGACTTCTTGCCAAGAGTGGCCTCTACAGTGGTGAAACTGAGTGCAGAGGTCCCAGAGAAAAGGCAGACATGACCTCCCCATTGTGCTGGCCCCTTCTAAAGCTGGAAGTGAGACAGAATGAGGCTCTTGAGGAGGAAAGAGTTTTTGTTTTTATCTTTTTTAGTTGGAGGGTGGACTTGATCAGAGATGGCACCTGCCTCAGAGCCTTATTTTCCATAGACTAGAATTTGAAGACTACTCAGGATAGCTGCTCAGCTGAATTCAGGCCTCCCACTTCTAGCCCACCCTGTCAGCTTGAGCCATAGTGAAGGGGCTGCCAGTAGCCCTTCAAGTAGACCCCACTAGACCTTTTCAGAGGGGATTGTGGATCCCCCATCCCCTGTGCCATGCTGCCAAGCATGGACACGCTGGCATGCAGTAGGCACTGGAGGAGATACAGGCTCCTCACTCATCCTCTTACTTCTTCCCACATACTACCTGTGTAGCACTGCAGGCTGGACAGAGAGGCCCCAGGCCCCTGCATCTTTCATGGAATGGAAAGGGTCTCCCCTCTCCCTCCTGAGCGCTCCCAGCAAAATCCCCTATCTTTCTAGCCAGCTGGGCCTGTGGCACCCAAGGTTTCTCATGAAGGTCACCTTTCTTTCAGAGCTGCCTGGGATCTCTTCTTCCCAGTCCTGACTCTGGGCCCTGCTCTGAGCACCCTCTTTTGATTTTCTTATCTCTGTGATCGGACTGTTCTAATGTGGGACAAAACCCCAAATGGGTGACTCTGGAGGTGAGAACAAGTCACCCTACTCCATGAAGAAGAAATCTGCTTCTGTGTTCCTGTGTCTTTATGCTTTTATTCTATTAAGGGAGTGATTCTTTGAGAAATCATTTTTTTTCTCTGATAAGAATTTCATCTGCCCCACAAGGGTCCCCCTATAGGCCCATGGCATCTTCTTCATGCCCAGGTATCACCTCTCCTATGGGCAAGTACCATCTGTGCCTGCTCTGCACCTAGCATTACTAGGGCCTGGGTGGGAATGGCCAATGCACAGTTCTTGGGACTGAAGAGAATCAAGACATTCTAATGGACAGCTGGAAACGAGGGCCCTGTGGTCTTTGTGGGGACACTGTGGAGGTCAGTCTCTGTCACCAGTGGAGTGGGAGCATCAGAAAGACTTCTCAGAGAACGTGAGGCTGAAGCAATTTTCAAAATGCATTTGTGTTCTTTCACACAGAAACAGTAAAAGCGTTTAAACAAGGTTTTGGAACAACATTGAACCGTGTTCCATTGCCGTGGCACGTTTATTGCCATTTTATTGGCACTCACTATCTGTGGTTTCTGCCTCACTTCAGCCTGGTCCCAGCCCAGAGATGGTGGCAGAGGCCCATGTTAATGAGGACGATTTATTTTGGCCAGGGATCTTACAGTGTTTCTTTTGTCTTTGTGGCTGCTGTCACATACTGGGCCTCGTGCACGCGTGGATGGATGCCTGGCTCACAGCCCTACAGACTCAGTGTATCCCGCCCCCACACAGGGATGAGGCTTCTCAAAGGGACTTCACATGAAGGTTAGCGTGGCTAAGAGAGTGAGTGAGCTCCTTTAGGTGTCAGAGGGGACATTTTAGGTCTCTCCAGGGAGACCTTGAAGGCAGGGCCAGTCAGTTACAGGGTTTTTCTCAGTGTCTTAGTTTGTTCTCCGTTGCTGTGACAAAATACTCTGACCACTACCAACTTGGGGAGGAAATGGTTTATTCAGCTTACATCTCCCAGGTTGCAGTTCATCAGGGAGCCCAAGGTAGGAACTCAGGGCAGGAACCTGGAAGCAGGAGCTGGAGCACAGGCCATGGAGGGACACTGCTTACTGGCTTGCTCCCCTGGCCCCTGCTCAGCCTGCTTTCTTATGCAACACGGGCCACCTGCCCAGGGGTGGCACCACCCACAGTGGGCTGGGCCCTCCCACATCACTCATCAAGAAGATGCCCTTCAGACATGGCCACAGGCCAGTCCAATGAAGGAAATTCCCCAATTGAGGCTCCCTCAACCCAGGTGTGTCAAGTTGACACTAAAGCTATCCAGCACAATCGGGATCCTAGGTTCAGGTGGCCAAGAGCAGAAGTCCAGTCCATGGCCACACACCCAGGCAGAGCAGGTGGAGTCGAAAAGAAGGCAGAGAAGAAAGCACAGTGTGGAGGTGGGGGGACAGAGAAACCAGCCCAGCAACCCTGAGTATGTGCACAGCTGAGATGGAGCCCCGAGGGGACTAAGACAGGAGGTGTTGGGAATCAGGACCAGGATGTGAGATGACTTCTCGACTTCTCAGAGGACACAAAAGTCATGTGCCACTGATAAGATGCAGGTCTGGGAGGCTGGAAGCTGTGTGGGGGAGCTGAGGTGCCTGCTTCCTGCACCAAGGTACAGGCTCCCGGATCTCTCAGCTGGGACATAGTAGCCACCCATAAACACCGAGCAAATACAGGAGGGATGTCAGGTGGGTACAAGCACATCTCACACCCCAGATGCCACTGAGCCCACTGCTGGGAAACCCCTGGATGTATTCTCAGGATTGCACCACAGAGTCTCGGTCCTAAATGAGTGGCAGGGGAATGTGATCATAATGAGGTTGAGGTGGGGATGGAGTGATGCTTAGCCTGGGGGAAGGGTTGGAACAGAACCAATGACATCCTTCATGAGAAAGGTAAGTTCTAGGTTTACAATGAGCCTTTGCTATGTCCTGTGGGTGACTTGTCACTGAGTTGTAGAGTTGTAGTTTACAGATGAGGGAACTAAGGATTGTGTTTGTGTGTGTGTGTGTGTGTGTGTGTGTGTGTGTGTGTGTGTGTAAGGTCATTAGGCACAAATGGTGGGTATAGCATAAAAAAGAAGCACTTGTGGTGAAGAATGAATGAAAACCAAGTCTTCCTGACCCCAAACCCTGTGACAGGGACAACCACAGGAGAGGGGTAGCCAATGGAGCAGTCTGTGGCAGATGCTTCATATGGTGGCACATAAACCAAACCTGAACCCTCTTGGGACCTGGGTCTTCAGAGTCAGGGAAGATGAGGGGTGAGCAAGAGAGGATGAGGGCTTAACAAGTGGCCTCAAGTATTGAACTCTGGTCAGGAAAGGGGAGGATGCTATGGGCTTTCTGCTTGCTTAGCTGTAGAAGTCCTTGCAAAGACTCATGGGACCTGTTTCTGGACCTGGCACGGTGCATGGCATAGCTACTTTGGCTGGTGAAGGCTGGTTCCAGTGAGTACAGGGCTGGGGCAACTCCTTGGGAAGGGACAGGAAGCCACTTGGGAATCCTACAGCCCTTGCTTACAGTGTGGTGAGCTATGCAGAGCTTCAGCCTCATTGATTCCTGAGCTTTGACCTTCAGCCCTCCCTGAGCATTGGGGGAGCCCTCTGGCATGAGTCACATGAGTGGTGAGTACCTACTCTTCCTATCTTCACAGTCTAACAGGGTGGGGACTCCCCAGTCCAATTTGTTTATCATCTCTGACCTCAGCTGGTACATGAGTCTTCTCAGACAAAGAACTGTCCCTGGGCCAACAGGGGTCACCCTTGAGGAGCCTGGCCAGACCTCTGAATCTATTTGGAAAGCACTGAAAATAGTACCATGTACACTGTCTTAATTTCTGCTAAGGGCTAGAGGACATGATCTTAAATGAGGGCAGGAGAGGTGTTGGTGACCTCTAAAGTCACACGTGTGCTCCTTTCCTTCTTATAGATCATCAAGTATGTCCAGCTGGGCCACTTTGGTGGCTATGCTCCTGGGAGCAGATGGCTGCACTAACTGACATCTCACTGCCAGCCAGACTGGCAGGGGCAGCACCCAAGGGTCCACTGCACACACCCCTGAGCAAAGACATCCCTGTTCCTGCCACATAAGAGTGCCTACCAAGTTTTATCCACTCTGCCTCTGCCCTCTGGTCTGGAAGTTGGGTTTGCAAGCCGGTAGACTGGGGTTTCCAATTGCTAGCAGGTAGGGTGGGGACCACCAAATAAGGATGTCCTGTGAATCACAACATGTCAGCACCATAAGTATGCTAGGGGTCAACACAACCTGCGAGAGGCTCTGACAAAGCTTGGGCAGTTGTAGACAGCTGAAGCTAGCAAAGGTGTCTTATCTATGCATGGTACGGGGTGGGGGTTGGAACCAGAGGGCATAAGTAACTGTGTGGAGGAATGACCCTGGGCATCAAAATGCAGGAGCAGGAGCATGTAGCTTAGATGGTGATGCAGACCCAGATACCCATGGAGCAGGTGGCCCCATAACTGTATGAGACAGAGGGTACAGGGGTGATGTGGAAGGGTCGTGACATCTGGCCTTCCTGCTGGCAGGAAGTGCCCAGGATAAAAGCATAACCTTGTCAGAATGTTGCTGGAAGGGATGGGCTAAGGGCGGTCTGAGGTTCGACTACTTCAAGAAAAGCTAGGACCGAGAGTTTTGAAGAATTCTTATTCCTAAATTCAGCACTTAAAAAGTAAAACAAGACCTCTCTAGCTGTGATTAGTTTGTAGGTTGCCTGCTTCGACCTCTGTCCCCCATGTGCTGCTGTGACAGAACTCCATGGGCTGGAAAGCCCCCTGCCATATCATTTTTATGCCTGCTCACTTCTGGCCTAGTCCCCAGGATGCTGTGGCATTTTTTTCCCAGTTAGCTAAGAAAGCACATCCTTTTCCCAAACTTACGTTAATGGCAGGTGGGGTGGATTTCTAGTTCGAGATTGAATCTTGCAAAATTAAGAATACACCTGATAGGAAGACACCATTCCTTCTCAATGGCCCACTACTGAGAGGGTCCCAGGACCCTCAAAGTCTTTTAGGTGAAGGCAAGGATGATCTGGTCAACCTGCTCTCATTTTTAGAATTCCCAGATGACTTTGTGTCCCAAAGTAAGCTTTTAAAAAGTTTTAGTCACACAGACTAAAGGCAAAACTGTCTGAAATTGATTTCAGAAAGTTCTTCACATCCCTGGAGCTGCCTTTCTTTCTGCTGAGTGGTCTCAGTGGAAAGGAGTCCACTGTCATCAGACATGTGTTTTATAATTACCTGCCTGTTTTAGGTTGAGGGGCCTGAAACATAGGAACAAAACTGGAAACATGCAAGATTGAATTGCTTTGTGTCAGGGAGGGGCCTTTAGACTTGGTAGGGGTATGTGGAAATGGGATCCAATTCAGGGCTCTACTAGCCGCTGGACTCTGCTAGACAGGAAGGGACAGTTCCCTCTTGGTTGCTTGAATGTGCCTGGGGTGACCAGAGAACTTGTGGATAATCCAATGCACAGGCCAGTGTGCAGACCCATGACTGAAGCTGTAGGGCGCCCCAGGCAGCAAGCTCCCCGGGTGAGTCCAAGGAGTGGCCAAGGACTAGGAAACCTTTGAGAGGCTGAGGGGCTGAGTACTGGCCCTCCACTGTATCTCCAGGCTCCCCGGACACTGATCAAATCCAAGGCTTCTGGAACATTGTATCAAGTCTAGTTCTTCCAGACTGCAGGGGGATACTTCCAGGGCTTGCTTCCTGCATTGGACTTCAAAGTTCCACCTGAGGAGCCAGTGTTGAGTAGTGTAAGCAACAGCCTGCCAGAGTTTGAGTTTCGGTGTTTCACCACCTACCAGCTGTGTGGCCTGAACCAACTTTGGCAGCTGCAGCTTCTCACTCAGTAAAAGAGGGGAGCATCGTGCTGCTCCATAGAGCTGTCATCAGCACAAAGCATTCAAGGATGGCTCATAAAATCAGGTCTGTGGGCCTGGAGCGATGGCTCAGCAGTTAAGAGCACTGACTGCTCTTGCAGAGGACCCTGGTTCGATTCCCAGCACCCACATGGTAGCTATGAACCGTCCTTAAATCCAGTTCCAGGTGAATCCGAAGCCCTCTTCTGACCTCCGCGGCATTGCACGACACGGGTGCACTCACATACATGCAGGCAATAAACTTGTACACATAAAATAATAAAATATTTAAAAAAAATCATGCCTGCATAAGAAAACTCTGAACACTCACTACTCATGTTCAGCCTCCCCATGTCCACTGGGGATGGGGCTCCTCCCCTCAGGCAGCCTGTGTGGATGGACCACTTCTCTGGCAGGCCTGGCCAACTCTGAATTACTTTCTCCATGAAGATGCTCATAAAATGCTCACTTTACAACTCTGCTGTACCTTTGGAGAAGGCTCCATAAGGGCCAGATCATGAACAGGCGTCTAGAAGGTAGGCCAACTGGCAGCTCAGGTAGAGGATTCCTGATTGCCAAACCCACATGGGAATACAATGAAGTTGGATGAGAGGAAGTGGGGTTGTCGATGATGAGAGATCCATCAGGGTTCCCGGGATACTCCAGACATTGTGCTGAGCATTAGGGATGCTTGAGTGTGTCCCCCTGACATAGAGCTTCCAGGCTAGTGAGGGTGATTCTATGCCACCAGCAAATGTAAAGTCACAGAATTAAGTGTTCTGAAGAGAGATCTGAGGAAGATAGATGGGAAATTGTTCACCAAATACTAGGGTATTGGAGAGACTTAATTTGGGGAGGAAATAAGGGATGTACCCTTTTCACTCACTGTATTATAAATGAACAGAGCTTCTCACTCTACAGGGTCATAATAGTTGGAATGAACTTAGACAAATTCAGGGATGATGGCTTGATAATGAGTCAGTGGAGGGGCTAGCCTGGCCTTTTAGAAATGAGTATTACAGAAACAGCTCCCCAAATCTACATCACACCATCCCATATGGTGTCTGCTGCATCCTCCATGCCCAGAGGGACACAGTCAGCAGGAGGGGGACACGGAGGACCAGGAGATGAGGTCTTGCTACTTAGGGACAGGTTACCAATGCCAGCAAGTACAGACTGAAGATTTTTAGGGGAATCTGACTTATGGGTGGAAGGGTATCAGCTTAGTCCAGCCTCCCTTAGGGAGAGGTGAGTCCCTCGTTCCTGGTGCAGTGAGCAGCAATGGGCAGAGTGATTGCCAGGAGAGCCCCAGGAGGAGGTTCTGGGCACTCGGTGGCTGGGATTACCTGTGATCTCTCATTTACACATTATTTTGTTGAACTCGGGGGGGAAAATAGGATGTCAGAAGGTGACTTTGGCTGGAGTACAGAAAACATTCTGAGTGAGGAGGGAAGTGACTAGGAGTGGTGGGGAAGGGACCCTGGTCACCAAGGGTGTGTGGGGGTGAAGAATACTGGGTGGGTCAGAAGGTTCAGTGGTAGGTCAGCAGGGGACTTATGAAAGGGACATATGTCTAAGTTTTGTGATGGCTATAGGATGGAAATAACAGGGAGATTCGATGACAGTAGTGAGATCAGAGGTCATGGAACACAGGTCTTTGTGCTCATCATCTTCCATATTACCCCGTTTCATCAGCCCTGTGCCTCTGGGGGCAGATGCCATTACAGTCCCCTTTAACATGTGAGTACATGAAGCTCAGGACCCATATTATCCCCAGAGTCCTGTGGCTAGGTAAGAGGCCTTGCCTGGCTTTGCAGAAGGGAGTTGGGACCCAAAGCCTGACATTATAGGCTGGGTGAGGGTGACACCGATGACAAGCTAGGGGACCCACAGGATGCAGGGTGGGTATCCACAGGAGCACCCTGGGGCAGGTTGCTGGCCCTACTGCTGCCCCATGGGGTCTGTGGGCAGCTTATACAGAAGTTGCTGGGGCCAAGAGGGATAGAGCACAGCCTGTCTCCCACAGGATAGAAGGAAAGGCTGAACAACTTAACTTCTCTGTGTAGATCCTGCAGGCCAAGATGACCCATGGACAATCATGGAAAGAGGAATGGAAAAGGCTAGAGAAACTAGGGGTTCCTTTGGAACTTATCTGTCACAATTGGAAAAAAGATGTGCATGGGATGGAGAGAACATAGAATCCAGAGGATTCCAGAGGATGATGATAATTCTAGAAGATTCAATATGGGTATATGAGGAAAATACACAACATACGCTGAAATCTCTTGGCTTGCTGGCCTTCCCCTGTCAGTTGATTTGTTTGCAGGATGGCTCAGCAGTCCCTGTGTCCTGATGTCAGAGCATAAAAGTCAGAGAAGGCCAGATTCCAGACTGCAGTGTGATCTCGAGGAAAACACCTGACCTCTCTGAGCCTGTTTTCTCACCTCCAAAAGGGAATGTTAACAGTAGTTATCACAGCCGTTGTATAGATTATGGAGAACACATGTTCACAAGTGACAGTTACTACATTTGTCTTATGTCACTAATGGTGACAATCCCAGGGAGGGAACATGGAAGTTTCACCACGAAGACCTCTAGAGGCAGAGACTATAAGACAGGGTTTATCAGTAAGATGTTGAGCATCAGAAGGTCAGAATCAAGATAAATGAGTTTAAATGTAATCTCAGTTAAGTGGGTGCCAGAAGCTATGATATAATCAATTCAGAAATGATGCAGCTTGCTTGGAAATTTGAGATAATGGGATAAGATAGTGCTATCTGGCCACGCATAGTGGTGCACACCTTTAATCCCAACATTCGGAGGCAGAGGCAGGCTGGGGATCTCTGTGAGTTTGAGGCCAGCCTGGTCTACATGGTGAGTTCCAGGCCAGCTGGGGCTACAGTGCTGGGTGCATCAGAAGAGGATCCCAGGAAAAGGCTAGGAAGACAGGGATGAAACTAAAAACATAGGCTCAGGAGTTGGGAGACCCAAGTTTTAGTACTTGTTTGCCGCAAATGGGCTCAAATGGATGTGAAAAATCTTAACTGATCTGACACATTTCATTTGTGAAATGGATTTGTGTGTGTGTGTGTGTTGTACAATCATCTGTGTGTGCTGGTGCATGTGCCTGTCTATATGCAGAGACCAAGGAGGACATCTGATGCCATGCCTTATTCATTTGAGATGGGTGAACCTGGAGCTAGACTGGCAGCCAGCAAGCCCGAGGTCCTCCTGTCTCTGCTCCCCATAGCACTGAGGTCACAGGCATATGGCTATGCACCATCTTGTACTTGGGTGCTCAAAACTGGACTCAGGTCCTCATGTGCACAGCATGCTCTCTCATTCACTGAGTCATCTCTCCAGCCCTGTGGGTTCTTTCTTAATCTCTCTATTCACTTTTCTGGATGTTGACCCTCTTAACTGTGTTTTTCAAAAAAGGGGGCTGTGATCCTTTAGGGGTTCATGAATTCAATTTAAAGGGTCAAAACCAGCATTTAAAATGATGCAATAGGCAGGCATGATGGCACAGACTTGTAATCTCACCACTTGGGGATAGGGTTTGGGTGTAGAATCAGGGGGATTATTCCATTTGAGGTCAGCCTGATTGTACATAGTAACTTCTAGGCCAGCCAGGGATGTATATCAAGACCTCATCTCAACAAAACAAACACACACGCATGTATGCACACACTAGACCAGAGCAAATCACGTGCAGAAGGGTGTGTGCCCTTTCATGGAACCTTTATTTCTGTTACATAGTGTGTTTCATTCAGTATGTGAGTACCGAGCTGAATTATAAATTACATTTCTTTTAAAATTAAAAAATTATGTGTATGAGTCTATTGCCTACGTGTATGTAAGTGTGCTCATGTCGTGCAGTGCCCACAGAGGTCAGAAGAGGATGTTGGAGTCCCTAGAACTAGAGTTACGGATGGTTGTTAGCTGCCACATGGGTGCTGGGAATCAAATCCAGGTCCTCTGCAGGAGCAGCACATGCTCCTAACTGCTGAGCCAGCTCTCTCCAGCCTCTAAATTACATTTCTTATTGATGGGATTGCAGTCAAAGAAGTTTGGAAACCAAAGCTGTAATACACTGCCAGGAATACCCACATGTGCTGTCTGCCTCAGCTTCCCCCTTTGCATGGGCACATCTGTATAATCTGATTCCCTTGACACTTTAGTGCTCCTCTGACTGCCAGCCTCCTCACAGCATAAAGACAAAAAGACACAGATTTCCTGCCCCTTCTGTCCTGGCAACAAACAGCAGGGAATGGGGAGGGGGACACATATTACATTGCCCCTGAAGCTAAGTGCAGAGTCCTCTGATTTACTAAACAAAAATACAAATGCCCAGTTAACTGAAAATTTCAGATATGTAACACTTAAATTTTGATATACATATATCCCAAACATTGCAGGAGATCTACTAAAAAATTAGACACTATCTGAAATTCAGATTTAACTAGATGACTGTATTTTACCTGGCAACCTTAAGTAAGTACAAACAAGGAGAAAATGGGAAGGAAAGTTTCAGAAGACTAAGACCTAAAAATGCCTCCAACCACAAAACTTTGGGCTTTAATATGATCATAAATTAACAGCTGTATTGCATTATGCAAATTTATGTTAAGTTATTCACTTTCTGTCATCACACCCCAGTAAAAATTGTATATATGACATTTAGGGGGAAAATGACATCTTCTGCTCTGAGTTTTGCTCCGCATTTTGGTGTAGCTGATTACCTAGGGCCTACACACTGTCACTCCTTCCCCCCACAGAGCCAGGTCCTATGTAAGTGACTCATCAAGTTCCTTAAGGTTTAGGACTCAAGAGAACCAACCGCTGGAGTGGCTGTCTCCCTGCGTTTTAATGGCTGAAGGGAGAGACACAGCCTGGCATGGGACACCTGGAGTGCAGCCCTGCTCCTGGCAGAGGATGGTACCTCCTAGCTATGAGCATGGGGGCCAGAGAGACAAGCCAGGAGAGGAGAAGGGGTCTTATCTGTACTTTCTATTTTGTCTCTTAGAATCATACACAAAGCAAGAAAGGCATCCCTGCTCTGACCGCCCAGAGATGCAGCAGTGCCCGCCAATTGGCTAATTTAATATTCAAGCAGACATAGGTGTAAGCCATTAGCTCTCTGTAGGCAGATGTGCTTAATCATTTTATTCTTTTTATTTAGAACTGTCATCCTCCTGAAGGCTCCTGGAATATCTCAATATTTAAAAATTTTTTTTTCCTTTTTTTTTTCGTTGTTTGAGACAGGATCTCCCTATATCCCCAACTGGCCTGGAACTTGCTATGTAGACCAGGCTGGCCTCAGTCTCACAGAGATCCACCTCCTGAGTGCTGGGATTAAAGGTGTGCACCACCATGCTCCCTTTTTTGGGGGAGGTCTTTTTGAGACAGGGTCTCCTGTAGCTGCAGCTGGCCTGGATTCACTATGGAGACCAGGCTGGCCTTGAACTCACAGAGATCTGCCTGCCTCTGCCTCCCGAGTGCTGGGATTAAAGGCGTGTGCCACCACTCCTGGCTCTCCTTTTTTTACAAAAAATCATTTTATGGGTATAAATGTTTTGCATGCACACACTTAAGTGTACCATGTATGTGCAATGCCTGTGGAAATCAGAAGAGGGTGTTGGATTCCCTGGAATTGAAGTTATAGACAGTTGTTAGCTTCCATGTGGGTGCTGAGAAACCCAGGTCCTCTGCAAGAGAGGTCAGTGCTCTTAACTTCTGAGCCATCGCTCCCCCACCCCCTCTTTATTTTGAGATAGGGTGTTGGGTAGCCCAGGCTGGCTTCAAACTAACTAAGCTGAGGATGACCTTGAATTCTTGATCCTGTACCTACCAGGTACTGGGATTATAGGTGTACACACTGTATCTGGATATCAGTTTTTTGGTTTTTTTTTTCTTTTTTGGTCTTTTTTGAGACAAGGTCTCCCATTAGCCCCAGCTGGCCTGGAACTCACTATGTAGACCAGGCTGGCCTTGAACTCACAGAGATCTGCCTGCCTCTGACTCCCAAGTGCTGGGATTAAAGGCATGCACCACCCGCCCTGCTAGCAGTTTCTTAAAGTCATGGGTTACCTTGTGAAGAAAGTGCCCATGTCTATTCTGGAAGGGAGGGTCAAATCTCACAAAGGGCATATGACTTCCCTTAACCTGGTACTAAGCAAAGCTTGGAGAAGAACAAGAAGCCAGATGGCTTTGGGGAGACTGCAGAAGAATGCCAGACCTGGAATTGACTGTTGGCAGAAGTAAGCTATGGGGAGGAAGGCAGGTAAGAAGGCCTCGACTCATTTGAACAGAAAGCAGTCACAGAGGAAGCAGTCCTGGGTTTCCACTGGGTGCTAGTGCCTATCCTCCTACAGATGCAGCCTTGAGCTGTTCTAAAGTAGCGTGGGCAGAGGTGAGCACAACAGTTTCCACTGGCCTTATTAGAGAGGGTTCTGGGTTCTCAAGCCACATAGATAAGTGAGCATGGGCCTTGGGCCAGGAAATATACCAATACAGCATAATCCTGAGCTGTCTCCTATTTCCTTTCCCCATTTCCTTATTTAGAAAATGAAGGGGTCTGGGATGTAGCTTAGCAGTAGAGTGCCTGCCTTAGCATGTGTGAAGTCCTGGTTCAATTCCCGGTCATATACACACACACACACACCAACCACATGGGGCGGGGGCATTAGAGTGAATGATTTTTGTGTCTTTGATCTTTAAAGATCATTCACAGAGCTACAACTGACTACTGTGGAGCACCTACTATGTGTCTGGATGCATTGTTGGGAGAACGGTGTTGTGTGTATAGCTTAGCAACTTGGGACTCCACTTGGTTTGGGCAGTGCACACCCTTCTCCCCACAAGGCACCTAGCAACCGAGGACCCCTACCTGCATTGAGATGCCTGTACATCCTGCTCCAAACAATGGGATAAGTCCCTCCTCCCCTTGACAACCATCAAAAACTCCTTTATTATGGACAGTTACTCTTTCAAATTTCGGAGGGTGTCCAGGTTTGGAAGATAGGGACCCATCTGGCCTAGACTGCTTTTGAGTGCATGTGTGGTAAGGCAAACTGTGTCCTGTGAGTAAACTTTTAAGGAGAATCTCCCATTTACTATCTTATGCCTATGCATAGTTGGGCATACAAATGATTAAAACCAGATGCATCATGGGAAGGGACATACACAGTGAGCAAAGGTTTACATAATCTAAGCTTGTCAATTAAAATAGCAACCAAACACCTCCTCCTCTTAAACCCCATAAAAGGAGCCCCAAGCAATAATTGGGGCCCTTGAGTACCCTCACTCATGTGGCCCACTGTCACACTTGACGGTGTATTTTTCCTGATCTGTACAATTGCATTGCTTTGAATAGTTTCCTCACTACTTTGCACCTTTAGTTCAGTTCCTTGAATAAGAGGTCAAGAACCTGACTACACCTGGCTCGTATCCTAATGCCCAGGAACAGTGACCAAGCCCTGCACTTGTGAAGTTAGGCTTGCCCAGGGGTCAACAAGCAGAAGCCCCCATCCTACCTGTGAGAAAATGTGGAGAAGAGTGGAGGACAGGAAGGAGTTCACAAGGGCAAGGAGGAGATATGGTATGAAACTTCTGAGGTGGCCGACTCCCATAGTTCTGAAAAGACTAAAGCAGTCATTTCCTGGGAGGACATCTGGCTTTCTTGGTCACTGGCTATGCCAGCTGAAGAAGCAGAGGGTCTAAAAGGCTTGGGAATGCACCAGCCGGAGGTACTAGTTTCTGGAAATGCGGACCCAGTGCCTCACCAGTAAGGATAGGACCACTTCTGGCTAGGGTTGGTCTTCATGCAAATGAAAGACTGACTCTGAGGAAGTCTGGCCACATCAGCAAAGCTTTTGAAATCTGCATAGAAGGTCAGGCTCGGGGAAAGGGTGATGCTCACGCCCCTTCCCCAGAACTTTGGGAAAGAAAGGCAAGGGCAGAAATGTCACAGGCTACTATGTAGATGCCAGCAACAGACAGGGTTTGTTTTGTTAAATTAGGGTTCATGTCAGCCTCCCACCTCGCAGAACTCCAGACATACACCACAGTTCCTATTAAACATGCTTTAAGGAAAAATTTTGAGGGACAGGAGAGAAAAATGTTACTAGAAACAGTGACAGCTGACAGGTTTGACACGTGAATTATTCCCGAGGGAAGAAACTGTCTGAAACCCAAGGGACAGAATGAATAGAGGAATTCTTGATAGGGCAGATTTTACATAGGAAAAAAGCTAATATCACATGGAAATATCTATGGAGTTTAAGGCCCCGAAGGGCAGACAAGGAGAATGCAAATTTGCCAAATGTTAAGTAAAAAGAGACACATACTTCTTGGCTTAAGTTTTTTAATTCTTTCTTGGGTTGTGTATTTTTATGTTGTTTGATTAGTTTATTGATTATTGAAATATATTTTTTTAATGGCAAAGATAGATGTATCTTGACGTTAGTATTTCCTGTCACCAAATGAAAAAGGACCTTTATTCTAATAATGTTCTTTGAGACTCAGTGGAAGCAGAAAGAGAGAGGACGTCCAGGGAGGGGAAGAAAATGACTTTGAGAAACTGCCAATACCCCATTAGTGACCTGCCACAGTGGTAACAGAATGGAAGCTGTATGTGCATCTGACTGCATGTCACTACTTTGGACAACATATGCTCTTGAAGAACAATCTACCACAGACCTCAAAGCTATTCCCAAGATGGCACCAAGGAACTCTGGTGCTGGTGAATCTGGGTTCAAATTCAGGCTCTGCCTCCAACTTGGCTTAGTCATATCACCTCCAAGCCTTCATTTAATTTTAGTTTTTAAAATGGGGTAAAAACATAGAATTGGTTGTTAGAATCACCTGGTCCAGCTCTAAGCACTGCGTATTTATTACATGCTAATTCTTTTGCTTGCTACCACAACCATCGTCATCATTATTATTTTCCATAGTTCTGGGGTTCTAACCAAAGGGCTTGCCAATTCACCACTGAGCTACACACTTTATTATTATTGATATTGAATACTTGATCCCATAGGATTTCTCCTTAATAAAAACAAATTAGAAATGAGATGTTTCTCTAGCAGGCCTTAACATAGCTGGTATTAATACCAGAGGGCTACAGTTAGTCACAGGCCATACCCAGAACTGGGAAGATAGATGGGGCTCCCAGAAATTTTACAGGAGGCCCACAGTGAACAGAGCCCAGAAGCAAACTGCCGAATGGACCCTGTGCTATGGGACTGGAGACGTTACCATTTCATGCTTTTAGGGATTTCATTTTACCTGACATTCTTGACTAGCAGGGTGACTTCTTTAGAGAAGGTCAGATTTACTTAGTGCATAAAAATGAATATGAATAATTACAAAGCCCCATAAATGTTTACTGTTATGAGGAGGGTGAGCACCATCATTAGCATCTTGCAGGTCTACAAATCTCTCATTTTCAGCCAAGCTGGGCAATCATCAGATGAGATTTTCAGAGAAAGGGGAAGGGATGAGAAGGATGAGAGAGAAAGCAGGAGAGAGAAGGACCCTGCCCACCTGTCCACCCCCACTAGAAACACCTTGTCTTCATTCTGAGCAGAGGTGGGGGCCTGTGGTGGGGTACCTCTGGACTTCCGTTGCCTTGCTGATAAGAGGGAGAAATGGACTCTCACAGTCCTTGAGTTGGACATGGACCAAATAACCTTCTGGCCTTGGGTTTGGTGTAATTCTATGAGATGCTTTCAAACAGGTTCATCTGCTAAACGCCGCCAGAGTGCCCATCTCAGGTCTTGCCAGAGGTTGGGTTTTTAACTATCTGGGTGAGCTGGATATGACCACTGCATAGTCTCAGAAAGCCCAGTGCTTCCCAGCAGCCTGACCAGGGGCTTTTTAAAAATGCCATCAGCAACTCCAGCCACCTAGGATTTATGAAATCATTCCTGCTATTAGCGGTGACCTCGGGTCATAGTAAAGGTCATTTGTCACAGATTCCTCACGGTGCTATGGCAACCAGTCTTCACCCTGGCTGCATCTTAGTTAGATCCCTAGGGGCTTTTGTGAAACTCGGGCTTCACTTCAGACCAACTAAAAATCACCAGGGGCGGATCCCAACCGTGGCCATGTTTAAAACTCTTGAGGACATGGAAATTTCTGTCTGTTCTTGGGTCTTGATTTGCATGTGGAGCCCTACTGGTGGCAGGAGTAGGAAAAAGCCTACAGATGACCTGGAACTGAGCTAATAGCTCTAGTTGTTTGAAGTCAGGTTGTACCTAGAGGCACACCAGGCTCTGCTCTGTACCTCTGTGATAAGTGGCTCTGTACCTCTGTGATGAGTGGCTCTGTAGTGTGTCAGGTCAGTGTCTTGTCACTGTGATAGTTACCTGAAAGAAATGACTTAAAAGGAGGAAGGAGTTATTTTGGCCTATGGTTTCAGGCCATGGTCAGTGGGCCCTATTGCTGCCTACCTGAGGTATTCAGAACATGATGGTGGCAGGACACTGTGCAGGAAAGCTGCTCACAGGAAGTAGAACAAGAGGAGGGGGCTGGGCCCAAGATACAGCCTTCAAAGACAGGCTCTCAGTGACATAGCTCCTCCAAGTAGGTTCCACACCCTATGTTCTACTATCACCCAGCAATACCATCAAATTATGGATTAAGTGCAAGCCTTCATGGTCCAGTCACATTTCAACAACATCATCAACTGGAAAGCAAGCCTTCAACACATAAGCCTTTCAGGACCACTTCATAGCTAAACTACACAAACACCAGGTCTTGGTTTGCTTTTCTTAGAGACTCTAGGGACCTGGTAAGGCCCGGAGGCCCTGTCTCCTTTTAGGTGGAAAGATGGGGAGCACAGTCTTAGGATGCTGGGCTGTTCTTCCCTTCCCACCATTTTCCAGGACTTCTCTGCATGGAGATAAAAATTGGACAGCAGTCAAGGGAAGGCTGGTTGGTGAGACTATCAAAGTGGCCTGACTGACAAGCAGTGGGAGGAGTGAGAGGGCTTTCTGCAGGGCAGCACAGGGGAGGGTGGAGGATGGAGGGTAGAGCTGATTGGGGTAATGAGGCTCAAGTCAAGTGTCTCTTATGCATGCATGTTTTTAACAACACAGTGAAAGTCAACCACAGGGCAAAGTTCCAATAAGACAGATCCTAAAGAGAACTCTGAGGAGAGCCAGAGAACTTTCTACATGGAATGAGGCAAGATTATCCATAAGTGAATTGAGAAAGAAGATGGTGAGATGGCTCAGTGGGTAAAGGTGCTTGCCATGCAAGCCTGGAGACCTGGGCTCCATCCCTAGAACTCACACTGCATAAAAGTAAAAGGACAGAACCGATGCTATGAAGTTGTCCTCTGACCTCTGCATCTGCAACTTGCCCCATATCACACAAATAATAATAATTTTTTTAAGTGAGAAAGCTTCAAGCAGAGTTTGTCTGCCAAGGTAGATAGCAGCCCTGGGACCAAGGTCTCAGCTTCTAGAATGTTCTTGTGGGTATGGGCAAAGCATCTAGGGATCTAGGGGTAAAGGGCTGAAGCTGCCTATATGTCCTTCATTTCATACCACTAATGGCTACCCAGGATCCAAAATTCAGAGGATGAACTGTGATGTCAAGAAAAGTTGCAATGAACCTTCCTTGGGGCTGAGAACCAGGATAATAGAGGTGGTGCTGGTGGAGGTGGCTGACAAAGGGTTAGGCTCCCTTGCCACAGATGAGCATGGGCAGGTGCCCTGACCACCTGGACAACTGGCATTTCCACAGTGCTATGAAACTGAGGCACATACAGCCTCAAGCTCCCACCCCAGAAAGCAGTTCTGAAGTCCCCTTTCCAATATGGCTGGAGTTACCACTGGTAGCCAGTCAATAGGAACGCCAGAGCCCTGAGGAGCAGCCATGGAACACATGAGATAGTGTTGACAAACAGACTCAGTACAGAGATGGGAAAGCCAATCAAAGCAAGGGTCCTTCCCAGTGTATCCCGTATCTGTCTGCTCTGTTGTAGTGAGTCCTTTGAAAACTTAGGCTGTAGCATCCCACTATGCAATCAACGCTAACCTCTGTATGCTGGGAAGATATTCTTTCTGTAAAGTTAACATCTACATCCATTGATTTTCAGTAAAGGACATGACCCTGGATCGGGTGGTTGATCCTCATCCAATCAGTTGAGGACAGAAGAACCAAAGCTGATGCCTCCTGGCAAAGCAATCCTGTCTCCAGACGGCAGCCCCAACTCCTGCTCAAGTTTCCAGCTGCCAGCCTGCCCTGCAGTCTTCAGACTCGCCAGACCCACACTGCACCAGCCAACTCTTTAAAATAAACCTCATTCTCTTCTCAGTCCTCTTCCTCTGATGATCCTTCTTTCCCTGCTAGTGCCCTGGGTATGGTGACAGTTCTGAAATTCTTGTGAGGACCAGGTGAATATTTGCACATAAAGTAATTAGCGTGGGTCCGCCCTGAAAATATTCGATGCCATTATCATTGACAGCATAGAAGACATCTATTCCAATCCTTGTCTTTCACAGATAAGGAAGCTGAGGCACAGAACAGAGGATTGTATTAGTTAGCATGTGTCCTGTGGGTATGGTTACGAATATCATATATATGTTAACTCAGTCTGTGTGACAGTAATATGAACTACGTGACTGATGTATCTATCCCCATTTTACAGATAGGAAAATGAAAGAACAAAAAGGTTATGTCAATGACCCATGTCACAGGGCCAGTGATGGCAGCTAACTGCCCCCCATGTGCTCTATTGAACATGTGGGACCAGCACCTGGCTCTTGGGCGTGCCCTTCTGTTTGGGTGGTACACTCTTTGGTCATGTCTAGCTTGGTGGACTATAACTGGAAACCTGTGGTACAGCTCAAGTTTCTAGTACCAGTCAAGAGTCCCTGAGAGATGCAGCAACTCCAAGGGGTGGGACCACAGACCCAGTGGTTGATGGGAAGCCAGGATCCCTAGCTATGCATTTTCAGCTTTGCATTGTCCTTTAAAGAACCATACCCCTGGACCTCTCTTGTTTGTTGGGTTTTTGTGTATGTATATGCGTTTGAGATAGTTTCTCACTATTCAGTCCAGGCTGACCGAAAACTCAAGATCCTTCTGCCTTAGCATCTAGAGTTCTGGAATTACAGATGTGCACCACCACACCTGACCTAGTCCACCTCTTTGTCAGCTACTTGAGCCAGTTACTTATCTAGTTGAAGTTCTTGCCTGGAGCTGAGTAGCTGAGGACTTGGTACCTCCCTTCCAGTCCTAAGATACAGTGACTTGGAAAAGAAACCCAGCAGAAGGAGGAGGGTATGTCTCTACCCTTGCTCCTAATGGGGCCGCGGCGGGGAGGGGGGGGGCTTTCTTTTCTCATCTCTGTAACAAGAATCCCTTGGCAGGGGGTCTGTGTGTGCTCCCTACAGCTCCTGTCCCAGTTTGGTCCCAGCAGGGGAGGCCAGTGGAGTTTAACTACATTCCTCCTATAGGGAGCATTCCAGAAATGAGCCTTTGAAAAACAACTTGTGAAACCAAAAGGGAAAAAAAATATCAAATTAAGTGAATGAGGAACAGGCACACCTCCTGTGTCCCGGAGATCCAATCTAAATATTTAAATTGAAAAGACAGATTTCCAAATGCTTAGCTTCATAAACCATCCACACTGCAATTCATCGGGGAGTCAAGCATGCCTTCCGATCTGGAATATTCATAGACCTGGACTCACAGACTCATCTAGTTGGTATTTTCACACATGCCATGCTCAGTTATAAAACATCTTAAAAAAGAGAAAACCACAAACCAAAATATAATGCTGCCCACAGACTGAGGTAAAACAAACTTACCAGAAAGTCTGGGCCATAAGCAAACATGTTGGAAAGGCCCCTCATTCTGCGTTAGTTCCCTGGTTTTCCCTTCTGTCTCTGAGGTGTCCAGGGACTGGCAGGAACACGGGAGGAGCTCTGGGTGGAGGCTATGGAATCGCTGGCTTCTAGGAGCACTCAAAACCATGAGGATGGCACCAGCAGGAGGATCTGTACTGAGGGCAGGGACTGTAGGTAGAAGGTCCTTTGCTCTGGAGTCAGTCGTCAAGCCAGATAGGTTGGCCTCCATTCGGATAGCTGTCTTGGGTGAATGACTGTCCCAGAAGGTGCACGTTCCCCTCCCTTCCTGTCCTCAAGATTCTAGGCATCACGTCACAGGGCTTTGTGGTGCCTGCAGAATGCCTGTGCACCCAGTTACCCAACTGTGTAGCCCCTTCAGTCTATCTCTGCCATCTCAGTGGTAGCCCTTGTCTGATCTGAGTCAGCTCCTCCCTCTCAGGAAGCAGTTACCCACAGGTTTTACCCAGTGTGCCTCCCTGCCTATGCCACCCCAGATCTGCACTCAGGTCTGCCTCCAGGCTGAGAAGGAAAGCACTTGTATCCATCCATGCCAGCTTTCAGCACCTGTATCTCACAAGCTGTGCTCTTCTGCGCCCTGGAGTAGACCAGTGGACACTGCAGAGGGGGCTCTCTGCCCCTGAGGGACTGGCTAGGGCTTATCCTGATGACCCTGGTAGAACAGTGTCAGGTTAACAGTGGATAATATCTCAAATCAAAGGCAGGCCCTACTAGTGGTGACATTCTGAGCCTAGATGGGAAGGTCAAGAGTCTTCAAATTCTCATCTCACTATTTTACTTGGAAATATCTTTCTAAAACAGCTTCTGTCAAAGATGTACAGAGAAGTTAAAATGAAAAGTATGTGTTCATTCTTTTATTTCAAAAGCTGATTGTGGAGAATAGAATCCATTCTTTTGATGGGCACAATAATTAAATAAATTTGTCATTTTGCTTTAAATCTAATTCAAGGCCAAGTGAGCCCACAGAACACAGAGCTTCACCTGTGGCATTAACCTGCCCAAATTTAACTTCAATTCCTGTTTTTCTAGCTCACCCTAAACCCATCCCACCAGTTTATTTGCTTAGCAAAACCTGGCCCCTCCAGAGTCCCAGAAAATGTCCTGAACTCTAAGCTGCCACAGAAAAGGCAAGCATCCACTCTCATCTATGAGGTGTGTTCCCAGAAGGACCATCTCTTTGTAGGCTACTTCTCCCTTAGCTCTTCAGGGGCACACGGGAAGGGGGATTTGGAGATTTAATTACTAAACATTCAAAGCACACAAGTGCTACATTCTTAGAGGCCTGGCAGTTGGGAGAAGCCAGTTGTTAAGAGGGAAGGGACCCATCAGAGGAGAAAGAAAAGGAAACAGCCATGGGGTGGAGGGGAAGGAGCAAAGGTAGGGTCCCCCACATGGCCAGGGCTGCAGCTGCCACTGCAAGCTCCTGCAACAGGTCACAATCAGGGAGGGTCAGTTCCCTAGGGGTCACTGGGCAGGTAGACACCAGGCATCTCTAGGGATTATGAAGGATTTTGGAGCCCTGGATAATGACAGAGAAAGGTTGTAGTCCTGAGCAGTGGCCATTCACAGCCTAAATGGGCCCTGAGAGGTGCTATCTGCCTGTCCTCAGATGTCCCCAAGAGAGGAGTTCACAGATGACCTGGGTCACTGGGACTTTCTTGTTGATGTAATAGCCAGGTCCTTGCATCAGAAGCTTCCAGAAAGGTCAAGGAAATAAGTGAATTGGGATTCACGTCTCAGCAACTCCCCCCACTGAAGCCTTCTTCAATGACAAAGTGCAGGTCATGTTTTAGGCCACCAGGGAAATGGCAGTAGGGGAAGTTCCCTCTGGTAGCCATACTTTAGCAGGGCCTCAATGGGTGACCAAGGCAACTGAGTGCTCCTGGGACTCAGGTTCTCATGCTTACACAGCAAGCACTTTACCCACAAAGAGCTGTCTCCTCAGCCCTCTGTTCCTTTTGTTATGAAACCACCAATATCATTTTCAGGGCACTGCCTCACAACCTCATCTAAGCCCAAAGGCTCCACCTTCAAATCAAATCAACATATGAAGTAGCAGGGGAGACCATAGTGCTGCCTTTTTCAAATCCAGGGTCTCTTGGAGAACTCTATTTCCCCCATATTGTCTTGGTTATATTGAAGAGGAGGGATATTCATTAAACCTGGCAGTGGAGGATCAGGGAGAGACGTAGCCTATTTTCACTGCTTAAGAAATTGAAAAAATAAAAAAAATCCTAGCAACTTTCTAATAAGTCCTTTGTCATGAAGAAGCTTCTTTATATTCTCAAACATATTTTTTAAAGGATGAGAGAAAGAGAAGAAAAAATGCAATTCTTTCTTTATAGATTGTTTTTGCTGTAGCCTTAGCACTTTATGCTGCAATGACTGACTTTTGATCTGGTTAGACATTCTCCTTCCTTGTCTTTGGTGCTGGACTGTGCCAGTCGGAATTTATGAGCCATTTTCCTTCTGTTTAATTGTTGATATAAATCTGCTGTGCAGAACCCGGTTATAAATTGATCACAAACTAGACTGGATTGATATACAGTCTCTGTTTAGGGTAGTTTGAACATAGTTATATGCCTTAGAAGGGCAATCAGATCCTTAAAACTCTCCAAGAGCTACTTTGTCACCATTATAGAGATCTAATTAAAATACATCTTCCTCTTCCTATTTCTTTTAAGGATCAAAGAACGTTCCACGCTGGCTATTTCAGCTGATTAGTTCATGCTGCTTAATGTGAGCAAGGTTGGGGGTTTGTTCCTTGACGCAGCCAGAGCATCTCAAAAGGCAAAAAAACGTATCCCATGGCTACCAAAAAAAAAAAAAAAAAAAAAAAAAAAACACCCCAAAAAAACAAAACCCAGCCATTTTAGCATGAGCAGCTCTTTCATAAATACAGGTGCCCTTTTGTCACAGGGAGAGAGTTAAGTTAAAAAATATGTGAATAACAACATAAATTCATCCTCACTATGGGAAAAAGGGCTTCCAGCTGGGGTCATGCCCAGGGTCATACAAGGAGTAGGATGAAGGTGAAAACTGGGAACCATCAGCAGGGGTTCCTCTCCTTTGCCCAGGTCTGCTGGGGTCCTGAGGAAAGAGAGAAGGGTGCCCCATGAGCTGTGAACACAGCCATGCATGGCTTTTCTGAATCCCTCCCTTGCCTATAGATCTCATAATGGTGCAACAGGACACAGAGCAAGTAGGTAGAAGGAAGAGGTTAGAGTATCCTAATGTCCAACCATAAAACCAAGAACCTCAGGGGGAGCAGTGTGAAGGCAGGACCAGGCTACAGCCCTATCATCCAGCTAAAGTATCTCAAAATATATGCAGCTGGGAGATGGCTCCATTGGTAAAGTACCTGCCATGCAAGTATGAGCTCCTGAACTGGGATCCCTATGTAAAATCCAGGCAGGATGGCACATGTCCCTAATCCTAGAGCTGCGGAGGTGGAGAGAGGAGAACCTTTGGAACTGCTGGCTGGTTGGTCTTGTCCAATTGGTTAATCCTAAGTTCAGTGTGAGACCTTGTCTTGGAAAAAACAGAGAGCAAGAGCCAGGTGTGGTGGTGCCTGCTTTTAATCCCAGCACTCACTTGGGAGGCAGAGCGGGCAGATCTCTGTGAGATGGAGTCCAGCTTAGTCTACATAGCAAGTTCCAGTCCAGCTGAGGTTACAGGGAGACCCTGTCTCAAAAACTTCAAAAATCAAATAAAAACTCAAAGCAACAGAGAAGACACATGATGTTGTCTCTCTGCATACATGTATACCCCCCAACACACACACGTGGACATGTCACACGTGTGCAACACACAAAAATGAACATACATAGGATCCATCTGGGGATGGAGTTAAACTTAAGATTACCGTCTGGATAGTCTGGGGTGGGGTCTGAGTAGCTGCATTCCCAGCAGTTTCCATGGGGACTCTGAGTTCTGATGCTGTCTGATGGTAGTGCCCAGGCTGAGGAGCCAAACCCTGAACCTCAAATCCTGCTATCCTCCACTGGGTGGAGTCAGTGTTTATTCTTAATGATGATGAAACCTCTGACATTCTACCCTTGGTTGCTTTTCATGCATAAATTTTAAAAGTTTTAAGATTATTCCAATAATGATGTTGATGGTTACTTTATAGAGTGAGATAAAGTGATGCAGAACCTACTCCATCCTAATATACTTTAGAAGTCCATTAATCTTAAATTAATCCTACAATCCTCTTGCTTCCTTAAATGGTCCTTCGTGATGGGAGGTTAGGGGGTGCTTCTGAGTTAATGTAAAAGCAAAAATGGCACAAAAGACCTTTTTGTATGCTTGTGTGAACTGGGGACCCCTCACATCCAACGTGCACTCACCTTGCTGTTCTTCTCAAGAAGGGAGCTATGTCTGTCCCTGAAACTCCCCCAAGGAGCCGAGCACCCAGCACCCACGTAAAAAACTGAACACAGTGTCATGCACCTGTAAGTCCAGCACTGGGGAGGTGAGACAGGTGGATCCCTGGAGGCTCACTGGCCAGTCAATCTAGCTACATTCAGCGAGAGACTGCATCAAAAAAAAGGGTAGAGAGTGATAGTGGAAGAACCTGACATTAACTTCTGGTCTCTACACTCATGTGTGCACACACATGCAAACATATGTACACAGAAAGAAAAGGAACAGAGACTCAGGCCAGCATGCTTGCTGTGTCACCTCGGGACACTCTCTCCATGCTGTGAGGCAGCAAGAAGACCCTTGCCATCTGCCCAGTGGACTCTGGTACCTTGTCTCTAGAAGTATAGTGAAATGAGCTTCTGTTCCTTACAATTTTCCCATCCTTAAGTATTTTGTTACAGCAACAGAAATGGACTAAGAAAGAAGGTTCTAAATGAAAGAAGAGGCCAGACAAAATTTCTAAGTCAGATGATTTGGAAGAAAATATATGTGGCCTTGAAAGAAGACTGAAGACACGGATTGTATTCTAATTGTAGTGGAACAGAAATCCATTCCCTGGAAGGAAAAAGACAGTTGAAGTCACATCAGTCAAAGCAGGGAATAAGATAAAACATTGCTAGATGGAAGGTATGGGCTAAAAACATGTAGAGATTTTCCCCAATGATGAAGGAAGGCCTTGTACCGACTGGGAATTTTATTTTGCTAACAGCAGAGTTTTTGAACTCTTGATTTTCATGGCTGATATGTCACTCTTTTTTTTTTTTTTTTTTTTTTTTTTTTTTTTGTCTTTTTGAGACAAGGTCTCCCTGTAGCCCCAGCTGTCCTGGAACTCACTATGTAGATCAGGGTGGCCCTGAACTCACAGAGATCGGCCTGCCTCTGCCTCCCGAGTGCTGGGATTAAAGGTGTGCACCACCATGCCTGGCAGATACATCACTTCTTGAATGGTAAAGAATGCACTAAAGCAACCAGCCTGGGCCTCATTGTAACCAGTAGGAAGCATCAAGTGGCCCCATAGAAGCCACAGGATGTATGAGGCAGCTGACCACATCATTTACAAGATTCCACAGGAGCCGGGTGCCCTTGACACTGTTGGGTTCATGCTCTTGATTTGGTGAGTCTGGGCTATTTGGTAGCCAGGGCTACATAGTGAGACCCTACCTCAAAAAAATAACAAGAAAAAAAGTGGAGAGCAATTGAGGAAAACACCCTATTTGATCTTTGCTCTCCAAAGGCATGTGTACACATGTACATGTGTATCCTCATGTGCATGTGCACACACCACATATGTTGAACATGTACATGTAAAACACACACACACACACACAATCCTTGGAGATGGGGCAGCCCCAAGCCTGGTGTCTTGTTCTTCTTAGTCACCTCTGTGTACCTCAGAATTGCTGATCTACCCTCTCTATCTACTCTAGTAAAGAAGAAATAAGCAAGGTGAGGTAGCAGAGGGAGAGACAGAGCCACCACCCTTGCTATAGCTGGGCTGTGTGTTTCCCAGGAGCCCGTGGCTACTACACAAGGCTCAAGCCAGTATCCTACTCAAGGTGGGTGACTGCCACAGAGGGACCCCAGGGCCAATAAGTCAGTTGTGCACAGGAGCTGGGGTGGGAGCTGGAGCCCACGTCCCTGGTCAGGGACTTGGGTCATGGTGATGTGTGCAAAACCTTTTCAATGATTCTCATTTTGTTGCACCTTAGAAGTTCCTTCGAAAAGGTGTTGAGAGAGACTCAGAAAGTTAAGGTTTGGATCTGTTCACAGGCACCAAACCTTGGAGCAGCAGGAGGCTGAGGAAGTACATGGGGAGGATAGGAGGAGATACAGGCTTTAGCTCTCCTGTGTGTGTGGGGGGGAGCTTCCTCAGGCCACAGGTCCATCCGAACTCAGGGAATAGATGGAGACCATTGAATTGGATCTGAAACTGTAGTTTTAACCTGGACCAGATTGGTCTAGATGACTTTTTAACATCTAAAACTACAAGTATTGTGTTTTGAATGGAAAATGCCCCCCAAAAGGCTTATGTGTTTGAACAGTTGGTCCCCAGCTGGTGGCATTGTTTTGGGAGGTTGTGAACCTTTAGGGGGTAGACACTTGCTCAGGGAAGTCAGTCAATAATGGTGGGCCTTGAGATTTTTATAGTCTGGCTCTATTTCCTGTCTGCTCTCTGCTTCCTGGTGACCACTGGCCTCACACTCCTGCCACCATGCCTTCCCTTCTGTGATGGACTGTATGCCCTCTTAAATGATAAGCCCAAATTAACCCTTCCTCTGTTAAGTTGTTTCTTGTTGGAGACAAGGTCTGGATATGTAGCCCAGGCTAGCTTCAAACTCATAGCAATCTTTCTCCCTCATCCTCCCACCTACGGGGATGGTAGATGTGTACCACCATGCTCAGTTACAGAAACTTTTGAGATCTGTCCAAGGTGTCAATGACGAGGGAAGGAGATTCCTCAGGGCATATTTAGGACTAGAGAGATGGCTCACTGGGTAAAGCCCTTGCCATGCAAGAATGAGAATCAATTTCTGACCCCCCAGAACCTATGAAATGCTGAACAGGCACAGTGGCCCACCTATAATTCCAGTGCTCAGAAAGGTGGAGATGAGGGAGAATCGGTGCAAACTGGCTTAGCCAGACTGGCCATCCGGAAACTCTGGGTCCGGTTGAGAAAACTTGCTTCAATGAATAAGATAGAGAGTGATGGAGGAAGATTCCCAACATCAGCCTTAGGACTCCACATGCATGGGAACATGTACTCATACATATGCACACACATGCACAGGAGAAAAAAAGAGCACATTCAATGGAAATAATGGGAATAAAACACCAAATAGCTTCATGTTTGTACATGGCTGAGTTCACAGTGCTCAAAATCTGGGTGACACAACTCCTGAGTTGAGGGGAGAGACTGTGTCTGAGAATGATGAGTGTGCCCAGAGCAAGCAGAGCCAAGAGACAGTGAAAGAGAGAGAGAGACTAGGGACAGTGTTTGAGCTCCCACACCATCCATTCTTAAAGAAAGCCAACCTCTGAAGTTTGCGGGACCGGGGTCAGTAAGCCCTGGAGTCTACCTGAGTGACTTCATGGCTGTTGTTTTTTACTTTATTATTTATTTATTTATATTTTTGTGTGGGGGTGTCGGAGGACAATGTGGGAGTTGTTTTTCTCCTTCAACCGTGTAGTTTCCAGGAGATGAAACTTACATTGTCAGGCTTGGTGGCAGGCACACCCACCTCACCTACTCCCTGGATGACATCTGCTATCACTGCTCACTGAAGTCCCAGCAGACACAGAGCGATATCCACTTTTTAATCATGGGGTGGGGGTGTGGCTTTCCTCACATTCCCAAAGGGCATTGCTGGAGGAGGGATGTTGTGAAGGGAAAAGGAATGAAGACCCCGGATCCAACTATTTGATTGACAATACCAGGACAAGGTCATCCAAACGGCCTGCTCTCTAGATCAAGGTCAGAATACCCTGTGCAAAGGGAGGGTCTGAAGCCCCAGGAGCTGGCATTAACTGGCACTCAAGAAATATTTGTTGAATAGAAACCAGCAGGAAAATTATAACAAGTCATACTTTACATGCAAATTTTCAGGAATATTTTCAGGAAAATATCTAATGTGTGAACATCTAATCTGCATTTCCATGTCCTGACAGATGGCCCCATATTAACAAAGCTCTGATTATAGTAAAAAAATAAATAAAAGAAGAAAGAAATAAAAGGAAAAAAGAAAACCTACAAATATTCATTGAGTGGGTACCATGTAAGCGAGGTACACAAAGCCACGCTCTGTGACTGTCACTTTATTTATTTATTTATTTATTTATTTATTTATTTATTTATTTATTTGTCTTTTTGAGACAGAGTCTCCCTGTAGCCCCAGCTGGCCTGGAACTCACTATATACATCAGGTTGGCCTTGAACTCACAGAGATCTGCCTGCCTCTGCTTCCTGAGTGCTGGGACTAAAGGTGTTTGCCACCACACCTGGCGACTGTCACATTTATTATTTAGAAAAGATGACCTTGAGGTATTCCCATTTGCCAAAGACCACCCCAAATGTTGTACAGAGGAAGACGACCCCCAGGACTTGTATGGGTAGAATAGGGGGTTGTTTCTTGGAAGAGGGATCTGGGCCCTGAGAGTCTATCGCTGTATTCTTAAAATGGAACCAGGGACGAAGTGCATCAGACACTCTGGGCTGTTGATTAAAAATGCAAATTTCCTGGCCCCAGCCCACACTTACAGAGTCAGAACCTCTAAGAGCAGGGTCTTGGAATCTGCATTCCAGTCATCTCCCCAGATAGATGAAAACCTGTATCTGCTACAATCCATTCATATAGGCCCTGGCTTTCTGCATAGCCCTATGGGAGGTGGCCCTTTGGGGAGAGAAGGCCTAGGCTGGGAGGATGAAGGATGCTGAGGTTCTGTGAGCCAGTGTCACTGTCCTTGAGGTCAGAGCCAGTTCATGTCATATTAGAGGTAAGGGCACATCACCAGTGCTGAAGCACTCCTGTGTTGTATAGGTTAATACCCAGACCAGATTCAGGGTGTGGCTAGTGGACCTGGCAGGCTCCCAGGGCTTTGCAGCTCTCTAGATGATACAGCATTCTAGAACTGATTATCTGCAACTTCTAGTGCCCTGGAGGGTTTCATTGCTTAATAGACATAACTTACTGTTTCTCAATTGGCCACTAAACTCTCAAGGTTAAGATCATGACTGCCATCTCCTGTAGCTTTTGTGCCTTCCCCAAGCCTCTGCCCTATCTACTGCATTGCAAGACATCCTTCAGATAGTTCAAAGTCGTCTTCATTTGACCTGCCGTCTGGCTTGAGACTAGGGGCTGACCTTCCATCTGCTGCCTTAGGATGGCACCCTAAGCTTCCCTTGGGAAGCTACCCCCCCACCCAAGTTCTCAGCTTTGGGACTTCAGCACACTGAATCTCAGGGCTGGAGTCAATTGGACATGGATCCATTTGTGTTCCCATCCCCTGACCACAGTAATTGGCCCCTGAGTGGTCAGTGACCTCAGCACTCTGATCAGAGTGACCTTTGTGACTCTTGCTGGGAATTTTCTGCCATAGATCTTATTTGGTGAGGAGCAAGGGAGCGTGTGTTCCCAGGCACTCTGGCAAACTACCTAAGGTTTCCAGAGGACAGTGTGGTTGAGCATGGGGCCAAGAGGAGGAAGAACAGTCAAGAACTGGGACAGAAAAACCCAGACCCAAGAGCATCTTTGAAGTTTAGCTAAAGGTTTGCCTGAAGCCTCATCTGTTCCTGAACTGAGCAGTTTTTTTGTACCCATAAGTACAAATGTACGAGTTAGTTTGTTTTTCCCAAAATCAGTTTGACTCAGAGCTTTGTTACCTGGAGCTAAATATATCTTACAAGACACACCTTCCAGCTCCCCTTACCTTGCTTGCTGTAATGTACCCTATCATCTTTGGCCTGCTCCTCATCCTGCTCCTCAATTTGAACCAAGTATTAAATGACTACCTATAAAGCAGACTGAGACAGGTGGTGGGGTTATCTGGATTCATGGCTTGTTGAGACTCCATGCCCGAAGAATATTGATTAATGGATCAATGTCAGCCTGAAGGAAGCCCTGTCCTGTTCAACATTTTAATCAATGACTTAGATGAAGGGAGACATGCTTAGCAAGTCTCAGATGACACAAGCTGGAGGAACCACTAATATGACAGATGGCAGAATCAAGATTCAAAATTATTTTGACTGACTGGAACAGTAATAAGGATAAATAGAAACTCTTATACCCAGGCTCAAGAGATCAATTATATAAGCAGGGGGGCTGGGAGGCCCAGCTTGGGAGTTGTTATAACAACAAATGACTTGCAGTTGACCATAAACTTATGTGGAACCAAACACCGGGACAGTCAGAACACTTACACAGGTTTCAAATATTGAAAAACTGACTTAGGCCAGAAAGACTGTGCCTCTACTTCCCCAGTAGGACAAAAAGGCGGCATTTTCTGGGAAGCAGTTTTCAGTCCATTGTATAATTTTTTTCTCTAATGCTTCCAATAACAGACTAAGACACATTCTAAAATTGTGAATGAAGGATAAGGAGATCAGAATGTAGCAGACATGATTCCACTGTGGGGATTTTCTGTTTGAAAGCACATACTTTGAAAATGATTCTCTTTCACTGTGTGTATGTCGAGGCAATGCACACACAAGCATCCAGAGTAAAACCACGAGGTGAGAGAAGAGCTCAGCTCTTGGAAGCTCAGACCTTGGAAGTCTGCTATGATCCATCCAGAGGGGCCTTATCTCCATGGAATGCCCAAAATCCAACTGTATTTGGTGCTTGCTGGCCCCATCCTACCTGCCTGCACTGTGGGCCTCCTTTCCCCAGCCAGTCTTCATTCCTTCCTGCTACACCCCACCTGTTCGGTGTTCCTGTGTTCCCTTTCTTGGCTCCCCTCTCCTGCCTTCCTCAGTGAGGCTGCCCACAGTCAGAGCATGGGAGCAGAGGTTTCACAGAATTTGCTGCTATGTGGACATCACATGGACACCCACACCCCATTGTACTCACGTGTTTCTCTATGAAGAAATCCACCTCTCTCAGAAGCCTGTCCTGGCAGTCAGGGTGGGTGGCCAGCAGGTAGGTGACAAAGGAGAGGGTGTTGGTGATGATCTCGTGACCAGCGATGAGGAAGAGGAAAGCCTGGCCTACTATCTCATTCAGGGTCAAAGGCGGGGACATGGCTGTGGGCTGGCGTTCCTGGGGAGGGGCTGCTGTGCACTCAGTAGGGGAGAGGGTTTCTGTGACCAAGTCAAAGTCTTGCACGCCCACGGAGTTCTTGGAGTGCCGGGCATCTAGCACCATTTGAAGGAAGTCTCTCCGCCTCTGAGGACAAGGTTGGAAAAGGCATATTAGAGCTTGGAATGAGGCTTGTTGGAGGACGAAGGGAGGGGAATTGGGTGTGGCTTCTGAGTGGCTCAGTGGTAGCATGCTTTGTTACCAGGTTACCTGAAATGGTGAGAACCTGGAGGCACTCGACTGATCCTCAGCAGTGCAGACAGGCTGATGCTGTCAGTGAAATACAATGCTGTTCTTTTCTTTGCCATTGTGCATAATTTTGGAGTTCAAGGGGATAATTTTCTTAATGTGTATGAGTTTTGCCTGCTTGTATGTAAGTGTACCACATGCATACATTGCCCATGGAGGCCAGAAGAGGGCATCAGATCCTCGGAACTGGAGTTACAGATGGTTGTTAGTCACCATGTGGGTGCTGGGAATCGAACCTGGGTCCTCTGCAAGAGCAGCTAGTGTTCTTAACCACTGAGTCACCTCTCTAGCCCCTCAGTGGGATAATTTTATATATGCTGTATAATGGTCAGAACAGAGCTAGTGGCCTGTCCACCTCTTTCCATTTGTGTGTTAGAGATGTGTGCAATAGGAGCTCTTCAAACTCTTCTTTTGTAGCTGTTTATAAGATTGTAACAAGAGGCTACAGAATATAGTCACCCTTCTGTGCTACAGAACACCAGACCTTAGTTTTCCTAGCCAGCTGGATTCCACACCTGTAATCCAACCACGCTCTATCCTTTCTCCTATCCCCAGTCCTCCCCAATCTCCAGTGACTACCAGATTCTATTTCTGAGATCAGCTTTTTAGCTTCCACATAGGAGAGCAAGCATGCTGGGTTTGTCTTTCTGTGCCTGATGTTGCACTTCATAGAATGTCCTCCAGTTTTTAGCCATGTAGCTGAAAATCAACAGATTCTGCTCTTTTAAAAAAATTAATTACTAATTAATTTTTATGTGCATGAGTGTATTGCCTACAAGTGTGTAAGTGCACCTGTGTTGTGCAGGGCTTGCAGAGGTCAGAAGAGGGCATTGACTTTCTTGGAACTGGAGTTTTGAACAGTTGTTAGTCACCATGTGGACACTGGGAATGGAACCTGGGTCCTCTTCAAGAGCAAACCAGTGCTCTTAACGGTTTACCCATCTCTCCAGCCCCAGATTCCATTCTTTTATATGGTCAAATACTATTCCACTGTGTATATGTACCACAATTCCTTGATATATTCAGGATAAGTCCATTCCCTCTAGGCTGATCAAAAAGGTGTGAGTCACATCTTTATGTGTTAAAAAAATAAAAATAAAAGCAGCCAGGCGTGGTGGCATTGCTCTTAACGGTTTACCCATCTCTCCAGCCCCAGATTCCATTCTTTTATATGGTCAAATACTATTCCACTGTGTATATGTACCACAATTCCTTGATATATTCAGGATAAGTCCATTCCCTCTAGGCTGATCAAAAAGGTGTGAGTCACATCTTTATGTGTTAAAAAAATAAAAATAAAAGCAGCCAGGCGTGGTGGCATACATCTTTAATCCCATAATTTTTTTTGAAGAGCAATACTTTTTAAACATTGAATTTCATAGAACAAAATACATTTTAAAAAGGAGAGCCGGGCATGGTGGTGCATGCCTGTAGTCCCAGCACTTGGGAGGCAGAGGCAGGCAGATCTCTGTGAGTTCAAGGCCTGTGTGGTCTACATAGTGAGTTCTAGGCTAGCTGGGGCTGCAGGGAGACCCTGTCTCAAAAAGACCAAAAAATAAATAAATAAATAAAAAATAAAAGCAAGCGTCAGAGCAATAGACACAATGGGATTTTATTCTGTAAAAACAGTACATGGACAATCTACAGAGCTATGTGCTTCCATCTATGCATGAAAATACTGGCAACATATGAACTCAGTAGTTCCTAGAGAGCTGGAAGAGGGGGAGACCAGGAGACATTTACTACTTATTAGAACCTTCTACACATTTATACTGTTGACTGATTTTCCGATAAGAAAATGCCGTATAGGTTTACATCAGAAAGCAGGAGCCGCTGTTTTCTCTAGCACAGTTGAGGACTTGTGTGGGTTGCCATAAGTTTTCTCACACAGCGGTCAACAGGATGAGGTAAGGGTGCAGGAAGGTGCTGGCTCAAGTGAAGCTTGTCTTCAAAGCCCCCAGATTTAGCAGCCCACTTTCTACACAGCCCCGTTTTCTCCTCTGTAATCTCCAATCTCTTTTGAGTGGTTAAAACCGTTTTACCATTTCCCCCTACCTTCCTTATCAGTAATTTGCATATTCTCTATTTTGACTACCACTAATTCTAACCACAGGAGTATTTACTACCGCTTTAACATTCACAAAGTGCATTCCCCACACGTCCTTTCTTTGAAATGCCCTTTAATGTGATGAATGACAACCAAGATGTTGCTGGGTTCTGAAGTTTATGGGATTAAAACAGCAAGAGGAAAGTATTAGAACCTCCAACAGGAAAATATTATAATTTCAAAGTACTTTCTTAGTTGCGGTGTTTTCTCAATTCATTGGCTTCTGAATTTCTGTTGCATGAATAATCTATGCCACACACATTAGCATGTAATTCCATCTTTTAAATTTGTTGCCATTTCATGTGTGGCTGCTTTTTTCTGCTCTGTGAGATAAACGGCAACCCCAGGGTGCGACCCTCCCTCACCCCCACCTGTGCCAAGTATTGTGCTGAGCACATATTAGACACACAATGGAATATTCTACTGATCAGAATGTAAAGTAACAGATGTCCTTGGGGACGGATGCCTAGGGTTTCAACTGTGTGCTGTTTGGAGCAGGAGACTTTTGCAGCTACGTGGCTTCACAAGTTAGAGACCTTTGAGGGTGTCTGCTGGGACGCTGGCAGGGCTCCCAGCTGAGTGCAGGTGTCCCACACCTTGAGGCTGAGGAGGTGAGGTGTCCACTTCCCTCCAGCCTGCTCCAGCTGTAACAGATGAGGGAATGGCAAAGCCTAGTCCTCCTCCCTGTGCCTTGGCTGTGCTCATGCTGATGTCCAAATTATTTTTCTGCCTGGTGCTACTCTATCTAGGGGGCTGCTGTGCTGTGTGGCAGAACTGGGGTAGGGCAGCACAAGATGGTGTGTGTGTGGGGGGGGTGAGTATCCGAGGCTCCCTGGGCACTAGGACGTGGCCCAGAGAAAAACAGAACACTCTTGGGCCTCATGGTGGCTCCATGTGAAACTCCTCCTCACGGTGAAGCACAGTCCCTGAGGCTTGGTGGTGGCTATGCCAGGGTGGAATAGGGTGGATGACACGGAGCTCACAGCCATGTCCACATCATGTATTTTTCCACAAGCAGCTTGGTGGCTGGCATCCTCTCCTCTTATCCCAGCCCAGCCAGGCTGTTAAAAGGCCTGGCAGAGTCTTGTAGAAATCTGTCTTAACCTCCAGCTAATGAGGTCAGGGGAAAGGGCTGCTCTCTAAGGGCCTATGCACTGGAGAGGAACTTCAGTGCGGATGGAGTTCTTTCGTTCGCAGGGCATCATGGGGGTCATGTGAATGCTGCCCATTTAGAATTGAATCAGGGCTGGTTTACGGTTATATCCAAGAAAAATACGGGCCCTGATAGATGTAGGTGTCTAATCCACCCATCGGCTAGAGCTTAGAAAAATATTTACCTTTTAACATCTGTGCAGCGTTTTTGCTGTGCAAACACACATCTGTTTGATGGAATGTATACAGAGTTCAGATGGTTTTAAAGTGAGTTTTCTTAGTAACTGTATAGCTCTGTCTTGACTCAGGCGGTCCTGGATTTGTGGTTGGGAGGTTTTTCTCAGATCAATTCATTGTTTGAAACAAATAGCTATAGAGTTTACAAAAGGAAAAGCTCTAGGCAATCCCAGTAATTGGATCTTTAATAACCTCTCACCTCTTAGTAAGTCACTCTGAGCAACAGTTTTTAAATTTTCAGCCTGGTTCTACAGCCATCGGGTTTCAGGCTAGGTGTGTGTTTGTGTGCATGCATGCATGTGTGTGTGACAAAGGTCTCCTGGGCAGCCCTTTGCAGCAATGGTGAGGTTTGGAAATGGTACTTTATCTCTTGTAATCCAGGCTTTCACCTTAAGGCAGAGAAACATTGAAAAACAACTGTCCTGTTTCTTAGGGCTTCAGAGTGGGGCCAGGTATACCAGTTGGCCCATTCTTCCCCCACTTTCAAGGGCTTTCAAATATAGCTGATGGTGGTATGGGCCAAGGATGGAGAGTTTGTATACACCTGCCCACACCTTCAGATCCAGACACATTTGCTACACGGTTCTCAGTGTGTGCAGTTGACTAGGATAAGGTTGCTACCCAAGGCTGCTAAGTGCATCGAGCTACTAATTGACTCAGATTTCATTCTAGGTCAGTGCCTTAAGCATCAGCCTCATGAATTCCTCTGAGCTGCAGTCTTTGAGAAAACCCTTTTAAAGCTCCACCTTGCTTAAGTTGGTTAAGGGACAGCCCTTTCAGTTGACTTTTCCTTTTAGGAATTTTCTTTAATGCAGTGAAACCCTAGGTTAACAGCACTGGCACGGATGAGTGTCTCTCATGGGTTGGCTTTTCTTCACATTGAACACACCCATCACTACTCACAGCCCAGTTCAGTCAACAAATATTTACTTATTCCTACTCTGTGCCAAGCAGAGTGCAAACCTGCGAAGAGGAAAGGACATGCCAGGTCTCAGATGGAGCATGCTAAAGAGAGCAGGGGGCCCCAACCACGATTTTTCTAGCAACATTCTCTATCTTGAAAGGGACTTAGGGTTGACTGACAGTTACCTGAACTTCTAATATTTATGCTATTCATGCTATGAAACTCCATCTTGCTGTTTTTCAATAGAAAGACTATGCTCATGAAAATTGCATGAGCCACACTTACTTAGAAAATTGGGGGGAGGGTCCTGCTGCAACCTGCACTTGGGGGGGGATGTCTAGACTAGACAGACAGCTTAGGGGGCCACTTTCATTCTATAACTCACATCAGGGGATACAGGTCTCTACTGCCCTTCCCATCCCTCTTTTCTTTTTCTTGTGGGGATGTTCCTCTACCCTTCTCTTTGCTTTCTGCAGGCCCTGGAAAGCTCTGGATGGAGGATTGCTGAAGGACAGCCTGGCATGATGTGCAGAGTGGGAGGGAGAAGAAAGAAAGGCAAGAATGATGCCAAATTAGGTTCCATTCCATTTCGAGGCTGTGTCTATTAAAATAGTTACCTCTTCTGCTGCTTGCTGGTCCCGTAAGGCAATCACATTCTTAATGAGTTTGTTAAAAAAGCCATTCAGTTCATCTCGATTCTTATTGGGCAGAATCCGGGCCAGTGGGACCATTATGGATGGAAACGATACTTGAAAGAGAAAAACAAAAGTGGCACTGAAAAGGGGGTGGTAATGAACCAGGGCTATTAGACGCCTGTTACTAGGAAGCAAGTGCCAGCCATGAATTAGAGTCACTTGGGAGGCCTGTCCTCCCTACAGACTCAAGTTTCTCAGAGCAAGGTTCAGTCTGACTCCAGCTCTGTGCCATATCCCATTCCCTGCACATAGTAAGTGTTTATTAAATGTCTGTGCAATAGTGAATCCTCACGTCCATCTGCCCCTCCAAAACCAATTTCACACTTAGAAATTCATGTCTCAGATCTTAGAGAGGAGGGCCAAGGTCTTTGAAGTTCTTCAGGACAGAAGAGATGAATGCCTATGTTCCAAGCCTTAGCAAGGGGCAGAAACTCATCTACTTTCTTAACTTTCTGATCATTTGTATTTTTCTTTCTCTGGATAATTGTCCCTACAGTAGTCACCTGAATTTTCCCTGTGACCTGCTGCTGCAGCTATTGACAAGGACACTAGCCCCCTCCACTGTGGGTCCTCTGCCATGTGACATCAGTCCAGGCCCTGGTTGCCATGCCCTTGGGACAGGGTTCCCTGGGTCAGGGACATTTAATCTTTCCAGAAGAGAGATTCTGGGCCCAGGGGGTGAGGCCTTGCTACAGGGGCATGTGGCTCTCTACTCAGGCTCCTTGGCAGACTACCTCTACACAAGCTGGGTTGAATCTGACTGGAGACAGTAGATCCTGCCACTCAGGATTCTTGACCTGTTTAGAAACACAGAGAGCAGGGCTAGTAATAATGGACAACCTGCCAGAGTATCTCATGGTTGAAGGTTGTAGGAGTAGGAACAGCAGACTTGGCCTGTGCAGAGCCCTTGGGCACAAAGGAGGAGGTTGATTGACCCCACATCAGTGCCTATAAGTCCAGCGTGCTGTCCATGGAGGTGACAGGGCCTCCCACTGAAACTGGTGCAGAAATGAGAATAATAGCTGGCTGGTGGCGCTCAGAAGGCTGAGGCAGGGGGATTTCCAATCGGAGGTCAGACAAGGCTCTATAAACAAGACCCTGTTTCAAAAAAGCGAGAAAAGGAAGAAGGAAGGAGGAGGGATGAGAAGGAGGAAGAAAAGGAAAAGATAGAGGAGAGGAAGAGGAGGAGGAGGAAGAAGAGGAAAAGGGAATGAAGAAGCCCGAGAATGACGAAACAGTTATTGCTAGAACAACACCCCAGCACTTCAGAGCAACAAGATACTGGAAGTGGCCAGAGGGCCAAAACGTCCTGTTAAAGACAATGATCTTATTAGCACTAGGCATCCTTCCAGTGAAGGATGATTTTTAGTTTAGGAAATACCAGCTTCCAGTGAAGTCCTTGGAAGAGGATTTTGTGGGGGGGGGACAAAAACATCCTAGAAAATGGAAGGCTTCCAGTCTTGGCTTTGCCTTTCTAAGCCTCAGTTTTCTGATCCTGAAAATGGGTACATGGGTATTTTTCTCATAGGGTGAATGCTAGGACTGACGGAAGCAATGTCCACAAAGTGCTAGGCATGGGTACTGGTGTGATAGAGGCCAGGACCACCTATGTTGGCCCTAGACTGTGACAAGAGAACCCTTGTGGTTTCAGGAAAATAAGGTCTCTGCAAGATAAATCTCAGAAACCCCCAAGGGCCCTTTCCTTGTAGAAGGTGCTGTATGCTGAAAGGTGTCCCATGGGTGGCCTGCTGGTCTCACTGCACTGGGTAGGGCTGTACTTACAGATTAAAGCCAGGAGAGGCCTGGGGATGCAGAATGCAAAGAAGTGTCGGCAGTGTTTTACAAAGGGGTCTTCGGGAGCATTCTGGGAGTCCACGAGGGTGCCAAAGGCCACACTGGCCACTACATCTGTGGTATAACAGCAGTAGCTCCTGTGGAGATGGAAATGTTGGGATTTGAAAGGATGCTGCTTTGGTCTTCCCATAATGCAATCCTCCAGACAAAGCAAGGCTCCCTGGTCTACATGGATGGTTTTAGTCCTGCAGATCTGAGCAAGGAATGGAGAGAAGCATCGAGGATGAGCAGCAATGGCAGCTATGGAGAAGACAGGAAGCCTTAACAGGGAGCTGATGGAAGAGAAGGCCAGGGCAGGGGCATCACCTACTCAGCCTTGAGAACACAATTAAATACCAAGATGCATACTGCACACTTCATGATCCTCCCCATGTAGGGGGGGAAATTGGAGCCTCAGAGCCAAGGGGCTTTACTCACGAGCTGTGGGTGCACAGCCTACCTCAGGCTAGGATCTAATGACTGATCGATATCTGTCATATTGGCACTTATGGATAAGCCTGATTATCTCATTTTATTAACGACCCCTTTTTCCTCCTAGTGGTTTTGCAGTTTTTAAAAGACCAACAAACAAAACAAACAAGGCCCAAAGCTAAAAACAAAGGGCTCATCACACTCATGTAAATAGCAGATGAATATTGGGGCAGGCAGCTGTCATTACTGAAAATATATATTGTCCTTTTCAAACAAACACAAGGAAAAGTGTCTTCCAGTAGCTCCAGAAAATTTAACCCCAGGTAACAACAAGAAGCCTGTCCTTCTAAAAGGCCATTTTAGAAGGCCTTACTCTTTTTTATTTTATTTTATTTTATTTTTATTTTATTTGGTCTTTTTGAGACAGGGTCTCCCTGTAGCCCCACCTGGCCTAGAATTCCCTATGTAGACCAGGCTGGCCTTGAACTCACAGAGATCTGCTTGCCTCTGTTTCCTGAGTGCTGGGATTAAAGGTGTGTGCCACTTTGCATGGCATTATTATTTTATTTTTAAATCTTTAGTGCTGCCGGGCGTGGTGGCGCACGCCTTTAATCCCAGCACCTGGGAGGCAGAGGCAGGCGGATTTCTGTGAGTTCAAGGCCAGCCCAGTCTACAGAGTGAGTTCCAGGACAGCTGGGGCTACAGGGAGACCAAAAAGAAAAAAAAAAAAACTGGAGGGTCAGCGAGATGTCTCTGCAGGTAAAGATGTTTACCCCTCAAGCCTAACAGCCTAAATTTGATCCCTGGAACCCATGTAAACGTGGAAGGAGAGCGCTAACTTCACAAAGTTGTCCTCTGATCTCTATGAGCATGTCCCACCTCCTATGTAGTCTCAAGAAGTTACACGTAGGGTTTAAACATGACCCAGCAATTCCACTCCTAAGGCTGTATAGCCAGGAAAGAGGCATAGTTTAAAGTTTAAAACCTCATTTAATTTTATGTCTTATAGGGCTTATATGGAATACGATATTGTATAATTGTATTAATTCAACTGTAAACCTAAAAATTTACAGCCGATTTTGAAAGAGACACGTCTTAGCTCTGGAAATTGTTATTGAATATGTCAATGCTGTTGTAATGAAATTCCTCTTCTAATTATATGGTTATTAAATAAATAATTAAAAAAATCTTTAGTACTATTATTATTTTGTGTGTATACGCATGGTGGGGAGGGGGCATGTATGTGTCATAATGCACTTGTGGCAGTCAGAGAACAACTTTGAGGAGTCAGTGCCCTCCTTCCACCTTTGTGTGGGTTCTGGGGATTGAACTCAGGTCACCAAGCTTGGGAGGCAAGTACCTTTACAGCTGAACCATTTCTCTGGCCTCTAGAATTCTTTTTAAGATTTATTTATTTTACTTTTTTTTTTTTTTTGTCTTTTTGAGACAGGGTCTCCCTGTAGCCCCAGCTGTCCTGGAACTCACTATGTAGACCAGGCTGGTTTTGAACTCAGAGATCCGCCTGCCTCTGCCTCCCGAGTGCTGGGATTAAAGGCGTGCGCCACCACGTCTGGCGTTATTTTACTTTTTATGTGTATGAGTGTTTTGCCTGATTGTGTAAAGGTGTGCCACATAGGTGCCTGGTGCCTGTAGAGGCCAAAAGAGGACATCACACTCCCTGGAACTAGAGTTGTTAGCTGACATGTGGGTGTTGGGAACCAAACTGGGGTCCTCTGCAAGAGCAGCGAATGCTCTTAATCACTCCGGCCCCTCATTTTGTTTCTGTACGGGAGTTGGCAGATTAAGTTCCTTTTAAGAAAGCTAACAGCTGGGTTATTAATATCCTTCTATAATTACAAAGTCTATTTTTGTCCTTGATGTAGGCACACATTTCGTTCCTCTTCTACATGAATTCTATAGCCACTAACTTATCATTGGGGAATAAATGACATGACTTGATGACTATAAAATTTTGACTGCTTTTATTGAAAACATTTCTACAGTTGATCACAAATTTCCTCACGGTAGTAAAAACTAAACAAGAATAGTGAATACAATTTTATCAGATCCTAATGGTTGAAGATTAAGGGGTTTAAGAATTATTTGCATTGTATAGCTGAGGAGGCTACTTTATCCTCACCTTCTGTGTAATCTGAGAGAATGTGGATAAGGAGGCATTGTCAACAGTTGGGCACATATAGATGCTGCTGTGAATTATGTTATGGTTTTATTAGCAGTGGTACAGTCAGTTGTAGTTGATCTGCTGTCCCCATTCTGAGGCCAAACATGATTTAGCATAGGTTGTTTGGAGAAAAGTCAGTCACTCACATTGCCAGCTGTGTATACGTAACATCACCCTCTCTGCTGCCCACCACTGAGCTGTGGTTTCTATGTATAAATGATCATCTATCTATCTATCTATCTATCTATCTATCTATCTATCTATCCATCCATCTATCTATCTATCTATCTATCTATCTATCTATCTATCTATCTATCTATCTATCTATCTATCTATCTATCTATCTATCTATCTATCTATCTATCTATCTATCTATCTATCTATCTATCTATCTATCTATCTATCTATCTATCTATCTATCTATCTATCTATCTATCTATCTATCTATCTATCTATCTATCTATCTATCTATCTATCTATCTATCTATCTATCTATCTATCTATCTATCTATCTATCTATCTATCTATCTATCTATCTATCTATCTATCTATCTATCTATCTATCGATCATCTATCATCTATCTATCAATCATCTATCTATCTATCTATCTA
>NW_008359625.1:5484345-5488777 GCF_000622305.1 Nannospalax galili | reverse complement strand
ATGTACGTACCTTTTCTTTCTTTCTTTCTATCTATCTATCCATCCATTAATCCATCCATCCATAATCCATCCATCCATCTATCTATCATCTATCTATCTATCTATCTATCTATCTATCTATCTCATCTATCTATCATCTACCTACCTACATACCTACCTACCTAGCTATCTGTATTGGGAACTGAATCCAGGGCTTTGTATACACTGGGCACATACTCTACACCATTGAAGTATATTTCCAGCCCTTACTCCGTTTTTTTGTTTTGTTTTGTTTTGTTTTTGTTGTTGTTTTTTGTTTTTTTTGAGACAGAGTCTCTTACTAAATTGTCCAAGGTAGCTTTGAACTCACTCTAGCCCAGGCAGGCCTTGAACTTGTGAGCCTCCTGCTTCAGTGTCCTAAGTAGTTCAGATCACAGGCCTGCACTACCAGGTTTGGCTCATAATATTTTTATGTTTTTGAGGCTGGGTCTCTGCTAGCTCAGGCTGACCATAAACTCCCTATGTAGTTGAGGATGACCTTGGATTTCTGATCTTACTGTCTCTACCCACAAAGTGTGGAGATTATGGGTATATCCCATCATGCCAAATTTCATGTGGTACTAGGGATCGAGCCCAGGGCTTTGCTCATGCAGGTAAACATTTTATTAACTGAGTTACATCTCTAGTCCTACAACTCACAAACTTGGGGACCTTTCCCCAAGGTCTTGTTCTTTCTATTCAGGCATGTCCTGCCCATCATGCCTATGGAGGTTGGGGGGCAAGTCCAGTACATTTGGGGTTTCCTCAATAAGGCCCCACATCCCTGGGCTCCAGCTACTTTGTTTCAGGGTTTAAGTGGGTTTATCCTTGTTAGTCAGCCCATCCATGCTGTTATGAGCCTCTGGCATTCCTAGTTTGCCACTCCCAAGGTAACTGTTCAGCAACTATATCACAGTCACAAGAGGCATCATTCAGAGCTGTGACTTCTCACCTGAAATGGAGCAGCCTTACCTCTGGATGTCAAACACGTCTCTGGATTCTGTGAAATGCTTTAAGTGCTCCAGAAGAATCTCACAGGCCTGGCTGATGAGGGGTGTCATCTGATAATAGATAGCAGAGGTGTAATTAGAGCATCATTCAGGGAGTATGCCTAAATTGGCCAGATGATAGGCAAGGTTGTAAGCAGTGCATTCTGGGAAAACGGACTTTGCTCTGAAGGTGCTTTTCAGAGTATCTGTAAAATACAATATTTGTAAACACCCATTTTAAGCTTAAGCAAGCTTTTTGTGGGAGAAGCACAAAAGAAGGGATTGAAAGTAAATCTGGTGAAATAATTAGGAAAGTGATCGTTAAGTTTAGACCAAACTTCAAATCAGCACTGAGCTTCCTGACATGTGGTTAGCATTAGTGAACACCGAGACCACATTCCATATGTTCTGGAACTAACCCAAGTTCTTGGATGTTTGCTCTAGTCACACTTTCAGATCTTCCACTAGAATATAGAACACAGTATCCAGAGGAACTGAAGGTTGATCATTCCACTTTAATTAACCCAGAAATTATTTTGAGAATTCCTGAGAGATGGTTATTTATTTGTGCTTAAGCTGCCTAACCCTTTCAATACAGGGTAATTGTTTTCTTGATTTGTCCCACCCAAGGAAATTGCTAACTTCTTTTCTTAATATTCAGATATTTTGTCAAGGAAAATTTCTAACACAGAGAGAAAGCTCTAGAGAGGGGCACTGTGAACACATATGTCAGCTGGTTTCAACACCAGTTTATATGTCAGTTTGGGCTACCTGCCACTTTGAGCCCCCAACAGTCTCATTTGGGTGGGTAGAATTCTTTGTGGAACTTTTATTCTCTGTTATATGTTTGAAAGGCCAAACTAGAAATGTTAAAGGGAATCATTTGAATTGCAGAACGTTTTAGAACAACATCATGGCAGAAGCAAAGCTGCCATGGAGTCTTCTGGGTATTTCTTATGGGCATCGTAATTGAAAATGGTACCTGATGTTTGTTTTCATTATTATTAGTTTTAAAGAAACTTTTAAAACATTTATTTTTTAAATTATGTGTGTGTGTCTGTATGTATGTACACATGAGTGTGGGTGCCTACAGAGGCCAGAAGAGGGTGTTAGATCCCTTGGAGCTGAGGTTACAGGCAGTTGTGAGGTGTAAACAAACTCAGGTCCTCTGCAAGAGCAATACACATTCTTAGCCTTTGACCCATCTCCCCAGCCCCTGGCTTTCATCATTTTGATACTAGAATATTAAGTTCCTGAGAGCATAAACTTGTCTGTATTTTTCAAAAAATTTTTTAATCCCTAGACCCTGCAACAGGGCCTGGCACATATAATTATTATTATTATTTTTGGATGAAAGAATGAATGAATGAATTTCACTGATTATGCAATATCCACTTTTTGTTCTTCAAATCTGAAGACATTGGGAAAAATGATAAAATGTTAATTTACTCGCAGACGTATGTTATTGAATCAAGACAAAATCTGGCTCCCTCTGCTACAATTTGGACCTGGGTCCCCCAAACACAAATGTGATAAAGGCTTGCCCCAGGGTTGTGTGATTGGGAGGTGGTAAGCCTTGAGGAGATGGGGCCTAGTGTAAGACCTTTAGGATAATTTGATTTGTATATCTGGCAGGGGACAATGAAAGAGCCACAAGTCCCATCCCCAGCATCTCACCCACAGCTGCCCAAGTCTGAGTATTTCTCACAGGCATCATAGTTGAAAATGGTACCTGATGTTTGTTTTCATTATTATCTTTAATGTCTCACCCACAGCTACCCAGACTATTCTTACTGCTCTTTTTTTTTTTTTTTAAACCAACCAAGGTTATTCTTGAAGGGCATCTGGTAAGTGGAACACAGTACTATTTCGGGTGCTATCTAGTAAATGGTAAATGAATCACATCTTGTGACCTACACTCTGTACGTCAATGGCAAGGCTGAGTTTATGTTGACTTTTTCAGAAGACACACAACCCAGGCAAATACTGAAGTTCAGGTCAACAAAAGCCATGAGGTCTTTTCCCATGAGTTACAGCTGCATGCAACTGACTCTTCAGCCCTTGAGGGTCCATTTGTTAGAAAGGCTTTGCGTTTCTATTGTTTTTATTTCCATAAAAAAGTTGTTTGTCATGTGTTCTGAACAGAACAATCTCTGAAGGTCCCTAAAATGCTGGGCATGGTGGGACAGTCTGGGTAACTGTGGGTGAGATGCTGGGGATGGGACATGGGCTTTGTTGGAACCCTCTCTTTCATAGTTTCCTGCCAGTCAGCCTCACATGCTCCCTAGGAACAGACCTGTGGCTCCAAGGCTTCATTAACTGCTGAGCTGAGGGAGCCTTCTTGGAGGGAGCTGGTCCCGAGACACACAAAGGTAGGTATTCCTACTGATCAAAAGTGGAACACTAGCGATTCCTTCTTTGTAAGTGTTCCTTCTAAGTCTTCACTCAGTGGCTGTATGTACAGGTTCAAGCATATCCTCAGGACCTGCCACTAGACAGTGGTTTCAGGCATCTGCAGAATTTTTCAAAATCCTTTGGCCGGTCACGATAAACCTAAATAAATACTCAGCCTGGTACCATCTTACCAATAATTGGAAGGAGAAGACATTGTAAAAGATTGACTGAAACAGAAGTATGATTTACCTCAGTTACCTATCCTGTAATACACTCAGAAAGGAATAGTATGGCAATTCTGATTTATTCTCAGTAGCTCCGGATTGATTCTTTATGCCTGAGGCATTCTTTTCTAAATTCTCATAAACCATCAATTGAATAATCCATCAGCACAAGTCTATGTGCAGATGGGTCCCTTAAAATGTTTTCTGGGCCTGTTCTAAGAAATCTCTGACTCCTTAATATTTGGAAAACTCAGTGCTATCTAAACCACATTTCTCTAGCTAGCCTCTCTGGCTATCTTTCTTTTTTAAAAATACTTTGTTTATTTTTCTTTTATGTGTATGAGTGTTTTGCTCACATGCATATACATGTACCACATGCATATAATGCCTGCAGAGGCCAGAACAGGGCATTGGATTATCTGTAACTGGAGTTTTGGACAGTTGTTAGTTGCCATGTGGGCACTAGGACCTGAACCCAGGTCCTCTGCAAGAGCTGTCAGTGTTCTTAACTACTGAGCCATCTTTGTAGTTCCTCTGGTCATTTTTCTTAAGTTGTTTTAGTACATTTGTTTTATGTATATGTATGTGTTTGTGCATGAGTACATACATGCCACAGTGCACATGTGGAAGTCAGAGAACACCTTGCAGGAATTAGTTCTCTCCTTCCACCTCATGGTTCCTAGGAACCAAACTAAAGTTGTCAGCTCAGTGACACATGCGTTTACCCTCTAAGCCATCTTACTGACCCCTTCAACTATTTTATTTATTTATTTATTTATTTATTTATTTATTTATTTATTTATTTAT
>NW_008359625.1:5471141-5484165 GCF_000622305.1 Nannospalax galili | reverse complement strand
AATCTATCTATCTATCTATCTATCTATCTATCTATCTATCTATCTATCTATATTTATTTATTTATTTATCTATTGGTCTTTTTGAGACAGGGTCTCCCTGTAGTCCCAGCTGTCCTGTCCTGGAACTCACTATGTAGACCAGGCTGGCCTTGAACTCACAGAGATCCACCTGCGTCTGCCTCCCAAGTGCTGGGATCAAAGGCATGCGCCACTACGCCCGGCTTCCTTCAACTATTTTAGTAAACTTAGTAGTACATGTGAATCCTATTTTAATCAAATATTGGAGACAAACAGTTTTTAGATATATTTTAGGAGTAGTAACGTGAAAAAACAAAACACTGTTTGAATGAATGTCTCTTTAGACGCCAAGCTTCAGCATCCTTATGCTAACAGAAGAGAAGAGGTATACAGTTTGACTTACGCAGAACTTCTCAGAAGCTAGATGCATGTCCTGTGTGTTAAGAGAGCTCCTCTTGTGCTGAATCCAAGTGCAGGCTTGAACAAAGCCAAGAGGAGCCCAGGCCACGTGCTGTGCTGCTGGCTGAAATGACTGCAGTTTTCTACTCTGCCCTGCCTGCTGCCTGTCACACTGAATGGATAATGACATTTTTATTTGGGTTAATGTGATATCAGATGGGGCATGTAATATGAAAAATGTTTTAAGAAGCATTGCAGAGAAAACATTACAAGACAGCGGTGCATGAGCTGTTGGCCGGTAGCCATCATCTCCACGTCTCTGTCTTGCATTGTGAACCACAGTTATGGAATATTTACTCTCACATGAGTTGCATACAAACAAAAGCTGTGTTGGAGGGGCTTGTGCACTCTTCCCAGAAGCTCTGAAGCTCCTTCCCTAAGTTTTTGGACAAGCAGGCAAATGTGACATACATATACACTTGAGCATGGAGGACACCCAACACTGTTCCACCCAAATCTTAAGGAAAGCTCTCATTTTGTTGTTGTGTTTTGTCTTTGTGGGACAATGAGTGATTTTTTTGTTTGTCTGGGATTTTTTGTTTGTTTTTTTTTTTGTTTGTTTGAGACAGGGTCTCCCTGTAGCCCCAGCTGTCCTAGAACTCACTATGTAGACCAGGCTGGCCTTGAACTCATAGAGATCCTCCTGCCTCTGCCTCCCAAGTGCTGGGACTACAGGCATGCACCACCACACCCGGCTTGTTTTTGTTTTATCCTAACATTTTCAAAAATCAATGTTTGTTGCACTTATAATCACATAAAATATTAATATTATGTTTTTAAAAATTGATTTCCTGGGGGGCTGGAGAGACGGCTCAGCAGTTAAGAGCAATGACTGCTCTTGCAGAGGATCCAGGTTTCATTTCCAGCACCCATATGGAAACTAACAGCCATCTATAACTCCAGTTCCAGGAGATTCCACACCCTCTTCTGTCCTCCGTGGGCACTATACAACATGGGTGCACTTACATACATGCAGGCATTACACTCATACACATAAAATAATAAATAAAAAATTGATTTCTTACTCAGGTATGGTGGTGCATGCCTTTAATATCAGAATTCAGGAGACAGAGGTAGGTAGATGTCTGTGAGATACAGGCCAACCTGGTCTACATAGTGAATCCCAGGCCAGCTTGGGGCTACAGGGAGACCCTGTCAAAAACTGATTTCTTCTTAGAGTTGTTGTTTCCACTCAGGAAACCATTAAGGCTACATGAAGTGTTAAGAACAGGGCCTTGAGGGGATGGAGAGGTGGCTCAGGGGTTAGGAGCACTTGTGGCTCTTGCAGAGGACCTGGGTTTGGTTCCCAGCACCCACATGGCAGCTCACAACTGCTCCAGTTCAAGGGAATCCGATGGCCTCTTCTGGCCTCCTCAGGTACTGCATACATGTGGTACACTTACATGCAGGCAAAACATTTATATACATAAAATAAAAATAATAAATAAAATTTTTTTAAAAGAATAGGGCCTTGAGCCAGAGATGATGGTATGTACCTATAATTCTTGTGTCCAGAAGGCTGAAGCAGATGGATTATGAGTTCTAGGCTAACCTGGGCTATGCAGTGAATCACTGTCTCAAGAAAGCCAAGGAGAAAACAAGTTCTTATCTGAGAGGCTTAAGTATCCTTTATAAGACAACAGAACATGCTTTCTCCTTATCCCTCCACATACAAAGAATAGGTCTTGTGAGCATATAGCAAGATGGCAGCCACCTGCAAACCAGAAAAGAGGAGCCACCAGAAGCCAGCACTGATGGGACCCTGTTCTCCAGTTCAGCCTCTAAAACTAAGAGAAAACACAGACTTAGTGTTTAGGCCACCTAGTCTATGGGATTTTGTTACAGTAGCCTGAATTGGCTAACACCTAAGGTCAGTCCAGCAGCCAAGCCTGGGCTGTCCCTAGTGGAGGCAGTGCTGAGTGTGGGGATGGGCAGCTACTTGGTATCTAGAAGTAACTGCTGAGAGCTAAGGACCATCCCCAACTTAGGAAGGAAATTCTCCAAGGAAGGGAGCTCCTGTATGACCTTATGTGAGGATTTTCTTATGTAATTTAAATGCCCAGGAGTTTTTCAAAGGACTCTGCTATCTGTGTTTGAGGAATAGTGTAGACAGAGGCAAGAAAGTTAATTCCAAATTCTGTGGAATAGATACAGGAGGCAACTTAGAGAGAAATGGCCAAGAAGGGCTGAGACACTCCCCTGCTTGAAGGAACATTCTCCAACCCTCGTTGATGTGCTCCAGAACTCCCCCACTGGCATCTTCTTCCTCAAGGAAAAGAATTTGACCTTGGAAAAGCATACTCACTCTAGGAAGAGCAAACAGTCAGAGTCATTGCCAATGACTAGGTCTCCTCTCCGTGAAACTCTGTAGTTGTGCAGCCTGTTACTTAAACTCAGGGTTTGTTTCCTCACCTGCACGATGGGAATAATAGTGCCTCCCTTGAAGAGCTATGACAAAGGTTAGAAGCAAAATATGTAAAGTGCCCAGTACTAGGCAGTGAGTGGTCCAAACATGGCATCTGTCCTATGGAGCCTATAGAGGCTCACATGGGCACTCAGAACCCTTCTCACCCTTCTCTTCATCCTCACAGACAACTCCCCGTAGGGCCCACATGCTTTGCTCTGACTCTGCCAATGTCGCTTTCTTTCTTGCATCTGTGCTTCATCTTTATCTCCCGACTCAGTCCCGGATTCGGACCCTGCCACCTGCCCCGGGAGTAGTGCTGCCACCCTGCCTCTTGAGGACAAAGTCCATAGTATAAGCATCTTTGACATTTTAGCCCAATGCCTGACATGTAGGTATACTATAAACCAATTTTCCCGAGAGCCTCTTGTCTTTTCAGTTCCTGCTCTACCTGATAACTCAGTCACTACATGATCTAAAACTACTGTTTTCTCAGTATTTGTTTTGATGAAATGCTCTGGGCCTCTCCATTGTCTAAAACACACAGTACAAACAACCTGTCCTATCTTCCAAAGCCCCCTAAGAATCAAAATCTGCTGATAACTATTTCAGTCATCTTGAAAGCAGATCTTCCCCAGAGAAGTCAATGAGGCCACAGGCCAGAATGGAAACTTGACCATTACACTGAGAGGCCCTGAGCTCCCAGCTAAATCCTGTGGGATTCCTGAGCTACAGAAATAATGAACAAACAAAGGTTGTTTTAAGCTGCTAGGTTTTGGGAGGAAATCTTATAACAAAGCAATAGATGATTTGCTCTCAATCTCCCCTTCCTGTGGCATCTCTTGCATGTTGCCATCCACTACTGAAGTTTTTCTTGTTACTTGTGTCAGGAATGGGTGTGGAACAGCCTCATTCAGTTAGTTCTCTACAAGGCTCTGGGTGATGGTTGATTGACTGTGTTGATGCAAAAGACTCCCAAAGACACATCAGTAGACTGAGATGCTCTTTCTGTTGTAGCATGGGTACAGAGTAATTTGCTAAGTTGACTCTGAACAAAAGATGCAGATCCATGTTGGTTCTACCTCTTCCTTTGACCACAGCATCTGACTCTCTCTGAGTGTGCATTCCTCTAATGTTTCTTGTCATTCTAGGATTGCAAGGAGGCCATTTGTTGTAGTTCAAATGAGAAATGCCCCCCATAGGCTTATGGGCTGGTGGCAAAGTTTTGGAAAACTATGGAACCTTTGGGAGGCAGAGCCTTATTGAAGGAAGTAGGTCACTGGGAGGGCCTGGAGGTTCTATAGACTGATCCCACTTCTGCTTCCCAGCTGCAGATGCAGTGTAACCAGCTGTCTCTCATTCCTGCCTCCCTGTCATCCATGCCAAGGAACTGTATCCCTTAAACCATGAGCCAAAATCCTTCCTTCTTTAAGATGGTTTTCTCTGATATTTTGTCCCAGCAATGAGAAAAGTAGCTAAGACATCACTTGTGTTGGATAGCTTCAGTTGTCAACTTGACACGCCTGGGTAGAGGGGACCTCAACTGAGAAACTGACTCCATTGGACTGGCCTGTGGCCATGTCTATGGGACATTTTCTTGATTGTTGAGTGATGTGGGAGGACCCAGTTCTCTGTGGGTGGTGCCACCCCTAGGCAGGTGGTCCTGTGTTATATAAGAAAGCAGGCTGAGCACAGGCCAGGGGAGCAAGCCAGTAAGCAGCATTCTTCCATGGGCTGTACTTCAACCCCTGCCTCTAGCTTTTTGCGCTGACTTCCCACCTTGGCTTCCCTTGATGATGGACTATGAGCTGTAAGCCAAACCCTTTCCTTCCCAAGTTGATTTGGTCAGTGTTTTCATCAGAGCAATAGAAAGCTAACTAAGATACAACTGAACATCAAGTTAAGACATCTGCTTGGTACTGTGGGAAAAAGTAGCTGTCTTCTAAGTTTGGGTCAGTAGAGGGTCCTATGATTAAGCTCATCTACTTTTAGAGATACTTCCCATCTCTGAAACTGTTGGCATCTGTTTGACACATTGACTTCAGAATTACTTCAGAGCCTGGTTATTTTGTGCTCAAATAATTTCATGAAAGTGAGAGTTAGAATGCCAGACTACTCTGGCTTTGTTGCTTCACCCTTTGGCCCTCAATGTAGTCACTCCTAGATTACAATTTCACTCTGCAGATCGGATGCCATGAACTTGAGGGAAAAAAACAAAAACAAAAACAACTCATTTGAAATCCTTTGGTGACTGGAGTTTCCCTGAATGCTGAGGGAAAAATATTTCCCATGCAGGGAGTGGGAAGGGAAAGGTCTATTGAGTTATGTTGCATTGCTATTAAGTGAGATGAGCTCCATACAGTGATGGTGTGTAGCCAGGTGGGTCATTTTCCATGCGCGAAGGACTCAGAAAAGAGAGAAGAGACTTGTGCCTGATCCCAGACCTGGGCCCTGGGAATTAGAACAAAGAAGACTCCAGGGGCACCATTTGCAGTTCCTCTTATCAGATCCAGAAGGATTTGCTCTGTGTGTCCAGGGAACATCTGGCATCTTGAAGGCTAAACAGCAAAACAGTGCTTTCTCCTACAGGCATGTTCTGAGCAGGTCACTCCTCTACTTCCAAGTATTTAATAGATCCTGGCTTCCCCTGGAACAGAACAGTGGCTTCTGCATGCCCCAACGCACTTTTCCAATTCTTTCTCTCCCTACTTCCTTTCAGGCATGCTGTGTTCCAGCCAGCGTAGACTTCCCTATCCCCCAGCATGTCCTGTATTGCTCTGTCTTGTTGCCTGTGTACCACAGCTCATCCTTTTCCCTCTGTTCAAACTCAGCATCAGCTGCAGGCCCAGTTCCAAGACTACTCCTTGTCCCCCAAAGTAGTTTGTGGTCCTCAAAACAGGACATGAGCTCTGTCACCTCCTCCACCACTTGATCATAATGGAGTAATTTATGTACCTTGTTGCTCTTCAACACCATAGATTTCTTTTTCTTTCTTTCTTTCTTTCTTTCTTTCTTTCTCTTTCTTTCTTTCTTTTCTTCTTTTTTTTTCAGTCTTTGTGAGACAGGGTCTCCCTGTAGGCCCAGCTGCTGGCCTGAACTTGCTGTGTAGACCAGGCTGGCCTTGAATTCACAGAGATTCGCTTGCCTCTGCCTCTCGAATGCTGGGATCAAAGTCATGTACCACCCCACCCAGCATCACTATAACTTTCTTAAAGACAGAAATCAATAACTTGGAGACTGGAGAGGTGGCTCAGTGGTTAAGAGCACTGGCTGCTCTTGCAGAGGACCTGGGTTCCATTCCCAGCACATACATGGTGGCTAACAACTGTCCATAACTCTAGTTCCAGGGGATCTGACACCCCCTTCTGACCTCAATGGGCATTGCACAACACAGGTGCACTTATATACATGCAGGCAATACACTCACACACATAAAATAGAAATAATATTTTTTAAAATAAATAAATGTGAGAACTTGGCATTTCTTTCTCTTTGGTACCATACTTTGAATTTGGAATATTCCCCAAGGGTCCACGTGTTAAAGGTCTGGTCCCCAGTTCCATGGTGCTACTGGAAAGTGGTGGAACATGTAAGAGGTGGGGCCTAGTGGGTACTCTTTAGGGTACTGAGATATGCCCTTGAAGGGAACTGAATCACCTCAGCCTCTTCCTCTTCTTCCTGTTCATTTCCCAGCCCTGAGGGGAGGGACTTTGTTATGCCGTGTGCTCCCACCATGACACTGCCCCCCTTTAGTCAGCAAAGATCTAAAAGCAACATGTCCAATCAGTCAGGAACTAGAACTTCCAGAACTGTGAGTTAAAATACTTTTTTCTCTTTTAACTGGATTATCTCAGGAACTTGCTATAGTACCTGTGCTGGATAGCTTTAGTGTCAACTTGACACACCTGGGTTGAGGGAGCCTCAATTGGGGAATTTCCTCTATTGGACTGGCCTGTGGCCATGTCTGAGGGGCATCTTCTTGATGAGTGATGTGGGAGGGCCCAGCCCACTGTGGGTGGTGCCACCCCTGAGCAGGTAGGCCTGTGTTGTATAAGAAAGCAGGCTGAGCAGGGACCAGGGGAGCAAGCCAGTAAGCAGCGTTCCTCCATGGCCTGTGCTCCAGCTCCTGCTTCCAGGTTCCTGCCCTGAGTTCCTACCTTGGGCTCCCTGATGAACTGTGACCTGGGAGATGTAAGCTGAATAAACCTTTTCCTCCTCAAGTTGGTATTGGTCAGAGTATTTTGTCACAGCAATGAAAATCCAAACTAGGACACTACCTCAATGCTGACTAACACAGTGGGCCTGTGGGCTACTGTGCTTTAGAACTGAAGTCAGAAGGGGGATTTCTGAATACATTAGGGTGAACTCTTGAAGGTTGCTTGAAACATGAATACCTTGAAGTGCTCTGAACTGTTGACTAACAAATGAAAGATTAATTCCAGCTAATGAAACTTATCGCTTCTTTCATCCACTACATCATTGCTAAAAGCCACCCAGATATTAAAAACATCCATGACTCATTTTAATGCAAAATTCCCTGCTGATAAATATCAGATTTAGCCACCTAGGTGAATAATCAAGTGTTTCTAATAAGTCAGTGACTCCTGTCAAGAGTTGTGGCCAATTAGAACTCACCCCATGAGGAGGTGGCTGCTGATGTTGCCAAGCAACGGGCAAGCTGTAAGGCACATTTAGATGCTCTTTTCTATTTAACCAGGGGCAAGTTGGGAGTGACATTATGATTCCGGCAAAGGAAAGCCAAATTATAACCCAGGATGGGGTTACCCGTGATGAGGAGTGTGTTTTCCTTTAAATGCAAATGGAAAAGTAGCATTTTAAAGTAGATTTTAAACAGTCCGTCATTATACTGATTTTAATTAGGAGATTAGGTGTCAGTGGAATACAACTGTGTTGCAGGATAATGGTCTCGTGCTGATAGATAAATACCCAGACATTCTGGAAAATGGGTAACTGGTCAGACAGGGACAATGTATTTTTGGACTCTGAAGTATTTATTACCACAGCTACACTTGGTTTATAATGACTTTCTTTTTTTATTGTTCAGAAGGATTAAGAAATAAAAGCAAATATTAAAAATAGACCGCTGGAGGCTGATGCTGCTGAGAGAACACTGCTTGCTCTAACATTATTGGAAAACTGTGCTCTGCCTTAGAAGCCCCCATATGTGACTGTTTGGATTTTACACTGGGAATTTAAAGGCCAAACAAAACCATGATGATGACTGTAATTCTGCAAAGACTTTTGCTCTGAAATGGTTGGAGCTGTGCATTAACTCATAAGCTAGCTGTATCAACTTGAAGTTTTAAACATTGTTGCCATTCTGGAGTAATAAGTCTTCTCCAAGGCAGGAAGGCCCATGGGGAATAGTAAGCACATCTGCCTCTACATTCATACATTATTGACTGCGCCTTCCTGACAGGAAACATCTGGATGAAAGTGAAAAATTAGGCAGAGAGCCGCATCCTCAGTGCTACACAAGATGCCAGCCTTCCTTGTCTGCCTCACGTGTGAAAACTGGGTACTCATGCATCATAGTATGATTGGCTCTTTCACTTTTAGGTAATGCAACATCCTCAGGGTCTTACCTGTGAAGATGCCTGGTGTCTTATACCTGCTCAGTCCTTGGTTATCTGGGCGAATGAGCAAAGTCCATCATTGGTGTTACGTTCTGAGGACAGAGAACATACAAACTTCCCGATAGGGTCTGGACACCAAGTGTCCCTGAGAGATCTGTGTGTAAAGGCTTAGTCCTCAGGATGGTGGTGTAAGGAGGTGCTATGGACCTTTAAAGGGTCAGACAGTGAGAGGTCCCCACATTGTTGGGAGCATAGTCTGTCTTTGTCTCTGCTCTGGTTCAAGGTACAACCAGTTGCTCCCATACCACTCCTCTGATGCACCACCATCCTCCATTCTCACTGGAGGCCAAGCTAGTAGAGCCACTCAATCTTAGACTATGAATTTACTAAACCGTGAGCTAACTAGGCCATTTGTTTTGATAGGTATCTGCCTCAGGTATTTCATTGTAGCGATACAAACCCGATTACTATGCTGCCATTGTTGGGTTAAACCTCCCTGGGACATCAGAAAATGAGGCCTACAGTGGGAGCTGCAAAGACCCAGGACCCAACAGTCTCATTTCTCTCAATAACAGACCATGGCATTAATTTCCCATGTTTTCACTTTTTGAAAACTCCCATCATGTTCAAAACAGACAGAGCTAAACTTATTATCAAATGTCTTTTCCAAGCCTTTAATGTGTTTCATCTCTGGTGAATCTCAAAGATAATTTGTAACATTTCATCAGATTATTCAACCATAGTAGCCTTTTCATCCTTGGTTTTAAATCCCTTTCCTTGGTAGTTGTATTAGTCAGCTTTCTGCTACTACAATAAAACACCAGAGATAATCAATTTATACAAAGACTATGTGGGTTTTGTTGTTGCTGCTGTTTTTTGTTTTTTTTTCTTATAGTTTTGGAGGTTCCAGTCTATGGTTGATTGGGCCTGTGGTGAGACAGCACATCATGGTGGGAGCATGTGGCAGAGTAAAACCCCTGTCATTGCATGGCCAGGAAGCAAACGAGGAAATCTGAGGTGGCTGGAGTCCTGTAGTGTTACACTTCCAACGAACTAAAGACCTCCTACCACCAACTCCCAATAGAGTCAGGCTGGGGACTAGACCTTTAGTACATGTGCCTTCGGGATACCTTCAGGATCCCAACTGAGGCGCATATCGGTCAGTTTCCGTGCTTTCTCCTCAATGCATTCTTTATTCTCACTGACATGAAAGGTCACCTGCCGTTCCTGTGCCCACTCACGCTGTCTGACAAGAGTCTCTGAAAGTTGTTCCTACTGCCTTAATTCTCCTTAAATTGGAAGGACTTAGAGCAAAACACAGATGCATAGGCTTCACTGTACCCTCCCTCTTTCAGATAAGCCCTTATGAAATTTAAAAATAAAGAGTGCCAGGCCAGGCGTGGTGGTGCACGCCTTTAATCCCAGCACTCGGGAGGCAGAGGCAGGTGGATCTCTGTGAGTTCAAGGCCAGCCTGGTCCACATAGTGAGTTCCAGGACAGCTGGGGCTACAGGGAGACCCTGTCTCAAAAAGACCAAAAAAATAAAAGAGTGCCAACCCAACTCCCTGGGGCAGTCTATCATTTATGTTTTTCCCTTGGAGAAGCACTAATTTAGCCTTGGTTTTTCATCAAATTAAACCTGCTTACCCCCTGATCCATAATGAAATTGTAACAGTCCCAGGATCACTGATTCCTAGTCTTTGGTTAAGAATCTAGTGGAAAATTGTCAAAATCTAGATCAGTCCCCTGGCTACCCTGTGAAAGCATGGATCATTCGGGGGATGGGTGGAAACTATGGCAGGTTAACCAGGACTTTCCCTAACCAAAAAAATAGTTGTTTCCCCAGTGAAGCTCAGCAATCCTTTCGTACAAAGCTCAGTAACTCCTGTATCACTGGACCGCGGTTCTGATGGTCTCTCCTTTCTGAATCGGGGCAGGGCATAATCACATCTGCTCTAGCTGGCTCTCTCTATATGCACATTATCCCAGTAAGACAAAAGCCAAACCAATTTATTTTTAAATGAAAATGTGGCCTTACTTGACTCTTAGCATTTCCAAAAAACCAAACAAACAGAAACTACTCACACACACATATACACACACATGCACACACATACATGCACACACACATACCCATACACATATACACATGCACATATACTCACATATAAACACATATATACATGTGTGCACACATGCACACATACCTATAAACACACACAATACACATATGCACACACATATGCATACACATGCATGCATATACACATACATACATGCACAAACATACACATGTATACATATACACATACACACACACACACACACACACATATATATATATATACACACACATGCACACACACACACAATGCTGATCTTAGAGTAATTCCAATCTCTGTTGATTGAGGCAGTCTAATATTAGATAAACAAAACAGATGGTTGGTAAAAGTTTAAGGAAGCATCCAGAAACCAGCATATGGGTCACATATGTTGGGGAAGGAGGCGTGTGACACAGGTAGGGAGGGACATAGATGCCTAAATTCTAAAGGGAAAGTCCTCAGAATTCGTGGAAAAGCAGGTCTTTATTTTCAGAATAAACTCTGAAATTTGGTGACAAAAGTCCAAAAGCTACTTATGAATTCAGCAAGGACACGAGCTGCTACTTCACAGCTATTTCCAGGAAAAGATGCTCAAGTCCCTGCAGCCGTGAACCTGCAGTTCTGCATCTTTGTGCTGCTTCATTTTCTTTGTCTCTTTGTGACCTGCTTTTTCTATGCTTGTGACTCTCTACAGAGAAAGATAACAATTTGCCATACCTTCTTAATTTTTCTTGATAAAATTATTTGTCCTTTATTTTTCTTGTCATATGGTATTCATTAGAATAGACAGAAAGCCAAGCCTTGGTTCTTTGAGTCTTCATCGATCCATTGAGCCATCATTTATTATGCGCCTAATGTATGTAGTTAAAAGTAAAAAATGAGGCCAGGTGTGATGATAAACACTTTTATTCGAGGCCAGCCTGATCTACCTAGCAAGTTCTAGGCTCAGAGAGGGCCTACAGAGAGACCCTATCTCAAAAAGCCTAGAGAAAAAAAAAAAAAGGAAACAAAACAGGAAAGCCAGAATACTTTGTTTCCCTGAAGCATCCATCTAGCAGGATGAGACACATAACACACTATAAATATGTAAATGAAATGGACCATCAGAGAAATGAAGCAGGGAAGGGTGGGAGTTCTAGGGTCAGGTCCTCTCGGCCTGGAGAAGCAGCAAGGGTGAGATACGGGGAGGGGGACTGAGCAGAACACCTACAACTTAGGGATGTCCCATTTGGGCTCTTAGCAGAATCATATAGGAACTCAAAACCCACAGGTTCTCAGGCACCCTTACATATGTTTATTCCATGGGGCTTAGGGTAGACAAGAAATATGATTTTTTTTTTTTTTTGGTTTGGATGGTTTTGGTTTTTTGAGACAAGGTTTCACTATGTAGCCCAGGCTGACTTCCAATTTGGCAATCCTCCTACCCCCACTTCCTGAGTGCTGGGATTATAGGCATGCATCATCATGCCCAGCCTCAAAAGTATGATTTTTTTAACCAGAAAATTGTGATATATCCTTGGGTCCCACAATGATGAATTAAATATAAAAAATAACTGAGATGTAAAAGTCCATGGAAACATCCAAAAACCAGCAGGGTCACATATACTGGGGTAGGAAGGAGGTCACATATAGTGAGACCTACCTCTTGGGCAGTCTGACTGACCTCCTCAAACCCTAGTTCTACAAGTTGGAATTCACTTCCTGTAATAGCCTAAGGTGGTACCACACCATGACCTACAGTGGCTACCTTGCTTAGAGCTCCCATCTTAGTCTCCATATGCAAAGGGAGGCTTCTTTGGGAATCTAGAGGACTCTTCTCTCCCAACAAAAAACAATCACACACAAAAATATGTTTTAAGTGTACAATTTTTTGTTGGACCACATTCATAGCTACCCTGGGCTCAGGGCAGCCGCAGGTTGACATGCCCTTTGTCTTCTCCCTCCTCCCTGAAATACTTTCCCCTTTCACATTCTCCTGGCTGCTCTTCCTAAGTCTTCTTTGTAGACATCTCCTCTGCCCCTCACTTAAATGTGATTCTCCTAGAACTCTGGACCCTTATGCTATGCACACTCCCTGGGTGACCTCACCATGTCTGTGCTTTGAGCACAAACATCTTTCCTCCCTTTTAGCTTCAGCCCTGCACAGCTGACTTCACCAATGGATCTCCTAGATGTCTTCCAGGAAACAAACTTTCTGGTCTACACTCTCCAGAGGTGGGGAAAAGTTGACCATCTCTGCCCCTCAGGATAGCAGTCTTCCACATGAGAGCTGAGAACTATTTGGGGTAGCGAAATGACCTTCAATGAAGTCTCAAGTTTACTGGTAACATATGGTAAGTGATGAAATGATACCTGGGAAATTTATGATCCCTCCTCCCCCCCTCTCCCTTTCTCAGCTCAGGATCAATAACCTTTCCTCCCCTCCCCTCCCCTCCCCCTCCCCT
>NW_008359625.1:5446391-5471095 GCF_000622305.1 Nannospalax galili | reverse complement strand
CCCCTCTCCCCCCCTTCCACTTTCTTTTTTTCCTGAAACTCCATCAATTTTGTCTTAACGAAACAGCTAGTGTAACACACAGTGAGGGTTTTATACAGCCACAGTACTGTGATGTCATCACTTACTCATGAATGTAGAACTATGCAACCCCATGTTTGAGTGGTTAATGTCAGCCAGAGGTTTATCTACCTTTCCCTACCTTCGCTGGTTCCCTCAAAATTTCAGAGGTGGGGTGTGATAAAGGCAAATACTCCATGTAGCTTATCCAGGTGGCTTAAGATAGTGGTTTACAATTTCTAAATGTAGGCCTTTCTGGGGCTGGAGAGATTAAGAGCACTGGCTGCTCTTGCAGAGGATCTGCGTTTGGTTCCCAGCACCCACATGGCAGCTAACAACCACCTATAACTCCAGTTCCAGGGGATACAGTGTTCTCTTCCGGCCTCTGCGGGCATTGCACAAAACAGGTGCTCTTACACACATGCAGGCAAAACACTCATACACATAAAATTTTTTAAAAATTAAAGCAGGCCCTTCCTGCAACCAGATTCTTCTCTGAAACCCCAGTAGATACCACAGATAAATGTGGGGCTAAATTATTTGCCCCCAGTGGAAGTAGGATGGTTTCTCTACCCAGTTTCCTTGTGGGGAACTTCTAATAGTGGTGATTTTCAATGCTACCTTTATATATTAATTTTAGGGTGCCACAGTTTGAATCCAGCATCTTGTGCATGACAGGCAGGTGTTCTAAGGCTGAACTCAATGCTGGCTTTATATTAGAACCACATGGGGAAACTCAGGCATGGTGGCTCATGCCTTTAATACCAACACTTGAGAGGCAGAAGCAGGCAGATCTCTGTGAGTTTGAGGCTAACCTGGTCTATAGAGCAAGTTCCAGGACAGCCAGGGCTACATAGTGAGAACCTATCTTTAAAAAAAAATCACATGGGAAGCTTAAAATTCTCTCCAAATCCAGGTTTCCCCTGACACTAATTCAACTTAATCCAAGTTTCTAAGTGGGACCCAGGCAATCACGGCTTCTAAACTCCTCGGGTGAGTGCCATGGGTACGGGTAACCAAGGACCAATGGCTCTCTCCTGTTCTTATACTCTCCTTTATCACACTGAGCCTGAGAAGAAGAAACTGAGCATGTGTGGACCAGCCCTGGTGGGACCTGCCACCCTCTAGTAGAGCGTCAGTTGTCTCATTCTGACTGAGGAATTGCAAGCCACCTGGTCAGAATGGAGTTCTGTTTTTCACACAACTTAAGGTAAATAAAAAGAAAGAAGAGTGTATTTCCTCTACCTGAAATCTATTTCTATATGTTAGCTGGTTCCAAACAGAAGTGTGGTTTCTGATGCCTCAGCTTTCCACAGAGGCCCATGGGCTCTACTTTCCTCTCCCACCCCGGGACACCATTAGAAAATCCCACATAGGTCAGAGTCGGTCACACACATGTGAAGAGGATTCGGGGGCTAGATTCTTGTCCTGGCTGTGCTGCTTGTGGAGCTGTGTGACTGGAACATTTAACTTAGTGTCTCCGGGCCTCAGTTTCCACCTCTGTAAACTGTGGATGTCAAGAGTAACCGTATCTACCTGATAGGGAAATGCTAAGGTTAAATGTCACACTTAGCTGTGTAAGTGTGAGCTAGTGTAGCAAACAGATCAAAGGCTACTTGTGGTAATGCACTGAAAACCTTACTGGAAATGGGCAGACCCACTGGTTTCTGAGTGAGTCAAATTGGATAGTAAGAAGCTTGGAGCCATTTCATTTTGGGGAGATTTTGCAAGATTCATGTAATTGAGTCAGGACCATGAACCTCTTCAGATTAAAGTAAGAACTTTCATTTGTTGAACCAAAGACAGCCAAGTTCAATGAGCCCTATCATTCTAAAACAGACATGGCATCCCCTTCCTCCCCCCCATCACCCACAGCCAGCACCTAAGACTGGGCTCCTGCCTTTGTTTCGCCTGTTCCCCACTTTCTAAAGTGGGTCACCATTCAGAAAACAGCCTCACCCAGCAGGTGAAGTTCACAAGCTCAGGCATCCATCCCAGACCTCCTGGATGGGCATCTGCCTTTGACCCATCTCCCCAGGTGATCCATTATACATGGAAGTAAGAAACACGATGCCACTTTTCTCCTGGGTTTCTCAAAGTGCCTCAAGCAGTGTCTGGGGACATAGCCAGCCATGCAGTGTGCACTGTTGACTCACCATTGATTTATGGCACCAGGGCATGTGGGAAGCCAGAGAAATGGAAGACACTCTGCTTTCTATATAATCGACAGGCTGAGGGCCCCGGGGGGTGGGACACTTTGATGTGCCCCCTGGGCAAGCCTTGCACCTGGTGGGCTCCACACTCCACCACAGTTCCTAGAGAAGCCTGCTCCTTAAAGGAAGAGATCTGCGCTTCCTCTCTCTTACCTCATTCAGCCTTTCAGGACTGAATGCAGAAGTCAGGACACCTCTGACTTCTTCCCATCTTTTGTCACGTAACAACAGGATGCTGTCCGCTACCAGCTTGGGCTCCAAACCTGATGCCTGATAGAAAGCAACAAAGGAGGGTTAGGACCCTGGGAGCTAAAACCACCTTAGAGGCAATTCAAGTTCATAATAAACATCCTCATTAAAGTCCATCAGTAATCCAAACTTAGATTTCTCTTGCAAGGATACAGAAAAAAACATAATGCTCATGGGCAAGGATCTAAGACCCACAGCTGAGACCTGAGGGGACAGATCTGCTGGTCAGGATCTGCCCTGTTGCAGTGTGAGCATCATTGTGGGCATCACTGAAACAACCCAGCAGCCTCCATGTGCCCTGAGGCTCCTTGCTGAGGCCATCTGAAGACGATCAGGATGGCCTTCTATAGTTGTGGTTCACATATAGTTTTTGTGGCAAGGAATTTGGGGTGATTAGATTGGTTGTGTTTGGCTCAGAGCTGACAGACATATATACAGATCCTTGGGGTGTGGGTATGGAAAGAAGGAGCTGGTGAACAACCAAGTATCATTTAGAAGCACCTCAGCAGGGTGCTGCCAAAGGCTTGCCTGACATGTTTCTATAGTCTAGCACTCATTGTTTTGTTTTTTTTTTGTCAATCAACAAACATCTGTTGAATGTCTAATAGGTATATTATGGCCTGAATTGTGTCTCACAAAACTTCACATATTAAAATCCTAACTCTAGAACTCCATCACTGTGAGCCCTAATCCAATATGATTGGGGGCAGAGAGGATCATATTCAAGCCAAGTAGGTCTGGGTACCAACCCTGACCTCACACTTCTAGCTTCCAGAACTGTGACAAAATGCATGTCAGTGTGTGAGTTCTTTGGTCTGAGATATTTTGCTATGGTCTCCCTAGCAAGCTCATATAAGGTTCAGGGAGCTGGTTATGCAGCATTGAATAAGAAAGACTTTGGCCCTTGTGAGGCTGACAGAGTGGAGAGCAGAGAGTACGCTCATAGGCTGACAAATAGATATCGTAGGTGGTTTATGAAAAAATAAACGATACAAAGATTGGGTTTGGGGGTGACGTGGTCAGGGGGCTTCTCCGAGGATGAGCCATTGAAAGAGCCAAGAAGCATACAGAGGAGTCTACAATCACCTCCCCCCTCCTCCTCCCCCATGTCACTCTCTTCCTGTCTCAAGCAAGCTATCCCAACAGTGGTCACAAATGGGGTCCTCACTGTTGGTCAGTGTGGCCCAAGTCCCGAGGATACAGGGGATAAACAGGACCATGCACTCTTCAGAGCCATGCATGCTGCAGGGTTCCACTGTTTCTTTCACTGCTTTAATTATAGCTGAAACATGCAGCCAGCCATCATAATTCAAAAGCCTTGTAAAAACTCCTATTTTAGAGGAAAATTATAATTTTCTGATAAAATATGAACACTCAAAATAAGCCATAAAACATAACTGCAAAGTATCTAGAGGATTTAATTATATATTAGGCCCCAGTTGCTGGGATATTTTCTATAGAGGAATACCTCTCTATATTTAGAACGAAATTCTTTAGGAGTGCCATGGCCACTGAATTATGGTTTTATGGAATTTTGGGAACATAATCTGTTTATTTAGGTTCCAGAGTCAAAGGAGGAAATCATACGTTATGTGTATTTATAGAGTGGCAAAGTCCCAGCCTATGCCACATGAGTAAGAGTTTTCATTAGGAAGAAACTGGAATAAAGGCTTATGTGGTTCTGGTAAGATAGAATCAATTGTGACTCAGGGTCAAGGTTAATTGGAATTGGATCCATCCATCCTTAAAACCTAGGGCTTAGGGGGGTGGGGAGATAGCTCATTCTATAAAGTTCTTACTGTGCAAGCATGAAGATCTGAGTTCAATTCCCAGAGCACCATGTAAAAAAGATGTGAAGATTGGAGAGATGGCTCAGTGGTTAGGAGCACTTGCTGCTCTTCCAGAAAACCCTGGTTCAGTTCCCAGAACCTACAGTGGGAGGCTCAAACTGCCTGTAACTCCAGCTCCAGGAGATCTTTCAATTCCCAGAGCACCATGTAAAAAAGATGTGAAGATTGGAGAGATGGCTACAGTGGGAGGCTCAAACTGCCTGTAACTCCAGCTCCAGGAGATCCGGTGCCCTCTTCTGGCTTCCATGGGCACTGCACGCATGTGGTACACATACATAGACTCAAGTACACACACATAAAATGAATAAATAAATGCATAAAGTTGAATGTGGTAGCATGCACTTATAATCCTAGCATTAGGGAGGTAGAGACAGATTTCTGGGGCTCACTGGTCAGCCAGACTAGCCTACTTGGAGAGCTCCAGACCAATGACAGATCCTATCTAAAAAAAACAAGGTGAAGCCAGGCATGGTGGTGCACACACTCCTTTAATCCCAGCACTTGGGGAGGCAGAGGCAGGCAGATAGATCTCTGTGAGATAGAGGTGAGCCTGGTCTTCATAGTGAGTTCCAGGCCAGCTTTGGCTACAGGGAGATCCTGTCTCAAAAAAACTGAAAAAACAAAAACAACAAAAAAGATGCGGGCCCAGCATGGTGGTGCATGCCTTTAATCCCAGCTACATGGTGAGTTCCAGGCCAGAAGGCACTATAGGGAGGCTGAGTCTATAAAAGAAAAAGAAAAAACACCCCAAACCAAAACAACAAAAACCCCAAACCACCACCACCACCAAAATAACCCCAAGGTAAATGGCGCCTGAGAAATGACACCAGGTTTGATCTCTGGTCTCCACAAGCACACATACATGCACCCTGTACAGACAAAAAAGACCCAAAGATTGGGTCCCTGGTATCTTTTATCTTGTATTTGAAGGAAAAAAAAAATCTCACTTTCCATAATATGTTATTAGGCCCTGAAACCTCTCCTTCCCAAGCCTGTTCTGACATTGCTGTGTCCTCAGCCTAAGAAGCCTGACTGGAGTCCTCTTTTTTTCCCTCCCAAATCAGGGACAACAATTACAGTAGTATTTAATTTCTAAATACATTCTAGAATAAAAATAACAGCAAATTGCTCATTTCAAAAGAGCTATCAGATGCTGAGAGGATTTTAAATAATGTCAAATGTATGTTACTTTCCTCATGGCTGTGACCAGATGCCTGACAAGAAACAATTTAAGGGAGGCAAGGTTTATTTTGGCTCATGGTCTGAGGGGATATAGTCCATCGTGGTGGGGAAGGCCTGGTAACAGGTGGCTCTGTGGGAGTGGTGGGACTATGTGGCAGAGGCTTGCCTGTATCTCAATATACCATTCCCCCTGTGACTCACTTCTTCCCAGGAGGTCCTTTGACCTTAAGTTTCCCCAGATCCCAAAACAGCACTGCCAGCTGGAGACCAAGTGCTCAAACACACAAGCCTGTGGGGACATTTTACATCCAAATTGTAGCATTTTGCCTCTGTTCTCTGTGGGCTTATGACCATCTCTCAATGTAATATGCACTCGGCCCAATTTCAAAAGTTCCCATTGACTCAATTCTAACTGCTCAAAAATTCAAAGTTTCTTCTGAGACTCAAGGTAATCTCTTAACTGTGAGCCCTTATGAAATAAAAAAACAGTCCTCATAGTTCCAACACACAGTGGCACAGAGCAAGCATTCCCATTCCAAAATGGAGAAATGGGGACATAGCAAAGAAAGATCAGGTCGATACATACAAATCATAACACAATGTGAACCAAAAGTCAGATTCTAGAGCATTTACTTGGAAAAGAGAAGTCTTGGAAGATCAGGCTGTGGGAATTGGTATGTGCCTTATGGCTATTTACTGAATATGTAATATGTGTAAGAGAGAATTTAGATTGACCCTGAGGTGTGGAATTGGGGTTAGTAGGAGGAGCTAGAAGGGAAATTGCAGCTCATGTCCAGGAGAACCAGCCCTCTAGTCAAAAGTCTGAATTATTCAAGACAAGCCAACCTGCCTTCATCCATGAGCTCCCTACCACCAAGGACTGAGAACAGCTTATTAGGATCACAGCTCAGGAAGCTTGAGCTGGATGGGAAGCCAGGACCTAGACAACATTCTAGAATTCTTCCAATCTGAGACTTCATGTCCAGACAATCATTTGGTCATTTTGTTTTATTCTGTTTTGAGGTAGGGTCTTGCTATGTAACCCAGGCTGGCATCAAGCTCTCTATCCCCTTGTTCAGCCTGCTGAGTGCTGGGATTACCTGTATATGGTACCAGGTGTGCCTCAGACAGTTTTAAAATTAGTGGGTTTTTTAAATGAAGTGTTTTTTAAAAAATATTTTATTTATTACTTTTATGTGTATGCGTGTATTGCCTGCATGTAGGTAAGTGCACCTGTGTCATGCAATGCCTGCAGAGGTCAGAAGAGGCTATCGGATCCCCGGAACTGGAGTTATGAACAGTTGTTAGCTGCCATATGGGCTGGAATTCGAACCCGGGTCTTCTGCAAGAACAACCAGTGTTCTTAACTGCTGAGCCATCTCTCCAGCCCGAATGAAGTTTTTTTTAAGTATGAAAAATTATACAAAATTAGCCAGTATTTTGAATGTACTAGTCAGTGTTAAGTGCATTTATACTGTTGTGCCACAATCACTGCTATCATCCTCAGAGTTCTTTTTATTATGTATTTGTTTTGGAGACAAGGTCTCCCTGGACCTCACTATGTAGACCAGGCTGGCCTCAGTCTCACAGAGATCTGCCTTCCTCTGCTTCCCAAGTGCTGGGGTTAAAGGCGTGCACCACCATACCCAGCATTTAATTTTTTGTCATTTGTTTGTATTTATTTTACATGATGCTGTATTGCATACAGACATTTTCATACAAGTATGTACTGTACATTGAGCATGTCCCCCCATACCCTGCTCCTCTCCCCTCTCCCTTCTCATCTAGTCTTCTTAGTCCTGTTAGATGGTTTAGCGTCTATTTCCATGTCATACATACATACACGATTTTATATATTTATATCAAATCTAGGAATCACAAACAAGAGAAACATATTTGTCTTTCTGAGACTGACTTAGCTCCCTTAATGTGATCATCTGAATGTGATCATCCACAGTTGTATCCATTTTCCTGCAAATGATAACTTTGTTCTTTTTTATGGCTGAGGAAATTCCATGGTGTATATATACCACCTTTTCTTTATCCATTCCTCTGCTGTTGGGTATCTAAGTCAGTTCCATAGCTTAGTCACCATGAATAATCAGTAATCATTGATGTGCAAATCTCTCTCTGATATGTTGTTGACTTGGAACACAGAGGACTTTTCATACTGCAAAACTGAAACTTTACCGCCTACGCTCCTCCCCCAGCTCTGTCTACATATTTTCACTGAATAGTTTACCAAGGGAAGCCTTGAAAGGTCTTGAGGGCCCTTGAAAGAATGATGGGTAACTAGATGGGACAGGACTGTGTGTTGAGCAGAAAGGGGACTCGAGGTCTTGAGGAGGGAGCTCCAGTGACACAGGGCTTTCTAGATTCCTGCCTGACAGCCTGACCATGTATTCTGAGTCACAGTGAAGTTCATCTAATTTATTTCTAGCCAGGTGTTTGTCGAAAGCAGGCCAGAACCTGTGCAATATTAGTATAGTGAAACACAACCAGATGTAGAAAAAAGAGTTGGTTGTGTTGTCACAGGCCTGTAATCCCAGCATTTGGGAGACTAGAGTAGGAGGATTGTGGGTACAAGGCCAGGCAAGGCTGTGTAGCCAGACCCTGTTTCAGAATAATAACAAAGCTGGTTGTGGTGGAACATGTCTTTAATCCCCAGCACTCAGGAGGCAGAGGCAGGTGGATCTCTGTGAGATCGAGGCCAGCCTGGTCTACATAGCAAGTTTCAGGCCAGCTAGGGCTACAGAGAGGCCCTGTGTCAACAAATAAACAATCAACAATAACAAAAAATAGAGCAGAAGGTACTGAGGAGCATTTCATAAAGGGTTGGTATTTTCTTGTTGAACTCATTCATCATAGGGTGTGTGTGTGTGTGTGTGTGTGTGTGTGTGTGTACATCAAAAATGCATTTCTTGCTATTAGTCATGGTTAAGTTCTTGCTATTAGTCAAAAAGCTTGAAAAGCCTATTTTAATCAAACCCCAGACGGAAAAGTCATCTCCTCTCTCAACTAAAGTCCTAGCAGTCACTATTCTGACATCTCTTTGATTGGTCAACTCTCTCCATCTCCATGGCCAACACCCTGGCTGAGGTCACCATTATCTCTGCCCTAACTGATTGCCCTGCCTCCAGCCTTATCACACTCATCCATTTTCCACACTGCAGGATCTTTCAAAAGCATGAAAGTTGATCTCCAATGAGTGGGGAGTAAAATGATGGGTACAAAAGGTGTGGCTGTGGTGGGGGGAGGTTAATCAATGGGTTCCCAGCTATGGTTCTATAGGAGCGAGAAGCTCTGGTGTGATGCACAGTATGGTAACCTTAGACAATGATGTGTCTCAAAAAACTAGTAGAAAGGGGGCCTGGAGAAATGGCTCAGTGGTTAAGAGCACTGGCTGCTTTTGCAGAGGACCTGGGTTTATTTCCCAGCACCCCCCATGACGGCTAACAACCATCTGTAACTCCAGTTCCAGGGGACCTGAAGCCCTCTTCTGACCTCCACAGGCACTGCAGACAAGGGTACACTTACATACATGTAGGCAATATACTCACACACATAAAATAAAAATATTTTTAAATGTTTTTAAAAAGTTAGCAGAAAGGGTATTGTATAATTCTACCTGAAGAATAATAAAAGTTAAAGGAGACAAATATGGTTAATCTGACTTGAATATTACACAGTGCATATGGATACCTCATTATTACACAAAATTATTACATTTTAAAATGGTATTAAGGTGTGAGTGTGTGCATAATATGTGTGTGAGTGTATGCGGTGGTCAGAGGACAACTTTGTGGAGTCACTTCTCTCCCCTCACCTTTATGTGGGTTCTGGGGATTGAACTCAGGTCATCAAGCTTAAGCAGCAAGAACTTTTACCCAATGAGCCATCTCACCAGTTCTTATTGTTTTTAGTACCAACTAAAAGAAAAAGACAACAAAATCAGTAATCCAGCCCTGTCCAATAGCTTCTCCTTCTGTGAATTCTTCTCACATGATTTGTAAGATCAGGAATGCTCTTGCCAATTTCTCATTCTTCCCAAACACAACACAGAGCCTGAAGGAGTTCTTCAACTTTTTTTTCTTTTTTGATCCTATGTGTGGTTATGTGTGTGCATGTGCATGTGGAGGCCAGAGGCCAACATCAGATATCCTTCCTTGGGAGCAGTGCACCTTGTTTGTTGAGATAGGGTCTCTCATTGGCCTGGAATTCACCAAGTAGGCCAGGCTGGCCTGTCATTGAGCCCCAGGGACCTGCCTGCCCCTGTCTCCACAGTGCTGGGATGGATGGAGCGCTAATTCCCATGTTTGCAAGGCAAGCACTTTACTAAGAGCTCTCTCCAGCTCTAATCCTTTAACTTTGTGCTCCTGTGTATTAATGGTGTGAAGATTAAGGGTGAAACTTTCTGGAACTCCAGACCAGGTTTGGGCAGGATAATGAAGTGGTTGTGGCCTGGCTTCAAGAGTCAGACTCCTGGCTTCATGGTTTGGCTCTGGGTGACCTTTAGGATTGATCTGTCTGGGCCTCAGTTTCCCAATCTGTAAGCTATAGGTGATAGTGCTACCTATCCTCTTAGGGTGACTATGAAGTTTCTCACTTAACACGTGTTTATTGAGCGCTTGGTATGTGCAAAGCCCTGGTTTGGGGGCCCTAGGATATATCTGTGAACAAAACAGAACTCCCTGTCCTCACCTATTCTGATGGAAAAAGGCAGGCAAAAACACAAGGACCGACTTGCCTACCACACTGGGTATGCAAGGTGTGTGTTAAATAGACCAGTCAGTGTTGGGCTCTGGGAATCAGTGAGATTTGGGCAAACCCTTTGAGGAACTAGGAGGTAAGGGGGTGTCAACTTCTAGGCATGGGAATCATTTCAGCAAAGGTGCTAAGGTATGTCTGAGGGATCTCAAGGAGTAGGTGAGGCTGAATTGGATGATGGATGGAGGATGGAGAGGTCACAGGGGCCTATGTGTAGAAGGCTTTGGAACCTGCATAGGGCTTCTACTCTGAATGGCATGGGAAGTGCAGTAGTAATTTTTTGTTAGTTTTTGAGACAGGATCTCCTTGTGAAGCCCATGCTGGCTTGGCATTTGCCATTCTCCTGTCTCAGCAACTTCCTCCGTGCTGGAACTATTGATGTAGGTCATCATGCCCTGATCACAGTAGCTTTCAAGAGAGGTGTGTCTTGAGTCTATTTGTTTTTTGAAGAATCACTCTATTTCAGTGCTGAAAACAGACTGTAGGGAGCCAGGACAGATATAGGAAGAACAGTTAGGAGAAACACAATGACCAGGAAAGAGAAGTGGTCCAGGGTAGTGGCCTCAGATAAGAAGCGTATGATCATTGACCTTCATTGTCAACTTGACTGTATTTGGAATCACCTAGGAGACAGATCTCTGGCTGTGTCTTAGGGGGTGTTTCCAGAGAGGTTTAACTGAGGAGGGAAGACCCACCCTTAGTGTAGGCAGCATCATCCCATGGGCTGGAGTCCCAGATTGTATTTTTTTAAAGGAGAAATAGAGCTGCGCACAAGCATTCATCTCTGTGCTTTCTGATGGCAGATGCCATGTGATCAGCCACCCACGCTCCCACCACCATGCCTTCCCACCATGGTAGACTCTCTCTTCACACTGTGAGCCCAAATAAACACTTCCTTTGTTAAGCTGGTACTTGCCAGGCATTTGGCAACATCAACAAGTCAGTAACTGACAGAGAGATAAGAATCAAGGAGTTTTGAACTAAGCAACTGGGAGGATTGAGTTAATACATGTAAGATATTCAGAGCATCACTGGCATGCAGTATTTGAGACTGCCTCTTGCTATTTTTCTGATACTATGACCATACTGTCTTCTCTCGAGGGCCTAAGCCTTCTCATGGGCTCTGCTTTGTACCTGGAGCTCTCTGTCCCACTCCAATCCTTTCCTTTGTCTGCTGGCTCCTATTTTCCTTATACGACACAATTGAGAAAACACCTCCTGAAGGAAATGTATATATGGAATCAGAGGACCTGAAAGTCAGGAGAAATTATACTGCCATCTTTCAAATTTATTGTAAAGATATAATATTTAAGAGACTGCGATGTTTGTTCTTGGATAAACAAATTGACCAATGGCACAGAATAAAACAGAGAAACAATATATGCATATAGAGTTTGACTTGTGACAAAGATGCTATTTGTTAAAGTTGGGGAATGGCTGATCCTCTCTACAAATGATACTGGAGCATTCGGACATCAAAATGAGCCAGACTTTACATACAAAAGTCATTTGTAGACAGCCATTGCCCAAAGAGTGAATACAAAGAAGATAAAAAACAAAACTCGGGGTTGGGGATTTAGCTCAGTGGTAGAGTGCTTACCTAGCAAGTGCAAGGCCCTGGGTTCGGTCCTCAACTCCGGGGGGAAAAAAATCCTCATAGAATACTTTTGAAATCTTGGAGGTAGGCACGTTTCTTAAACAGAGTAACAAAAATAATACCAGACAAGATTTTGATAATCTGGACTTTATTATCAAAAGATATCACTAAAAAATGATCAAGAGAAAGGGGAGAGGCTGGAAAGATGGCTCAGCAGTTAAGAGCACTGACTGCTCTTGCAGAGGACCCGAGTTCAGTTCCCAGCACCCACATGGTGACTAACAACCATCTGAAACTCCACTTCCAGGGGACCTGACCCCCTCTTCTGGCCTCTGTGGGTATTGCATGACATGCGTGCACTTACAAACATGCCGGCAATACACTCATACATTTAAAATAAAAATAATAAATGAAATATTTTTAAAAAGAGACAAGGGAGTTAGCTTGTTGGTAAAGTGCTTTCTGCACAAGCATGAGGATCTGAGTTCAGTCTCCAGAACTGACGTTAAAAATGCTGAGCATGGCAGTGTGTACTTACAATCTCAGCAGTGGGAAGGCAGAGACAGGACGATCTCTGGGGCTCATGGGCCTCGCCTATCAGCAAGCCCTAGGTCCCAGTGAGATACTGTCTCTGAAAAGCAAGGTGGATGGCTCCTGAGGAACAACACTGATGTTGATCTCTGCTCTTCATACACACATACACACATGTGTATACACACACACATACACATGCACAGAGATATAGACACATAGCACACAGACACAGAAACAGACAGACAGACAGACAGACACACACACACACACACACACACACACACACACACACACACAGAGTAATCAAGCAAACAACAGACGACCAGGAGAAGATATTCACAATGTGTATATCTGACAAAAGATTCAGAACGTATAAGGATGACAATAAATTGATCAGAAAAACAGCTTTTAAAAATGGGCAAAGACTTCACAAGCACAAAAGAGGGCATTCATATGAAACAGTACTCCAATGTTCATCAGATAAATGAAAATTAAAAGACAATGATACATTATTCCTGCCCAGCCAGAAGACAATGAAAACAATGGAGGGTGAAGGATGGCTATGATGTGGAACAAGCAGAGCTCTACTTCAGACTGGTGGGTATCAGCTGGCTCCACCACTTTGGAAAAGTGGGCCACAGAGTATGCTGAGGCCAGGCATGCACCTGCTCTTGTGACTTAGCAACTCTGCTCCCAGGAACATGCTCCAATATGTCTTTCCTCAACACTGTTTTTTTTGGTGGTGGTGGGGGGTGTCTCCCTGTGCCCCAAATGGCCTGGAACTCGCTATGCAGACCAGGCTGGCCTCGATCTCACACAGATCCACCTGCCTCTTGCCTCCTGAGTGCTGGGATTAAAGGCATGAGCCACCACATCTGGCTTCCTTGATGTTCTTAACCTGATTCATAATAGTACAATCTAGCAACTATTACATGTCTATCAACAGAGGAATAAATGATCTTTTGTACACAGCAGTAGGAAAGATGGGCTGCATTCATTTAATACATGATTATGGATGAGACTTACAGACACACTGAGCAAAAGAAATAGCCAGGGTACATTACTACTGTTTTCATTTATATAAAATTCAAGAACAGGAAACAAGAGTCTATGGTGATAGATGTTAGAGGGGTGGTCACCCCTGGGAGGTAAGGAGGGGAGGACTGGAAAGAGGCATGAGGGGACATCCTTTGCCCAGCATTACATCAGAGTTGCTCTGTGCCCTGAGTTGGTTGACAGTCAATATGACACACAGACTGAAAACCACGTTGGGTTTTGCACTCAAGATTTGAATGTAAAAGTTATGTCAGTTAAAAAAAAATTACTATGCCATACGTCTTTAATTTGTACAGACTTGAATGATGGATAAACCAAGATGAGAACTGACTAGAAGGCTTCAAGTTGGGATTTGAAATGTAGCTGTTCATTGCTGGGATGACCTACAGCAATTTATACTACAGACCTTAATTGACCCCAAGCTTATTGGGTTGTGCAGGGCCTCTACTGGCCAGAAAGAGGACCCCCTTGCTTACTTCATGATAGAAGCCATGCTCAGTCTCAAGAAGTGTCCACTGTGATGTGTGATGGGATATGACCTCATTACCTAGATGATGGTTTTCAGTCATGAACCACAGTTTAAAATGCATGTTAAGAACATCCTCTCCATCCAGAAAGTCCCTTGGCCTATTTAATTGTTTTGTTTTGTTTTTCTTTTGTGCTACAGATCAGACCCAAAGTCTTCCACGTGTTAGGCAAGCACTCTACCACTGAGCTACTGGACCAGCTTAGACTCAGATTCTTCAGCTTCTGCACATGACTGACATTGCCACCTTTCAATGGACAGAATCTAGAATCATCTAGGAGACAAACCTCTGGACAAGTCTGTGCGGGAGGATCTGGAGTAGGTTAGCTGAGGTGGGAAGACCCACCCTAACTGTGGGTGGCACCATCCCATGGGCTGAGGTCCTGAATCAAAAGAATGAGCTGAGCACCAGCACTCTTTTCTCTGCTTCCTGTATGCAGATACAATGAGACCAGCCACCTCAGGCTCCTGCTGCCATGGCGTGTCTGGTGGTGGACTATACCTGAACTGTGAGCCAAAATAAATCTTCCCTTCTTTAAGTTGCTTTTCTGGGATATTTTGTTACAGCAGTGAGAAAGCTACCTAATTCAACCTGGTTTCTGTGGACTATTCAGGAATATAAATACTGTGAGACTGGAATTACTTCTGGGACTTATTTACAGTTTGTACTCCCAAATTTTAGAAATTCATCCCCTGGTTAACACACTTATTTCTACCTCTGCCACCATAACAGAGCAAGAAAGCATAAATGTAAGAGTAAAATTTTACATATTTCTTTTAAAAATTAAAGTTGATTCCATACTGGGCCAAGAGTTTAGTAACACCAGAAACCTAGGGTTGACGAGATGGCTCACTAGGTAAAGGCTGTTGCTGACGAGTCTGATGACCTGACTTCAATTCTTGAAACTCACAAGGTGGAAAGAGAGAACTGACTCTTACAAGTTGTCCTCTGACCTCCACGTGTGCATTGTGGCTTGTGCATATCCCCATACCTCACACCAAAACAAAATAAGAATTTGTTAAGATCAACAATATAAAATCATTTTCACCAACATTTTGAAATTTAAAAGCAAGTCTTGCAAGGCAGAGAGGACTCAAGCCTCAAAATGGATGCCACTCAGCACTGTCTATTCCTACACTCTGGGGCCTCACAGGCACTTGGTCCCCTAAAAGATGTTGAAGCTCAAGCCAACAAGTTGTGTCAAAAGCTTGGAGCTAACTGCATTTTACAGATCAATTGCAACTCCATGTACTGAACTTCTCATGTTGACATGAGAAAGGCAGTGAGGTGGGATGTCCATGGGCAGGGGATAGGCCACCATGCACGACTGTCACCTGGCACTTCCAATGGGCCACCTCACCTGGTTGAGAAATTTCCAGCTCAGCCTGAAGCATTCCCTGTGCATTCCCAAATGCTTCCTATAAAGACAAAGAGGAATGCCTCAAAAGAGAGAGGGAGTCAGACGGACAAGGTTGCTCCCCCATGTTTCGGGGTGCTCTGGTCTCTCCTAGAAGTCTGGGCTGTAGTAAGAGCTGCCTTGCTCAGAACTGTAGGTTTGTAATGCAGGTTGATCCTTCTAAGAAATGAACAACAACAAAAAAAAAGGAAGAAAGAAAGAAAGAAGAAAGAGGAAGAGGAAAAGAAAGGAGGAAAGGGAAGGGAAGGGGAGGAAAAAATGTTCCAGGTTTAACCAAAGTAACCAGAGTGTCCCAGGCATATGTCACACTTTTCTCACATGAGTCTTGAGATCCCCATTCATTTCCTCACTGTTTGATTTAAGGGACAGGCAGGGACCAAGAGCTCTAGATGAATAGATTTTCAAAAGCCATTGATGGTGAGTTGCCAGTTGTGTGGGTAGGGACAAGTTAAAAGCAATGTTGGGGCTGGAGAGATGGCTCAGTGGTTAAGAGCATTGACTGCTCTTGCAGAGGACCCAGGTTCAGTTCCCAGCACCCACACAGTGGCTAACAACCCCCTGGAACTCCAGTTTTAGGGGATCCAACACCCATCTTCCAATTTCCATGGGCAATGCATGACATGGGTACACATATACATGTAGGCAATATATTCATACACATAAAATAAAAATAATAAAAAAATTAAAATATAAAATAAAAGAAGGCAATTTTATGGAAGCTTGCAGAAGCCTCTCTGATCAGCAGACACCATTAGGCAGGTCCTTGAGGACCCAGCACAGATGTCTGACCCACCTTTGGCTCTAAATGGAGTTCCCCTTGACTGTTAGCTCTGTAATGAGCCAATGCCCCTTGGGCTTCTCTGAGGCAGGGTGTTCTCAGGTGCTGAGGATAATAACAAGTCCACTGACTAATTTGCCTTCCAACTGTAGTCATCTTTGCCAGGGCCAAGGGAGTTGTGGTTTCACAGTGACTCACCCGCATGAGTCTGACAGCCACATGATAAGTGGATGGAGCAGTCATTGGAGAGGCTAAACCCAGGGCAGCCAAGACCCAGAATAGTTTTGGATAACTGATCACCAAATCCATCACATGGTTCTTGGTGTGACACTTGAGAGTCAATGGTATGGCTCAGCCTGTCCCTAGAGAGGTGATCTCTATGCTGTTCATGAGACTGAGGGCTGGGACCTACCCCTCCACACATGCACAAAATGCCCTTGCTTCCCACCTCCACTCCATATCCAGGCATTGAAGCAAGGAACGAGCATGCCTATAGCCAGAGCGTCTTTGTGTATGTGTTTTGGATGGGAACTCATAGCTCCAAGGCAGCATGTTTCATGATCTGACATATCTTTTTCATGTCTCCATCCAACTAGACCAACCAAACAAAGGCTAAAGACTAGCCTATCTCTTATCACCTTTCCCAAGAATAAGTTAGCCCACTATTATGAACATTTTTGCAAATTCATGTGGACTCAGCTCCAGGTTCCATAGATATTAAAAACAAAACAAACCATTCTAGGGTTCACTGAGTCACTTGGTAACAAGAGAAAATTTAAAATGTCTAAGTATGGGCTGGAGAGATGGCTCAGCAGTTAAGAGCACTGACTGCTCTTACAGAGTGGGTTCGAGTCCCAGCACCCACATGACAGCTAACAACCATCCTAACTCCCAGTTCCAGGGGATCCAATGCCTTCTTCTGACCTCTGTGGGCACTGCACAACGTGGGTACTCTTATATACATGCAGACAATACACTCATACACATAGAATAAAAATAAATAAAAATATTTACAAAAAAATAAAATAAAATGTCTAAGTAAAAATTCCTTAGTCCCAAGCTGCTGGGCCTTTTGAAGTCCTATAAATGCTAAGACTGATTTTGGGCTAATGGTTCAATGGTGGGATTTCAGGAAGTACTGAGGACCCCAACAGAGGTCAAGGGAGTCCACGCAGGATATGGGCAAGATGAATTCGAGATACACTTTACAGAATGTGAAGGAAAGTATCATATGAGAACTTCCACCCTCAGTCTGATCATACACAGTCTATTCATCCTGCATTTTGGAATTTGAAAAATAATTTTTATTTTTCTCCTTTTTTTTTTTGAGATAGAGTCTCAATATGTAGCTCAGGCTGACCTTGAACTTCTCATTCTCCTGCTTCAGCCTCCTGAGTAGGTGGATTACAGGTGTATGCCCCCATGCCCAGATGAAAAAGAATACTTCATTCAATAATTTTTTGGATTCAATATTTGTTCAGTGCTGATATGTTAGAGAGTCCCCTGTGGTGTCACCTCAGCTCTGCGATTTCCTCATGGGATGCCCACAGCTCACATCAAATTCCAGAGCTAAACTCGGCTTCACACATCACAGCCAATTTACACCAATATGTCATTGGCTCTACATAACTCAAACCTGGATCCGTGAGCAGAGACGGGCTCTCACTGGTGGAGAATGAAGCTATGTGTTATTTAAGTTCCTTTTCACTTAATGCATCAAACTAATATGCTGAAGTATTTCTGTATCACAAGGGACCGCTTGCTAGACGCTTGCATGGAGTAAGCGTTTAATGTTTACCGAGTGAATGTATAATAAAGTGGAATCGTTGAACACTTAAGTAAACATGGCTTATTAGAGGGAAGGCAGTGTGGTGTCGGTGAGGGGAAATCACGCCTCACTAATCTCCTTGAGTTCTTTGAGCAGATAAATAGGCATATGGAGAAGAGGGAACCACAGAACCCAGTTTAATTTGACTTTCAAAAACCTGTGAGAAAATCCCACTCTAACAACTGTTTTAAAAAATTGAGTCACTAAGGTTGTTTTATCATGAATATGAAATTGTCTTAAAGACCATAAACAAAGCTAAAGATAAGTACAGCCACCCCAGATGGAAAATTATCTCTAGGGTTTCCTAGAGATCTAATCTATGATGGGACTTTTAATGTGTTTGTGAAAGACCTTGCTGGGAAGTTCCTAGGGGATCTCCAGGTTCAGGTGGCACCGCCTCCTGGAGAGAACATCAAATTGATGGACATTCAAATATTCCATTTGGATTAGAAGAGACATTGTATTAGTTACTTTTCTCGTTGCCATTTTACCTGACACAAAGCAACTTAAGGGGGGAAGGATTTATTCTGACTCATGGTTTGAGGTAGAGCCCATCATAGCATAGAAATCCTGGCAATGGGAGTAGCTCCAGATATGGTGGCAGTGAGAGGCTGCTTGTTCACATCTTAGTAGACCAGAAACTGAGATAGAGATGTAACTGCTGAGGCCCACTCTCCAGGAACCCGCTTCCTTCACCTGGGTCCCATCTCCTAAAAGTTTCCACAGCCTTCCAGAACAGTACCACCAGCTGAGGACCAAGTGTTCCAGGAGCTCATGGGGGTATGTTTCACATTCAAACCCCGTAACAGTCATTATATGTTTAGACCATAAAGTGTAAAGAAATAGAAAATACAGTCTCTGGGCTTGAAGAAGTAATCATTGAGCTAGTGCAAGAACCAGAAGGCCCAGTGGGATCAACTACACAGATGAATGATGTAGGTAAGTGGGAGTGTAAGAATACAGAGAAGGGGAGGGTGGACATGGATGGAGGTAGGGAGGGCTTCCTGGAGGAGGCAGAGACTAGAGAGAGCCTTACAGGATAGCTAGTGTCTGCACAGGTGCAGAGGCGCTGCAGGGTTTTCTTGTTGAAAGGAGCGAATGAACGCTGAGCAGTTGTCTCACTGCTCTATTAGCTGCTTTCCTGGTTCTGCGGTAAAGCACTGTAACCAACAGTGACTTATGAAAGAGTTTATTTGGGTTTATTGTTCTAGAGGGATGAAAGTTCACCATGATAGGGAAGCACGGCGGCAGGAGCAGGAAGCAGAGAGCCCACACATCTTTAGCCACAAACAGGTAGCAGAGAGCAAACTGGAAGTGGGGCCAGCCTAGTCAAGTAGGTCATACATCCTCAGTTTCCAAAGGAGGAAAAAGGGGCTTCAAGAAGTTGAAGCTTACTCACGCTCACATTGCTGATAAGCACAAGCCCTGTTAGTACACTGCCTCTTATTACAGGAATTGTCAGTATGTGCAAAGGTATGTGGCAGGCTCTGCGAGCAGGTTAGGGAGGACCTAGAGCAGCTGAGCCAGCTAGAGTGACATCTTGAGATGGGGAACAGCTGAGAGATTAGGCTGGAGCATATGTACTGGCTCTGAGACATAGAGGCCCTTCAATCCCGTGCAAAGACCTCAAAGGCTGAAAGCTTAATGCCATGTTGAGTAGTAGAGGGAGGAAATGAAGAATTATAGTCTAGAATTTGGGGCCCAGAACCTAGACACTAGTTTGAGGGGGAGAGGTGGAAGACATTAAGAAAGGCAGAAAAAGGGTTTGGAGAAGACACTGACGAAGCTAAGGGCAACTCTATTTGATGACCTACAATAGAACAAATGCATTGAGTGTGACCTTCTTCAGAGCCGGCTCTGCTTCTCCTCCCTGCTGACATCCTGGGTATGATGGGAAGTCAGATAGAGATACACAGGTCTCACATCCATGTCACTGCTCAGGGTTCAGGCGGGCTCAGGAAACATGACAGGAACTCAAAGCTCCCTCACCATCTGCTTCAATGTGACTTGGTGGCCTGTGCCCTTTGACACATGTCCCTGTCTGCCTTAACTCACAGGCCTGGTTGAACCATCAGGCTTGATCTCCCAGGTCCCAGCAGGGCAGAACCCTCTAGCAATCAATTGTTGAATGGAGGAAGGCCGATACAGTTCAACAAGAGAACCTAGAGACTGCAGGAAGCTACTGGGATTCCTTTGGCCAGGTCGTCTGGTTCTTCCTTCTAGTGGTATGTGGGGTGTTGAATTGGTACTTGCCCTGGGGCTGGAAGGGGAGCATATCTTGGGTGAGTGGTCAATTACTCTGTTAAACCTTGTCATCCAGAAATGGCACTTGAGGCCACCTGTTAAATTAGTGAAGTAGAGAGAGCACTGGACCTGAAGTGGGAGATAACCTTTAAACCTCTGCTTCGACTTGAGTTAATCTGTGACCAGGCTGGCCACAGAACCTCTGTAGGCCTCAGTTTCCTTATTTGTGAAATGGACATGCTCATTGTGCCAATCTCATAGATTCTCATGATGACCAAAAATCTCCTCTGGATGGCTCAACCAGTACATAATGAAAGAGGACACTTATTTTTCAACTGTGTCCCAAACCCCACACAGCCTTAAATAAGTTTTTCCATCGGCACGCTGGATGATCCTCAACTTCTCCCTTCAGGACCTCCACATGCTGTGCTGCGCTGGTTCTTACTAGTCTGCCAACTTCACAAGACCATGAGCTCCTGGAGGGGAAGATGCTGTTTTCTCTATGTTTATAATTAGCATCCTTATAGTGCCTGGCCTATGGTAGGTGTGCACAGCTTTGCCAAATAACACAAAACTAATGCATGACCTCCTAGTGTTATAAGTGAAATTTGCTACACAAGTGTGGGGACTTGAGTTTGGATCCTCAGAACCCATGAAATGCTGGATACAACAGCACAAGTCTGTAATCCCAGTGCTTCTACAGCAAGATGGGGGAGGGGTGGAGGCAGGAGAATCCCTCGAAGTCACTGGTCAGCTAGCTTGTTATATACAGTAGCAGACCAGAGACTCGGCCTCAAACAAGGCAGAAGGTGAGGGCTGACACTGGGGTTATCTTCTGACCACATGCACACTGTAGCCTGTATACATTCACACTCACAGACATGAAGACACACACATGGGTGTGTGTTCACACACAGATTAAAAAGAAGGAAAAATGAAGTTTAAAACGACCTCAGGAAACATAGTTGACACAGTAGCTGCCCAAATTCTCACAAGCATCTGTTTATTAACTCACTTGAGACTCTTCCTAAGAGCCCACCTGAAGGTTGCTAACCTTTTCTGTCAGGAATCCTGTCTCCTCACTTTGGGGAAATGTGGGTAGCGCTGACTCCTGATATTTTCATCTATTCTTTGGGTAAATATCACCTTTGCAGCAGTTCTGAGCATCTCTCAAAAATTCACTGGAGAGCTGAGTTTCGAGTGGAGCAGACCTCCACCCCATAAGAGGCCCCACTGTACCCCTAAGTTCTTTCTTAGAATGACTCCTCCCCTCCATTCATCCAAACATAGAAAAAAAACTACATACTGTTCTGTTGGAAAAGTTGTTGAAGTTCTCAACCAACACCTGCTTGATCATGTCTGGCTCAGAAACGACAATATGCATCCGACGGCCAAGATAGTATCTAGGAGAGATAGAGCAAATCATTAAAAAAAATGTTGTTTTTACCCATTTCTTTTCCCCCAGAAAGAACTCACAGTGGTTTAAAATGAAAGATAAAAGATAGGCGGGAAGTTAAGACATGGAGATGAGGAAGCAGGAGCTCCAGTTGTGAGCAATGGAAGAGCCATGATAATGTGCCACCCGAGTTCTTTGCATCAACCTATGGACTGCCACTTGCTACCAGTCCTGGACACTTAGGTGGGATAAGACACAGTCCCCATCTCAAGTTGCTTATGGCCTAATAGGAAAGACAGATCTATAAATGTCATTGCACTAACAAGGGCTTGTGAGATCCAACAGAAAGACAGGGAAACTGCTGAAGTCAGTTCCTATGTTTTCCAAGTATGGAGAAACAGGTACTCTATTAAGAAAACCTTTAATTTTTTTTTTTTTGTGTGTGTGTGTGTGTGTGTGTGTGTGTGTGTGTGTGTGTACAGTGCCCTCGGAGGTGTGAAGTCCCCGGGAGGTGGAGTTACAGATGGTGGTGAGCCTCTTGACTAGGTGCTGGGAACTGAATCTGGGTCCTCTGCAATAGCAGTAGGCATTCTTAACCTCTGGGCCATCTCTCCAGTCCCCACAAGAAAACCTTTATACTGATTCTTGGGAAAAAAAAAGTCTAAAGCAAGTGAATAAACAGATGCCTGTGAGAAAGTGGGAATGATTAACCCTGTTGCAGAAAGGTCCAGCATCTGGTTCCCACATCTTTATATGAGGAAGCTCAGCGGATGCTCATGGCATTCTGGAAGAGGTGAACCTCGGCTGGTCACCTGCTGGTAGTGAAGTCTGGCCAGAGGAGGTGCTGACACACATGGCTCATCTTTAGGAAAGAACTGAGGACAAAAACCACCAAGACCCAGTCCCAGCCTCCAAGGGCCTCTTGGTCTGATAGGAGGGACAGGGAAGCAGTTAGCACACAGCAAGATGTTCTGCCTGGCATGAGTAACATTGGAGGAACACCTAGCTCAGTGCCTGGAGGAGAGAATGGAGACCTCCTAGAGATGCTTCCCAAACCAAGTTCTGAGGATGAGTGGGAGTTCGTCCAGGAAGGTGGATGACAGGAGGTGAAAGTAGGCTGGGCAGAGTCTGCTTTAGCACCTGGTCAGGGCTCTGTCTACTTGGGAAACACCTTGAGTGACAGGTGATAACTGTGAAAGCAAAGCTGAGTGATGATGGGGGCCACATCAGGCAGGCTTCTGATATGTGAAATGACACTGTCGTTGGTGTAATTCGCTGGCTGGCATAGCCTGTTCAGAGCAGTATGGACCAGATTTTTAAAAAATTTGTTTTGATGTATGTATTTTTGTTTTATGTGCATGAGTGTTTTGCCTGCAATATGTAAGTGCACTCGTGTACCAGAAGAGGGTGTCAGGTCCCCTGGAATTAGACTTATAGATGGCTGTTAGCGTTATATGGGTGCTAGGAATTGAACCCAGGTCCTCTGGAAGAGCAGCCAGTGCTCTTATCCACTGAGCCAGCTCTCCAGCCCCCATGGCAGCTGAGCTTACTCTGGCATTCTTCCTCAGAGCATTTCATAAGCCAAAATGATGCTCATTTTAAAATTCTTTTCCTTTCACTGACTAAGGGAAAACTAAGAGGAAAGGGGCTGGTGAGATGGCTTAATCACTAAAGTGCCTGCCATGTAAGCTTGAGGACCTGAGTTCACATCCCCAGGACCCATGTAAAAAAAAAAAAAAAAAAGCTGGGTGTGGCAGTGTCCTTTTATAACCCGAGGGTGAGGAGAGGCGCAGAGATAGATGGATTCCCAGAGTGCATTGGCCAGCCAGCTTCTGAGCCCCAGATTCAGTGAGAGGTCCTGTCTCAAAAAATAAAGTGGAGAGCTATTGAGGACAGCCAACATTGGCCTCTGGCCTCCACATGCAGGTGCACATATGTGCACCCAAATACACATATACACATGATGATGTACACATACACATACCCCTACACAAAATCATTTAAAAATTTTTTATTGAGTTTTTGTACATTTCATAAACAGTTCTTAATCAAATTTAGACCACTTTCCCCATCCATGCCCCACCTGCCAAGCCAGACTTCATGTATTCTGCCATACGTGTTAAGTCCTATCTAGTCAAGAATTTGTACCCAGATGTCTTTCGGTGCAAATTCATCCACCGGAGTCTAGTCAGCCTATCTAGAGATAGGAAGAAAGGTCTACTCTCCCTCACCCAACAGTAATCAGTCACCAACAGTCCCCAGACTAGGACCAGCAGGCCGCCCATTTCCCTCGCTCCACTCTGGGCCCTTGTTTGACTGAGTTGGCATGGGTTTTGTTCTTGATGCCACCATTGCTGCAAGTTCACATGTGCAAGATTCCAATGGCCTGAAAGCCTCTGTTTCCTTATGTTCAAGGACCAACCCTGGTTCTTACGATCTTTCCACTCCTTCTTCTGCACTGGTCCCTGAGCATGGGTGAATAAGGTTAGATATAAGAGTCCTATCCAGGGACACACACTCTGCAGTCTCTTATTCTCTAAAACTTGGCCAGTTGTGGCCTTCTGTGTGCATTGCACTCTGTTGTATAAGGAACGTTCACTGATGAGAGTTGAGGGATGCACTAGCTTTTCTCTCTACCCCTGTTCTGTGTTCCATGAATGTTAGGTGTAGAGGTTCCACTATAGATTGGTCACTTAGGGCTGGGCATCTCTTAGACATATATTCCCTGTGTGTGACTAGTGGAACTCTGCAGTAGCTTCCATCTGTTGCAAACAGAAGTGTCTTTGATGAGTGGTATACAGCATAATTGTCAGAGTCCTAGGTGGGCTGGTCTGTGACCCACACAATCGTTTTTTTTAGACCGGGCGTGGTGGCACATGACTTTAATCCCAGCACTTGGGAGGCAGAGGCAGGCAGATCTCTGTGAGGAGTTCAAGGCCAGCCTGGTCTGCATAGTGAGTTCCAGGCCAGCTGGGGCTACAGGGAGACCCTGTCTCAAAAAGACCAAAA
>NW_008359625.1:5438270-5446378 GCF_000622305.1 Nannospalax galili | reverse complement strand
AAAAGAAAAAAGATTTAGGGGGCTGGAGAAATGGCTCAGCAGTTAAGAGCACTGACTGCTCTTGCAGAGGACCCAGGTTCGATTCCCAGCACCCACATGGCAGCTATAAACCTTAACTCCAGTTCCAAGGGAATTTGAAGCCTCTTCTAACCTCTGCGGCATTGCACGACACAGGTGCAATCACATACAGGCAGGCAATACATTCATACACAAAAATTAAAAATAATAAAATATTTAAAAAAAGAGAAATGATTTATCTGGCACACATTGGGCACTCAGAAAATATTCATCTGAGTAATAAACCATATTTTACAAAACTGTTAGGGAAATTTTTGAACCATGGGAATTCAATAAATCTGGTATAAGGAAAGAAAGTCTCTTACTGGTTCTAACCAGGAACACCATACAAAATCCAACAAAGCTATAAGCCAATGTTTTTATAAAGTTTGTGGCAAGGTATCAGGGAATCTTCTGAGACCCAGTGCAAGCCATAGACCAAGAAAAGTGAACATGTATAAAATTTTTTACAGTCTTTGGGAGTATTTTAGACCTCTCAATGCTACTCCAGAGCAAAGCTTCTCAAATTTAAAATGTACCTTAAAATCACCTAAAAGACATGCTAACTGAAAATTTCCCCAATCTTGAAAATGACTAATTTCCAAACTCAAGAAACCAAGTGAACCTCAAACAAAATAAATGCAAAGAAATCGACACCAAGACATCACAGTGAAGCTGCTGGAAACTAAATTGTAAAAGAAAGAAGAAAAATCTTGAGACCAGCTCCCTGTGGGGCTGAGTTCAAAAGACAACAGGAGGTGGCTCAGTAGATCAGAGCACTTGCCACACAAGCATGAAGACCTGGGTTCAGATCCCCAGCACCCACATAAAAAGTCAAGCATGGCAGAGTGCACATGTAACCCCAGTGTGTGGGGGTGGAGACAGGAGGATGGCTGGGGCTTGCAAGCTGCCAGCCTAGTTCCAGGTTTGGCTAGACCTTGACTTAAAAAATAAGAGAGTCAGTGATAAAGCAGGACACCTTACGTCTTCTTTTGGTCTCTGCACACACAGGTGTGCACCACACACGTACAACATGAAGGAAGGAAGGAAGGAAGGAAGGAAGGAAGGAAGGAAGGAAGGAAGGAAGGAAGGGTACACTGCATGGAATTCTCTAAGAATCAGTAAAATTATTAAAACAAAGATATCCTTAGGTGGGCATAGTGGTGCATGCCTTTAATGCCAGAAGTGGGTAGATCACTCTGAGTTTGGGCCAGTCTTGTCTACATAATGAGTTCCAGGTCAGGATGGTCTGTCTAGCAAGATACTATCATATCACAAAAATAAAGAAAGAAAGAAAGGAGGAAGGAAGGAAAGAAAGAAAGAAAGAAAGAAAATAAAGAGAAGGAAAGGGGAAAGGGAGAAAAACAGGGAGGGATAGAGGGAGGGAGGAAGGAAGGGAGGGAGGGAGGGAGGGAGAAAAATCATGGAGACTAGGGGGACTGGGGAGATGTTCAGTCAATAAAGTACTGGCCTTACTAGCATGAGAACTTGAGTTCAGAGTCTCAGCACACCATGAGAAACACACAGGCATGGCAGCACACACCTGTCATCTCAACACTGGGGAAGTGGAGGCAGGAGGGTCCCTGGGGTTTGCTGGCCAGCCAGTCTAGCCAACCAGTGAGTTCCAGGTTCAATGAGAGGTGAACTGGAGAGATGTCTTAGCAGTTAAGAGCACTGACTACTCTTGCAGAGGACCTGGGTTCAGTTCCCAGCACCCACATGGCAGCTAACAATCATCCTAAACTCCAGTTCCAGGGAATCTGACATCCTCTTCTGGCCTCCATGGGTATTATATGACTCTGGTGCACTTACATACATACAGACAAAACATTCATTAAAATAAACAAATGAACAAATAAATCAGGTGGAAAGTGATAGAGGGAGATACCTAATGTCCACCTCTGATCTCTTCAGCCACATGTACACACATATACCCACACCTCACACTCCACACATGTGCATACACATGTGCATACACAAATCATGGAAACCAGAAGGAACTGGCACATTTTCCAAGAGGTACAAGAAAGGAATTGTCTATTATAAGTTGTCTGTCTAGCGAATGTGTCTTTCAAGAAATAATTGCATTAGAAGATGAAGAAAGACTGAAAAACTTATCACTAGATCTTCCTTCAAAGAAAGGTTAAAGGAAGTTCCCCAGTCAGAAGGAAATGGATAACAGAAGAAAGTCTGCAGCTCTGCAAAAGGACCATAGAATGGATAAAAATAATAGACAAACCCTTCCTTCCCTCCCTTCCTTAAGTTATACTCAGTGGCTGAAGCTAAAGCTAAATCACCATCTAATGTGGTCAATGTGCCAAGTGGAAAAGCTGAAGACATTCAAAAGCAAAGCAGAAGGAGGGACCAACATGGAAGCTTGCACATGTCACTTGAAGTAGTGAGGCATCAGTACTGATAGATCCAGGTAATTTATGTATGCATATTTATGCAGTCACTAAGAAAATAGCACAAAATGAGAGGACTTTTAAGAAGTCAAAAATAGGATGCTGAATAATCAAATAACCCACAAGAAGGCAAGAGAAATCAAATAGTTAATGAAGGAACAAAAGAAAATAAATGCACCACTGGTGAGGTGGCTCAGTGGATAAAGGTGCCTGCCATCAAGCCTGGCAACTGGCGTTTGATCCCCAGAGCCCACATGGAGGGAGAGATCCACCTCCTGCATGTGTTCTCTGACCTCCACACATTTGCCATGACACTCACCAAAGAAAATGAATGTATTGCTATGGTTGTAAATGCAATGTAATAAATAAGGATGTCCAAAATCTGGACTGCAGCTAAAGCAGTGCCAAGAGAGAAATTCATAGCCTTAAAAGTTACCTTAAAAAAAGGAAGATTGTGAATGAATGTTATATTCCTCCCAGAAGAAACTAGAAAAGAAGTGCAAAACCTCCAAACCGGAAAGAGGAGATAATGACAGAAGCCGAAGGCAATGCAGTGGTAGACAAGAGATCAAGATCAATAAAGCCAAAAAAAGGTATAAAAAAACAATAAAGTCAATCCATCTCTAACAAGACTAACAAAGATGAAAAGAGAGTTGGTGCAAATCACCAGTGTCAGGAAACAGAGACTATCACCACATGCTGCAGCCATTTAGCAGACAAGGGGCTGCTATAGATTCCACACAGATGATTTTCAAAATCTGGGGGAAATGGACCAACTACTAAAACTCAACCAAGATAAATGAAATGACAAACCACAGATTCTGGCGAGGCTGTGGGGAAAGAGGAACTCATATATGGCCTGCATGTATGTAAGTGCACCCATGTCACGCAATGCCTGCTGAGGTCACAAGAGGGCATTGGATTCTCCTGGAACTAGAGTTAAGTTAATCACCATGTGGGTGCTAGGAATCCAATCCAGGTCCTCAACAAGAGCAGTCAGTGCTCTTAACCACTGAGCCATCTCTCCAGCCCTGGAAATAGGAACTCTTATTCACTGCTGGTGGGAGTATAAACTGGTACAGTCACTATGGACACCAGCATGGCAGGTTCTCAAAAACCCAGCAAGAGGACCTGCCATATGACCTACCTACACCACTCCTGGGCACATCCACACAAACCTCTAAGTTTTGTCACAGAGATACATGAAAATCCATGCTTATGGCTGCTCTATTCATTGCAGCTAAGAGATGGAATGAGCCAAATGTGCATCAGTAGATGAATGGATAAAAACAGATAGACAATGGAGCTTTATCCAATCTTAAAGAAAAATGAAGTCATGACATTTGCACAAGAATAATCATATTAAGTGAAATAACCCAGACTCAGACAATTGCTCTGTGCTTTCCCACATATGTGGATACTAGATTTTAATTTTTTAAAAAATATTTAATTTTTAAAACTTTAATGTAATTAAACATTTGTTTGATATTAAAACCTTAAAAGGGGTTAAATACTGCTTAGTATCCCCAGAAAGAAAATTCTCACAACAGATAAAAAATTTGTTTGTTAATGTTATTCTGTCTCATGGCTATTAAGAAAGAGAATAGGAAGGTGAAAGATATTAGAAGGATATGAGAATGGAGATATTTTATTAAGAAGGATTTATGGCCGGGCGTGGTGGCGCATGCCTGCAGTCCTAGCACTTGGGAGGCAGAGGCAGGTGGATCTCTGTGAGTTCAAGGGCAGCCTGGTCTACATAGTGAGTTCTTAGAAAGCGGGGGAAAGAGGGGAACCCTCTTTAAAAAAAAAAAAAAAAAAAAAAAAAAAAAAAAAAAAAAGAAGGATTTATGTATGAAGATTATAATGGCTGGATAGTTCCAAAACAGACAACAAAATAAAAAAGCCTAAACAAATAATAAAGGTCTATATAAGTATGCTGTAATATATAAAGGATGAGACAAAAATAATATACACATAATCTTAAAATTCTAAGGTCATAGTTAGTCAACTAGTTTAAGAAACAAAATATTTGTCTAGTCAAGGTTTATCTAAAAATGTTTGGTTTTTGCCTAAGTTTTATCTACATAGCACATGGTAATTAAGAATACCAGATTGGTGTAACTAACCTTCTTGGGTATTTAACAGCTGTACTTTGAGGCCTATACTAATCTGGTCAGAGGGACTTGAACAGTTTTTTGTTCCTTGCCCTACAAGGCTGGCTAAGGCTCAGGGGACTATAGGGCATCTCTCAAAATGTCCTATAACTATGGTGAGTCACCTGTCCTCTTGTTCAGGGAGGCCATGGAGACCCCACAAGATGGACTTGAACCAGTGTCCAGTCTACAAAGAGGAGTGTCAAACACTGAGAAATCATTTCCTTACTACTTCCAAGTGAAGCCAGCCCTGGTCGAACAGGACCTTTGACTTATCCTCAAATAGATGGAACTGGTTAAAGAAAGGAGCCAGGGGCTCCTTCCAAGCCCACGTGACCCCTGAGGACTAGATCCTTAACTGACCTTAAAAGTAAAAGTAAATTAATTTGGGCCAACTGCATGGTCTCAAACATCCAAAAGGAAAGTATAACCAAAAATTAATCAGAATATTGTTTTAAGAGTCCAAAAACTTACATTTCCCAAACATTAGACTTAAGTTCATGTAAAATGTTACTTAAACAATTATTTCTCATTAATGATTTTATTCTTAACAACAACAAAAAAAGCACTGCTCAGGTGTAAGACTTTAAATCTTGGTTTACAATACCGTAGTGCCTTCCTGCAGCTAAGGGGGACAACCCACTATTGTTCTAAAATGATGGATACATTTAGTTTCTCTCCCTAGAAGTCATTTAAAAGAAAATGGATTTTAGCCACTCCAACAGCTATCAAACAAAACAAATCCTGAAACCAAATCCTGAACTCATCACTCTCAGGTCCAGCCTTGATGGCCAAAAGAAAAATGAAGATGAATCCAATAAATGGATGCTTTTGGAAGCCCTCTTTGGGAAATTCTAATAGACTTTAATTTGGACATTTACATTTTGCCCTGTTCTAACCTTTTCTGGTTCTGTCTAGAACTTGTAATGCTAACTACTCTTGCCTACTTCTCCTTCACATCTCCCAGGCACTGGTCAAGGATTTTCTTTTCTCCCTACAGTTAAGTTACACAACTTGGGGTTCTTTTAGATAGACCCACTGAAGGGGTACCCCAATTGCCACACCCAGCATCCCTGTTCAGCATGGAAGAAGCCAGAGCAGTCTATGTCCCAATTCCCCATTGGCAAATTTGGCGTAGCCTCTTCAGAGGATGGTATGATAAGGAGACAGGAATTAACTAGGCAGTTAGGGTAAAAAGACCCCAAAGAAAAGTAGCCAGTTTCTTTCTTGGCTAAAAGTCAAAATGTCCTTGGGCCTCTTAGCAGCCTGATCTGTATCAAAGTCCAGAAATATCAAAAGTATTTAAGTGCTCTTGATTAAATTTAATTGCTAAAATTTAAAGGTTACTTCTTCAGAGGGGGGGAATATTAGAGCAACATATAGCCCCATAAGTTCTCAGGAAACCTGGGTTTACTCTCTCAAGCCCCTAAAACCACCTGATGGGCATGTACCTTCAGTCTTACAAAGTACATGACTACAGAAGAGCTAAAATGGGACTCTCACCATGGAGACATATGCACACTAGTCCATGTTCTCCCCCAGGTTTACCTCTATAGCAGAGAGAAAGGGTGGAAATACTTCACCTTAACCCAGGTCTCTCAAGGGCTGAGAGAAGTCCCACCACCATCCTTTTGAAAACAGACATTGCAGGTTCTGATGCCTTGGGTGCTGTCACCGTAGCCATGGGTAATAAAAATTTTAGGCTTCTAAGCTTTCAGATAAACAGACATTGGACATCTATAGGACCCCATTGGGCAGCTGGAGAGACAGGTTAACTCCCTAGCTAAAACGGTGCCACAGAACAGAAGGGGGATAGACCTGCTGTTCCTAAAGGAAGATAGATCATACATGGCCTTAGATGAGGTTTGTTGTTTTTATGCCAATAATTCAGGTATAATCGAGTTTTACTGGGCCTCTGGTAATATTCCTCCTAGCCTTTACAGTGGGTCCATGTCTCCTAATTGCTTAACCAGATAAATCAAGAGGCACCTAAATGCCATCAAAATTAGGATTCTAAGGACCCAATATGACCCTCAAAATCAAAACAAGTCAAAGATTTGACTTATGTCCCAGAGTCAGTGGGGAATGTAATACCCCAAGCACCTCCATTTTGTGTAAATTTAACTGGTCAATCATCTGGTCATGGGACCACCCCTAGGAAGGCGGGTTATGCTAAGTAGATGGGTGGAATCCCTAGTGTGTTAATGAGATAGTGACTTTTTCCTGCCTGGAATCCTGCCTAGGAGGGCAGAACTCCCTAGCTACAGCCATGTAGTCTACAAGTTGCTTGCTTCCCTGAATTCTTCAGGGAAGTGTATTTCCCTTTTCCTTCTTCCTTTCTTACTGAACATGCTTTCTTTAAGGCTTTGGGTTGCCCCTAGCATCTTGCATTTTTTTTTACTTTCTCTAAAACTTCCTTCTCCCAGACACGCGGCTGCCAGTCAGCCATCAGACTGACCTCCCACGCAGAATCTAAACCTGCATGGTCTCATGTTTTTCTTTCTTCCTTCCTTCTATTCACCTCCTCAAGGCAGCTGCCAAGATTACCAGCTCGCCTGCCCCGAGGATTTCTTTTTTTAAAAATTCTAATAAAATTGTAAAAGCTTTAAAATTTTTTAATTTAAAATTTTTTATGTATATGAGTGTATTGTCTGCATGTATGTAAGTGCATCCATGTAATGCAATGCCCACGGAGGTCAGAAGACGGCATTGGGTTCCCCTGGAACTGGAGTTATGGATGGTTGCTAACCACCATATGGGTGCTAGGAATTGATTCTGGGTCCTCTGGAGGCAGCCAGTGTTCTTAACTGCTGTTAATCTCTCCAGTCCCTAGATTTTAATTTTTTAAAGATTTGTTTTTATTTTTATTTATGTATATGTTAGTGTTGGTGTGTCTATGTGTGTATGTCTATGTGTGCTTGTGCCCTCAAGGGCCAGAAGAGGGCATTAGATCCCATGGAGCTGGAGTTACAGGCAGTTGTAAGGCATCCAACATGGGTGCTAGGAACCAAACCCTGGTTTTCTACAAGAGCAGTAAGTGCTCTTAACTGCTGAGTGATTATTCCAGCCCCTGGATTTTAAGTTTTTATACATGTGTTTGTGTGGGGGTATAAGTCATAAAACTAGAAAGAAGACCACAAGGAGGCAAACAAGGTCCTAAATGTGTGTATGTGAAGGGGTAGAATCCGTGTGATAAGAAAGTGGCAAGGGCTACTGGAGGAGGGGGACTGGTAGGACGGGGATGGGAGGGACAGGCGGGAAGTGACAGAGGATCAACTAAAACAAAGTATGTATGAAAATGCCACAATAAAGCCCATTACTTTCTATGCAATAAAAGGCTAATAATAAAAAATATAAAACAATCGGAACAATCCTATAACCACAAAAACTGAATTCATAGTTTTAAATTTCCTGAATCTCCAGGCCCAGATGGTTCCAATGGAGAATTCTCCCAAACATTTACAAATCAACCAATAATGACTTTTTAAAATAT
>NW_008359625.1:5403744-5437338 GCF_000622305.1 Nannospalax galili | reverse complement strand
TGCTATTGTAAATGGGATTGATTTCTTAATTTCTTTTTTTGATAATTTATCAGTTAGTTCACCAGCATTGATTTTTATGTGCACTCTTTTAAAAAATGCTACATTACCATTTTTCTTTCAACACTGATGACAATATCATATGAGAAAATATGGACTTTGATGATTCACCCAAGAAGTGATCAAGAAGACTGAGATTTCAAATGTAGTGACATTGTAGAGTTATCATAACCAAAGGGTATTAGATTTTTTGTTGCTGACACAAAACAAATATCATAATTTATGTTTAAGTCTGAGAAGGCTTTGGGAATTTGAGATTTTAACAATTTTTAAATATTTTATTTATTATTTTTATTTTTATGTGTACGAGTGTATTGCCTGCATGTCAGTACCTGTGTCATGCACTGCCCGAGGAAGTCAGAAAAGAGCATTGGATCCCCTGAAACTAGAGTTACTGAATAGTTGTTAACTGCCATGTGGGTGCTGCGATTTGAACCCAGGTCCTCTGCAAGAACAACCAGTGTTCTTAACTGCTGAGCCATCTCTCCAGCCCCCCAATAATAACTTTTATAAGAGGAGGGAGACGCCCTAGTTTTGTTACTGAGGACAGTTACCTTGATACCCAAACCGGATGAAGACAGTACCAGAAAACTATAGCCCAGCATCCCTCACATCTTAGACACAGACATTTTCAACAACAAATCCAGCCATATGCAAAAAAATTATACACCACAGCCAAGAGATGTATGTGTGTGTGTGCATGCAGATATTAGGATACAAAGTAATGGTATGTGTGTGTGCATGTATATACTAGTATCTAAAGCTATTTCCACATTTAAAAATCATTCCACAGAGTCTACCGTATTACTTGCCTTAAAAAGAAAACAAATGTGATCACCCTAGCTGACACAAAGAAAGCATGTCAGAAAATCCAGTATTTGTTCATGGTATTAACTCCCAGGCACAGAGGGGAGCTTCCTGGCTGGGTAAGTAGCAAGTACAAGCAGCCTGTGGTTAACTTAAGGGTGACACACTGAATGCATTTCTGAGACTGCATTCCTGAGCAAGGCAAAGGTACCCCCTCTCACTATTCTAGATGGTACTAAAAGATCTCACCAGTACAATAGGCTAGACAAATAAATGGGAATTGTATACACTAGAAAGAAATAAAACTGGCTCTAGTTTTTGATGACGCATCTTAGAAAATACTAAGAAATAAAAATACTGTAAGATTCAAGATCAACATACCAAAAAATAGCATTTTTGTTTACTAACATTAAGCATGTGGAAACCAACATTAAAAGACAGAAGGAACTTTTCTTGAGAAGCCCTCTTCCACCTCTTGCATTGGCTGTGTCCTTAAGCACCCCCCCCTTATGCTTGTCTATGCTTATATTCTCTTTTGCTCAACAACTTGCACTTTTCTTGACCCAACACAGAATTTCTTTACTTAATAAGCCCCAACTTGCTTCATTAAAAAAAAAAAAAAAAAAAAACTGGACCTGTTGAGATGGCTCAGCTGGTAAAGGGGCTACTGCCAAGCCTAGCCATCCAGAGTCCATGTGGTGGAAGGAGAAACCTGACTCCTACAAGTTGTCCTATAACCTCCACAGGTATGCAGGCATGCTCACAGTAGTATACACACACACACACACACACACACACACACACACACACACACACACGGATAGACTCTGAATAAGCTCTGTGCATGAACCAAAGTCCACCTGCTGTTTTCAGTAACATGGTACAGTTACACAAGAAGAAGTCACCATAGGGGAAGCTGGGTAAAGGGCACACCGAACCTCCCTGCACTTTTATTTTTCAACTTCCTGTTAATTTATAATTATTTCAAACTAAAATAATTTTTTACAAGTTACTCAGGAGGTTAAAGGAGTTGAAAAGTCACAGCCCTGTTCCCTACCAAACCTGATCTACCCAGCCTGGGTCAGCCCCAGAAACCTGCATTGGAACTGACTCTCAGATTCTGATGCATGAAGAAGGACCACACTGGCAGCTGGTCAAAACCATGTGGGACCCCGCCCAGAGGTACCCTGCCAAAGTCTTGGGGGTGGGACCCGTTACCTCTTATTTTAATAAGCCCCCAGGGGATCCGGATGCAACTGACAGTAAACAGATTGGGCCCCACCTTAGAAATCTTGATCCCTGTTTGTCCAAAGGGCACACCCATCCTCACTCCCCCAAGTTTTTACATGTAAAAGAAAACCACTTGGACAGCAGGAGGCACACATATTCAACTCAGATATTTGTATTGAGTTTGTTATTATCAAAATAATTTTGCACATTCTCTGGGTTTTTTTTTCCCAAGCAAAATAATACTTTTATATTCCAGTGAAAGTTGTCCTTCCAAGTAATCACCTTGGGAGTCTTTTTGTATTTTTCTGGTAATATTACTAATGCTAAAACCAATTTTGCAACAATTCTTTTCGAATTGCTTCAGAGCTGTTTTATGAACCTCGTGAGAAAACTGGCCCCATTTTACATGTAAATTGTGTAATCTTGTGCATGCATGCTTATAAAAATGCTCATCTGTAGTTTGAGGAGCTCCTGGAAAGATCTTAAATAGAGAAAAATGTATGCGAAGCTTGTCTTAAGCATGCACGCCTTCCTTCTTGGAGCCTGGGATGGCTCCATCCCATCCATGTTCCTCTGAAGAAGCTGTTAATTACAGAGCCCTACCCCTCTGTTCATGGGGATGGATTCACCACAAAGGCATAGCCAAGCTTTGCATCTCATCTCCTTGGCAACCTGTGACTGGTCCAAAGGTTGGACGCATGACCCAGCATGGTGGTCAGAATCCTTTGTTGGGATTTCTACAGGAGGCTGGAGCTAAAAGCTCTATCTTTCTCCTGGAGCTACTAAACTCGGGCTCTATATATGAATCTAGAGCTATTGGGAACCATTTTTCTACTTCATGGAAAGAATCTGTCTACAGAAGGATGAGAGAGAGAGAGAGAGAGAGAGAGAGAGAGAGAGAGAGAGAGGTTTATGACACAGAGAGACCTTTAGGAAGTACAGAGCCAAGTTCAAGGCTTTGCCTCTTGCAGCTATACATTGGCTCCCACAAGCTTGTCTGTTAATTTGGCTTGGGTTTCTATCATGTAAAATCACAATCCTAACTATAGAGTCATTCTAACTCCAGAATATTTCTCTGAAGATGGCCAACATGAGGCTCTGATCAGATGTAACCAATCAACTGTGGGCCTCCCAGAACTATGAGCTGGAGAGAACTTTCTTCTTTATAAGTCACCTAGTCTGTAGTGTTTGATCATAGCAGCAGAAAATAGGCCCAAATAGTATGAACAGAGAGCCATATCTTCCTGCTTCCTGAGATGATGCGAGTTACTGAAGAGAACTATGCTTCAGAGTTCAGCAGGTGGAATCCACACTCATCTAGCTCTGCCACCCATGTGAGGGACAGTTTTAGACACAAAACTGGGCCACAGCTGAAGCACTGGAGTGAAATCTAGGTAATCTCTGTAATTCACTGTGGCTTTAAAATCTATTATTCCTACCTAGGCTTGGTGGCACACACTTTTAGTCCCAGCACTTGGGAGGCAAAGGCAGGTGGATATCTGTGAGTTCAAGGCCAGCCTGGTCTACATAGCGAGTACTAGGCCAACTGGGGCTATAGGGACACCCTGTCTCAAAAAGACCAATAAAATAAAATAAAATCTATCATTCCTATCAATTCAGAAGGAAATTAAATTATGATTCTTGAATGTCAAGCCTACTCTCTTTAGGGTGCAAACACCCTAAACTGAAACAGGTCAGTGAGGAACATGGTTGGATTATGGTTTCTTCTTGGAACCTTTGAGGTAACAGTTGTGAGCACTGACGCTTTGCCAGGCTCTGAGCTCAGTACATTGCCTGGGTCATCTCATTTAATTCTCACAGAAAATGGAAGAGGGAGTCCTTATATTCACTTCCAGAATAGGAAACCAAGACTTGTCCAAGATAGGAGACTTGACCCCAATCTCAGAGCTGTCCCTCTACACCGAGCCTGCCACCATCTCCTCTCCTTCCTGGTCTCCCCTATGAACTCCAGAGCAAGCAGGTGTCCAGAGAGCCAAGAAAGGCTCCAGCCACACTGACTGTGTCTTTTAAATGTGCAGATTGAAGACAGAGTCTTGTTTAATGGACCAGAACACACCTCTTCTAGCCTAATTAAGGAGGTGAGGTCTTGTTCCGCTCTAATCCAAGATGCATGTCAACTCCTTTAGGGGCAAGAAATTCGTAACCAGTTATTCATTTATATTTATGTATGCACATAATAATTGGCTTATTCAACCCGAAAGCACCTGGTTGAAGAGAAAAATGTAGGCGAACCAGTGAAGTATTGTGCAGACAAAAATAACACTTGTTTGACTTGCTTAATTAGTGGTTTTCTTTCTTTCTTTCTTTTTTTCTTTTTTAATAAAACTGACCAGTCTAACCAAAATAGCACAGCTGCCTTCTGGAAACCAGAAGAAGGGAGATTGTTGGAATTAGCCTTGGGGCTGCCTGGCCCTGTTCCAGAAAACCTACTCCTGACAGGGGTAACTGAGCCTAGAGGATTGTTCATGGTGCAGGAATTTGGGGGGGGAGACAATGTCACTCATAGTCACCTATACAGAAAGGTCTCCAAGTTCCTCAGCTTAATGGAAATGTACCTTGTAAAACAGCATATTAGTTCTGTTAATAAATAATAGCTGGCTCTAGTTTTAATTAGCACATTCAAGAAGTAGTTACTGAGCATCTACTCTGCCAAGCATTCCACTGATAAATTCCAAAGAGTCTGGAAGAAGCATCAGACATGTATCTGAAGCAAGGAATTGTGGGTACTTTCCCTTCTCCTGTTGCTTATTTCTTTAATGTTCCGGGCTCTTGCAGTTAAGTGTGTCAGTTTTGGAAGGATTAGAAAGGGGTTGTCACTGAGTTGGCCCACTGAGGCCATTGGGGGTCAGGGTGAGGTTAACAGTGCTGTGTCTACTCATGATGGATCTTGGAGACTAAGTTAAAGCCTTTATCTTGCAATTTAACAGCTGTGTCACCTTGAACAAATCACAACTGTCTTGAGCCTGTTTCTTTGATAAAAGAGGCTATCGTGAAGGTCAGATGAGAAGTTTGCCAGCACTGAGGTTGTATGTCAATGTGGACAGTGTTCAGTGACAGTCTCCCTATGAGAAATTAATCTATGGGTGCCCATAGGCAATCAGGAGGTCTCTGATGAGAGCCTGACACCCCCACATCAGTAGAGAGAATAGAAACTCATGCATGCACGATTGATGGGGCCCTCAGCCTCGCTGTGCCCTGCTGGGTATCAGGCATCTGAAAACTCTGTGTCTCAGTAACCAGCTCACTTCTCAGCAGGTGGAAGATATTAACAGAGTAAACTGCCATCCCAGCCTCACATTCACCCTTGGCTGGATATGGAAGTGTCAGGAAGCTCTATGGGAAAAGGTGGGCATGTGCTCTGGTGATGACAGTGATGAATATCAAGACTCAACTTCTAAGAAGTCTAGAGAAAGTTAAGGAGAAATTCAGGACTAACCGCTCCTTCCAGGCCTCCCGGGCTAGTGGCTCCTGGGCTGGCAGCATCTCCTGGGCTAGTGGCTCCTTTGGGGTTGACAGCACCCCCCAGGCTGACAGCCCCCACAATGCCATAGAGAAGCCATGGTTCCTATAACCTTAATAGAGGGTGCTGGAGTCCCAGTCCAACCTCTCATGCCAGCTGTGTTTGGGCCTTGTCTCCAATGGCTCTCCATGAGGATCTGTTCCAAAGTCATTCCCTGATGAAGGCCAATCTACCTCTTTAGGACAGAAGTTGACCATGTGAGTTCACTCACTGTAAGTTCTAATGGATCTGCATCATTTGAAACAAGTCTTGGCTCCTTGACCTTTATAACTGAGGCCCTTCTGGTCTCATAACCTCTCTCCTTGCCTCACTCCTCTCACATCAGTGTTTCTAAACTCTCTAAGTTCATGGCTTCTTTATTAGCTCAATAATTTTATAGCATCCAAAATTGCTTAACCCTCTTGTTTTTTACTAAGTTCACACGGTAAGTATTCATGTTCTAACAATTTAGTGAATGTTAAAAGAAACACACACACACACACACACACACACACACACACACACACGCATGCACCCATGCACAAATTGGAAACAGTTCTCATAGGAACCGATAGAAGGCGCTGTGTTTCTTCAATGAACATTTACAATATTCAAGGAAGACCCCAGGAGTTCATTGTGGCACCCTGGGGTGTCTCAGCACACAGTTTGAGAATCACACACCCTCACTGTTATGAAAGACTTGTTTGTGGCTCCCCAAATGTGTGGGTTTTCTCCATGTTCCTTTGCAAAGATTTTCCTTCTGAAGTGTTTGTTGGTATAGAAAACCTTTCAGGCACTTGGGCCACCACCCCTCCTTAGTGCCTTCACTCATGTAGTTGGTTTTAAAATATATCTTTGTGCACCTGTGTCGTGCAATGCCTGTGGAGGTCAGAAGAGGGTGTTGGAGCCCCTGGAACTGGAGTTACAGATGGTTGTTGGCTGCCTTGTGGGTACTGGGAACTGAACCTGAGTCTTCTGCAAGAGCAGCCAGTGCTCTTAACCACTAAGCCATCTCTCCAGCCCCTCTCTCTCTTTTGTAAAATAACCAACAAAGTCCAATTTGTGCTGCCCATATACTCATGGGTATGGGGCTATCCACTGGAGCTTGTGTCATGGCAACTGTGAACCATCTGTCTTTCCAGATCTCAACTTCCTTCCCCATAGTCCTCATCTGCGAGACTTTTCCCTAATGGATCTTAATGGGTGGAGTGCTCCTCTCCCTCCTATTCCTTTATGCATCCCTCAAGACCATGGTCAAATACCACCTCCTCCAGGAAGGCTTCTCCGCCTTCACAGGCTGGATTCCATGGTCCATTGATACTGTCACTTCTTACCCAAATTTCGTGTGCACTTTGGCCTATGCCTGTGTTGTCCTTCTAAATTGGATGACAGACTTCTTTGGGCAAAGAGACAGGAATGAAACTCTTTTGTGGGGAGTAACAGTGGCCTCTGCCACTGCCATCAGCTCAGTGCTTCATACAAAGACTAACATCACTGTTGAGTAGACTGTGTCTGAAGATAGGCCAGGGAGGAGCGCTTATGGACATGGGACAGTCATCCCCTTGGTCTTGTGCTATTGGAAAACCTGGACACAGACCCTGAAGACTGGAAAGAGGGCATAAAGAGGGCATCCTCTCCCAGAAGGAGCAGAGAACTGGTGGTAGAAAGCACTGCACTTAGGGTCAATCCTTTGAATAGACATCCCAAGGCACAGGTAAAAAAGTAGGTTTTACTACTGTTCTTAGGGGCTTGCCTGCTGACTGCTAGGAATATGCATCTTGGTCCCTAGGTATGTTTCTAAGTATTAGTGACAACAGGGTGTTAATGGGGATTGAGACACCTTATCAAACCAGCCTAAAAAAGGCCAGAAGACCATGGCTCCACTAAGGGAGGCCCCACTATGATTTATCTTGTGCTACCCCAACCTTATACCACCTTCTCAACACTTTCCTAACCACCTCACCCCAGCCACACCCATGGAAATGTGTCAGGCTTGCTCTGGGAAGGAATGGGGCTATTAAAGTGGCTAGGTTCCCCCAGGAGCCCTCCTGCATTCCATAAAAGGCCCAGGCCTTGCCTCTAGGAATTGCAGGTCCAAGCAATGATTTACTTCTGAGTACATGGCTCAAAGATGGCTGTTGGCCATTCTTGCTGGATGTAGCAGTGAGATAGCCCCCCACCCCCTGCCACAGACACACACCCAGCCCTCAGAGTCTTCATCTGAGAGACAAAGTGGTCCTTCCCGTCCTGCTGAGTTATGACTACATTAAGCTACAGTAAAGCTTCCTCCAGAAGCAGAGCAATGGCTACAGGAGAGAATTGGGTAGCAAGGGGGAAAATATCTGAAACAGAACCTATAACGATAAACCTCCCTTCTCTAGTGAGTACACCCGCCCATTTAATTTATTCAGTTAATAAAACGTATTCCCCAGAGGGGGACAGGCGGAGGTAAGCTGCAAGCCATCTGCCTGTGTGAGTGGGGTATGTATGTATACCTCATAACAATAAAAAAAAGAGTAATTAAGAGATGAATTGAAGTGTGTAGAAATCCTGAAGGACACTGAAGATTCCAATTCAAGTTACTGTCCTTGGCTCAAATTTAATTCAATTGGGAATAGATAAATAAAAATAAAGAAAAAAATACCCCACAAATTCAGAACAGATGTTAGGCAAGCAATTTTTTTCACAGTAAGAATCATAAACATGAAAAACAGCCTATAAGGCAAAGTTGTTGATGCCAACAGCATCAAGCTACTAAATAAATAGTTGGATGGTACCACAGGGACAAAGAAACATTAAAATAGTCATTTGGCTGTCCCTGAATATTTTTGCCCACACATTATACCCAAGCATGCACTTATTCTAGGGCACTGGAGGAGGTGTGTGTGTGTGTGTGTGTGTGTGTGTGTGTGTGTGTGTCCCTGCCTGTGCTACTACACAGACTGCATATAAGAGATACATTTACTTAAGAGTATATTGCAAAATCACCTCCTCCAATGATGGACAGACTCAGCATATGAATAGAGAATTTGCTAAAGGCTAGTGTCACTTCTGCAAAGACACCGAGGCTGGAGGAGAAACCCCAGTCCCAAGGGAAGTGCTGTCCTGAGCTAGGTGTCAGAGAGTCCAGATGTGGGACAATGTAAAAAGAAAATTTTAATAGGAAAAAAGTTTCAGACACAACTGGGAAAAAAATGAGGGCAGGGAGAGGGGATTCAAGCATCCATAATTGTATTTTAGAGATAGTAGGAAGTTTCAAGATGGTAGTTCACACACACACACACACACACACACACACACACACACGCACACATACTTTCACTTCATAGCTAGGAAAGTGAATGCAAAGAGAGGCAACTGGATGGGAGGTGCCATCTCTCAAGAGCCACCCCTCACTCAGGAGAACCCACCAGGTCCGGGATTCTCTGATAGGGACTCAGGGACCTCATCCTGAGCTGGCTGGGCAAGGGGTTGCGGGGGAGGGGAACTGCTGATGTCAGTGATTTCACCAAGGTGCCAACTGACTGTAAGAAGACCTTTGAAATCCAGGTCAGAAGAACACAGGAGTCACAGTCAAACTTCTGGCTCCTTGATGGTCTGCCCTCAGATCTCTGAGCCATCTTTGAGTCCCACATCAGACCTGAGATATAGTCAGGGGCTCAATGGCTAAGGGACTCCTTGGACTTCAATGGCTAAGAATAGCTGTGTTAAGACCAGATGGCAGCTTCTAACCATTTTTGTCTTAGTACCCTAAGCTGACCTCAGAGAGTTAGGCTACAGGCAATGGCAACCCCTTGGGAGTGGGGCCTTCATGAATGGATTAATCCATTGATGGACTCAAAGTTTGAATAAGCTACTGAGAGGTAGTAAAAACTGGAAGGTGGGGACTGGTTGGAGGAAGTATCAAGATATACCTTTGAAGGCATGCCTTGCCCTGGTGCCTTCCTGTCTTCACTCTGCTCCTTTTCTACCATGAGATGAACAACCTCCTCCTCCACATGCTCCTGCCACCTTAAGGACACTGCCATAGCATAGGTCCAGAAATGATTCAGCCAGCCACAATGGACTGAAACCTCTCAAAGCAAAACTAAGTTAAACCTTTCTTCCTTTTGTTTCTATGTGAATTCTGTTGCAACAGTGGGAAGCCAAACTAACACAGTGGGGAACCAAAGTAACACACTGGGCAATGCTGCCCACACTGCTTACTATGTATATACCTTTGAATCTCAAAAAGTCACACATGCTTCTGAAGTAAGTGATCTGCTCAGCCAAACTTAAGTGTTGTTGGGATGGTGTCTTAGTTTGTTTCTCCATTGCTGTGACAAAACACTCTGGCTAGTACCAACTTTGGGAGGAAAGGGTTTACTTGTCTTACATGTCCAAGGTCACAGTTCATCGGGGAGCCCAAGGTAGGAACTCAGGGCAGGAACCTGGAAGCAGGAGCTGGAGCATAGGCCATGGAGAAATGCTGCTTACTGGCTTGTTTCCCTGGCCCCTGCTCAGCCTGCTTTCTTATGCAACACAGGCCCACCTGCCCAGGGGTAGCACCACCCACAGTGGGCTAGGCCCTCCCACATCACTCAACAATCAAGAACATGCCCCATGGACATGGCTACAGGCCAGTCCAATGAAGGCAATTCCCCAGTTGAGGCTCCCTCAACCCAGGTGTGTCAAGTTGACACTAAAGCTATCCAGCACAGATGGTTACATGAGATACTATATTGGAAGGCTGTATCCTTCTTAAGGTGCTGGAAAAACTCTTACACATTACTAACATTTGATATGTAAATGGGCCCCAGGAAAAACATATTTCTTACAGTCATAAGAGCAAAAGAGGTGGCCCATAGAGTTCTCTCACAGATCCATAAAGGGCCCATCATAAGATGTCTACAGGAGTATGGTGGTTTGAATGAGAATGTCCTGTATAGGCTCCAAGTATTTGGACATTTTGTCCCCAGTTGGTGGCACTGTTTTGGGAGGTCTTAGAACGTGTGGCTCTGTTGGAGGAAGCACATCACTGGGGGCAAGCTTAGAGGGTTCTTAAGCCTTGCTAGATCTCGAGTTGCTCTCTTGCTTCCTGTGCCTGCTGGAAGATATAGAGCTTAGCTTCTGCTTCTCCTCCAGCTACCTCTGCTGCCATTCCTCCCCACCATGATAGACTCTTGCCCTTTGGAACTGTAAGCTCAAATAAACTCTTCCTTCTATAAATTGCTGTGCTGGATAGCTTTAGTGTCAACTTGACACACCTGGGTTGAGGAAGCCTCAGTTGGGGAATTGCCTCTATTGGACTGGCCTGTGGCCATGTCTGAGGGGCATCTTCTTGATGAGTGATGTGGTAGGGCCCAGCCCACTGTGGGTGGTGCTACCCCAGGGAGGTGGGCCTGTGTTGCATAAGAAAGCAGGCTGAGCAGGGACCAGGGGAGCAAGCCAGTAAGCAGCGCTCCTCCATGGCCTGTGCTCCAGCTCTTGCCTCCAGGTTCCTACCCTGAGTTCCTACCTTGGGCTCCTGGATGAACTGTGACCCGGGATATGTAAGCTAAATAAACCCTTTCCTCCCCAAGTTGGTGGTGGGCAGAGTGTTTTGTCACAGCAATGAAGAAACAAACTAGGACCGTTGCTTTGGTTAGTGTTTCTATCACAGCAACAGAAAAGTGACTAATACAAGAAGGTTCTGCTAGAAGCCATGGGGACAGTGCACAGGTAAGAGATGCAGGTGTTAGGCACCTGGTAAAATCATAGATTATATGAGAACACAACAACATGATGGACCTTAAAAGCATAAGTAAAAATTCTAGGACCTACAACAGTACAGATGGAATGACGATACAGCTCTAAGGATATGCATCACACTAAGTAACCATGGAGTGGTTGACTACTGAGGCTTGGAAAGGGAATGAGAGAGGTATAAAAGTTGAAGGGACCAAACAAGTAGAGTACCTGGCAGAGTGTCCCCAGCCTCTCCACTATACCATAAAACAGAAATACCATCCCCCCCAGGTCAATTTGAAATGGAGTTAATTAGTAAACATTGGTTAATGATAATTCACAATGGTGTGGAAACCTATTCCTGTCAGTGTTTTTCTGATGCTGTTTGCTTGTTTTTTTTTTTTTTTTGAGACAGGGTCTTTTGTAACCCATGCTGGTCTTCAACTTGCTATGTGTAAGAGGATGACCTTGATCTCTTGATGCTCCTGCCTCCACCTCCCAAGCGCTGGGATTATAAGCATGAGCCACCACACCTGGTGAATGTTTGTTTCCTTATTTGCAATCCCACTCTCTATTAGATTTGTGTTTTCTTTTAACGCCTGTTCGCCATAATTGACTCCCAAGAGATAGTCTGGAAAACAAAATAGTCATGTGTTCAAATAAATGCCAAACCTTGAATTTCTCACTTGGAGATTTTTCTGGGCATATTATTCTATGAAAAGTGTTGAGACATAGTTCAATAACAAGACCTGTGTTCCTTGGACTAACTCTGTGTTTCCACCATTTGACTAAGGGGGACTCTTTTCTTTTCCATATAGCAATCATTATTGTTGGTGGCAATGGTCCTAAGGATACACTTTGAGAAATGACCACATTAGACTGTCAAAGGATAAGAGGCAGAAGATTCCAGATTCTAGGCACACCCTGGAACTCACATTCTTCCCTTCCTTCTCTTTTCTCTTACAGGTATGTGATCCTTAGTTCCATTCTAAGGATGGAACTTGGACCCAATGTCGTTAGCAATATCTGAATGTTTGAATCCCCTCAAATTCATATGTTGACGTCCTAATCCTCAAGGTGATGATACTCAGAGGTGGGGCTTTGGGAGGTGATTATGTTATGAGGGCAGAGCCCTTTTAAATTTGTTGGTGTCCTTATAAAAGGGTCCCAAAGTTGTTCCTTCACCTTTTCTGCTACGTGAGGACCCAGCAAGAAGGTACCACCCATGAACCAGAAAACCAGTCCCTAACAGTGCCTTGTTGCCTTCCTCTTGGGTTTCCCAGACTCCCAAACTGTGAGAAGTAACTTTCTATTGTATATAAGTTATCTGGTTTATGGTATTTTGTTATAGCAGCTGGGGTGGATTAAGGCACTCTAACTGGTTATAGCAAGCATGAAATTCTTTTCCCCTTTGCCATGTGCAGTCTCTTCATTATGATGACATCATTTTTTCTTCTAAACTTGTATTAGTTACTTCCCTCATTGCTGTGACAAAATGTCTGACAAAAGCAAAGTAAGGAAGGAAGGGTTTATTCTGGCTCACAGTTTGAAGGTACTGTCTATCGCGACGGAAGTCATAGCAGCAGGAGCCTGAGGCAGCTGGTCACATGCCATCCAAAGTCAGGAAGCAGAGAGAAGAATGCTGTTGCTCAGCTCATTTCATGTGTTTGTTCACTCCAGGACTCTAGGCTATGGAATGGTGCTGCCCACATTTAGAGTGGGTTAGGTCTTCACATTTAAATCAACTCACTCTAAAATTATGGTAGATATGCCCAGAGGTGTGTCTCCTAGATGATTCCAGATCTTGCCAAGCTGATAATCAGTATTAACCACCACAGACTCAGCATCAGTGACTCAAATTTGATTCCTCTTCATTTTAAAAACTGGTATCTTGCTCAATTCTGCTGTATTTTTCCTACTGGACATTTCTTATGGAAATTTCCCATCTTATTTTTTCATTTCTGATGATTCAAATCACTGTTTTCTCAGCAGGACTAATAGAATGTTCTTTGTTTATTTTTAAAATCAATTCCATCCTCCCCTGCACGCCTTCTCTTGCCTTTCTCAGGCAAATATTACATTTTCCCAGCATGCCCTTAACTCCTACTCTCCTCCTTTCTCTCTTAGCCCAAACTTCTATACTTCTTCCAACCTTTGGGTGCTGTGGTGGTTTGAATAAGAATGTACCCCATAGGCTCCAAGCCTTTGAACATTTTTTTGGTGGCACTGTTTTGGGAGAAAGTGTGGCCTTGCTGGAGGGAGCACGTCACTGGGAGTGGGCTTAGAGAGTTCTTCAGCCTTGCGGTATTTCCATTTGAGCTCTGCTTCCTGCTTGATGATGTGAGAGCTTAGCTTCTGCTCCTACTCTAACCACCTCTGCCACCAAGCCTCCCTACCATGATGGACTTTGGAACCGTAAGCTAAATAAGCTCTTCCTTTTATAAGTTCCCTTAGTCACAGTGTTTTATCACAGCAACAGAAAAAAAACTAACACAGGTGCCCAGCCACACTGTTCTCGACAGGCCCCACCACTTCACCTTGATTTGGATGGTATGGAATAGTCAGCTTCTCTCAGAGAGAACATTTGTTCAGAAACCGTGGGATTCAAAAGGGGAATCTAGCACACCTCCTCCAACAAACAGTCACAAAGCTGGAGCAGGTGCCTATGAAATAGCTAGACCACTGTGCATTAGTAAGCTACCAGACATAATCTTGACAAATCACTTGCAGCAAGAAGCCTTGCTATTGAAGGGCTGGTTCTGTGAAGAGATGATGTGGAGAGGCCATGAAAAAGAGACCAGAAGCCTGCAACAGCACCAGACAGAGAGGAGGGAACTTATGTGAGACCCAAAAGCCATGGTGGAGGCAGTAGGAAAGAGGAAGACAGGTGTGAGGTAAGAGAAGGGGCTCTGCATGGGAATTTATTAAAATGAACTGAATTTATAGTGTAGTGCAAGCATTTGTTGATAATGGTTTTAGTTTGGTTGAAAAAAAGTTAACTGATTTGCAGCCAAAAGGAAGTTGGAAAGATCACTGGGGTCCTACATTCCAATTGGAAATGCAAGGTTCACATTGACCAGTTGGTTACAGGGCACAAGGATGACTCATCTAGAGTTCATTCTCAAGGTTTGAAAACAATAACAATTCTGTTGAAAACAATAACAATTCTGGCAGAAAGGCAGTGATAAGGCATTGTTATAAAATGCCCTCCAAACGTAAGATGATGGTGTTGCTATGGATAACAGTGTAGAGGGTCCTCAAAAAGTAAAATTGTAATAGTTATGTGACGTTGCAACTCCACCATCAGGGTGTATGCCTGTGCTTAGGTAGCACTGGTTGTCAACTTGACACACCTGGGTAAAGGGAGCCTCAACTGGGGAATTGCCTCCATTGGATTGGCCTGTGGCCATGACTGTGGAACATTTTCTTGATTGCTGAGTGATATGGGAAGGCCCAGCCACTGTGGGCGGTGTCACCCCTGGGCAGGTGGTCCTGTGTTGTCTAAGAAAGCAGATTGAGCACAGGCCAGGGGAATAAGCCTCCATGACCTGTGCTCTGGCTCCTGCCTCCAGGTTCCTGCCCTGCGTTCCTACCTTGGCCTCCCTCAGTGATGAACTAATGACCCAGGAGATGTAAGCCAAATGAACCCTTTCCTCCCGAAGTTGGTATTGGTCAGAGTGTTTTGTCACAGCAATTGAAGGCAAGCTTGAACAATGCCCAAAAGAATCAAAAATAGGAATCAAAAGATGCATCTGCACACTGTGATCATGCCTACATTACTGAACTGAAAGCAGGGTCTTGAAGGTAGATTTGCACGCAGTCAAAAAGTAGAAGCAACCCAGTGTCCAGATGAGCAAAACATGGAACACGCATGTGGTGTATGTTTTTCTCCTTAAAAAGGATGGAAATTCTGATGCATGCCACAGGCGGATGAACACCAAGGATATGTTACTAAATGAAATAAGACAAATACTGTGTGATCCCACTGACATGAAGTCTCTAGAATAGTCAAGGAGACAAAAGAGGAATGGTAGTTGCCAGAGGCAGGAGAGAGGAATGGAGAGAATTGTGTTTAATGGGTACAAAGTTTCAGTTTCTTAGGTTGAAAACACTCCTAAGTATAAATGGCAGCAATGCTAACGTGTTTAATGGCACTGGGATTGTGAAAATCCATATCCCTATTCAGATGAAACCATCATATAATGAGTGATTCTTATGATGTCTGGAGTCCCAAAGCCCTGATAGTCATCAGCATGTGTGGTTTTGCAGACGGGCAGGATTCAGGCTGCTAAGGATCCAGGCTGCTGAGGTCAAAGGTAAAGCATCTTATTGGGTTCCAAGGCTGAGCAGGACTGGTGACTGCTTGATCAATGGCTTGTCTGGGGGAACCCAAACTCTAGTAGAGAAATCTAAGGGTTAAGGGAAGCAGCTGAAAATCTTTTGGCTAGTCTCCTGGAAGAGTCTGGTGGCCATGTTAACTACATTGTAGGCTGGTGGTTGAGACAGAGATAAGAGCTTGGAAAAGTTACAGAAAATCTTTAAAAGAAAATAGAAGATCTAGTCTTTGGTGGTTCATATGTACTAAACACGGAATTAGCAATGCAGAAGATGGAGGAGGGGATGCTGAGGGAGGAACTAGTTACTTCTCATAGTGATCCTGCTGAGAAAGGGAGTTTCCATCCAGTACCCAGATGCTCACTTCTCCTGAAACAGAGTAGCACTTAGAGATGTTGGTAGCTCAAAAGACTGCAGTCATCACATCCGCCTAATATGCAACAACAGGCCATCCACCAGCCATAGGTTCAGGGCAAAGGTTAGTTGGTTTCACTTTAGAGAAGGCAAAAATGGGATCACCAGCTAACAGTTCCTCCTTAGTGGTTAATGTGGGGTCTGGAAAACATGGGAGAGAGCCTAACCTTCAAAGATAGATCTATGAACTGAGAGCCGTGCCCAGGAAGGAAAGGCCTTCTATTGTGGGTTGCAAGATTCTTGCAGTTGGAGGGCAAGATAGAGGAGACATTATTAAGAACATGGCCTTGAGATGAAAGAATAATCAAGGAACTTATTTTAGTAGTTAAGTTTCTATTATCTGCCCCAGGCATGTAAGCATCATAAAACTTGGTGGTGCCTTGCTAGGGAATTGCTTTGTGTGCGTAGCTGTGGAAATGTTACACATAAGACTGATCAGGAATAATTGGAATGCATGGTAAACAACTCAAACTCAAAGATTTAAGGGTCTTGAAGAGGAAAAGAGAGATTGTTCCATTTTAACAAAGAACTCTGATGATTCAGAATTTAGTAGCAATTCACATATGTGTGGTGGTATATGATCTTGTATGTTTGAACATTTACACCAATATTTGGAGTCAGTTTGGTTTGAGACATTTAGATGATGTAGTTCACTCTGCCTGTGTGAGTAGCAAGGATTAAAACTATTATTGTTTGCTTTTTAATCATTCAAGAATTCCCTTACTCCCTCCCACTAACCCTCCTCTCTCTCTCTCCCTCTCTCCCTCTCTCCCTCTCTCCCTCTCTTTGTCTCTGATTTGCCATTGTGGGGTTTGTTTTTCTTTTGTTTTGAGACATTATTTGGAGGCATAAGAAGAGCGCCAGGGCCCAGAGATGAATCAGACATGAAAGCTCAGTTCTAGGACTCAAAACTGACTCCACATATCTGTGACCCAGGTTGGCCTCAAACTCATGACCTTTGTGCCTCTGCCTCTTGAGAACTAGGATTACAGTTATGAACTACCACACCTGAATCATTTAACAGTTTCTGAGAACTGAAAAAAAATTCTCTGTGATCAGAAAATAACTTTAAATTCTAGGCAATTGGTTTTTTCGTCTTTGAATTTACAAATGATTTTTTTGTAACTATGAAAGCAAAGATTATATGTCAGTCTTTTTGGATAAATTAGGAATGCTATTTACTTTTCTCAATTAATTAAGGCTAAGAGCTACAAGAATTGGGTAAATACATGCCATTTTTGAGACTATGAAAAGGAGTTCTTGACAGGAGATCTTTGCATAAAGTTCTGTGTTACCAGGACTTACTTCCAGAAGAAAGAATGCCTTGACAAGTGTCACAGTGATTCATGACAATGTTATGTAATTCCATTATGCGTTTTGGGTTGAACAACTTGGATTTGTTGCAGGTACAATTCAATTAAATGTGGAATTTTTTATTTGAACTTATTAACTAGAGACAGAGCTTTTATGAAACTCTACTGTGTGACAGTCTATTGTTTGCGAACACATCTGTGCAGGCTGTCATGTGAGGACAAAGAAGTTATTGATGGTGCATTTGATTGTCACCGTTGGAGAAGGCATTCCCTCCCTCCCACCTGGAGCCTGCTACACTCTTCTCTGCTGTAGATTTTGGGGACTGATGTCAAAGAATACAAAAGTGAAAATTCATGGCTGACTCCCCTACCTCTGTGGTGCTCTGCTCATCTCCTAGTGCATTTGGAGACCAGCTTCCTCAGTCCATATGTGTGGCATCAGGAAGGACATTTTCCTCCCATGGTGGTGTGGTGACTGGGACTGGATTCTGAGTTCTGGGCTGACACCTTGCTCTGAGTCTCAGAATTGAGTCTGTATATCTGAGCCCAGAGTCCTTCTCTGTCCCCACCAGGCTCCCTTCTCAGGGATCAGAGACTTCTCTCAGTTGAGTCCTAATATCCAAGACAGGCCTTCTTGGTGACTGACTACTATCCACTGACTTTTTCCTCTACAGGCAGCTTTCTCCTGTGGCCAATGCTTGCTAGAACATGGAGCCACCACTTCCTACCCTCCGTGTATGTCGAGCCTATAGCCTGCAGGCTGCATGCATCCCAAGATAGATATGAATGTGACCCAACAAGCTTTAGGCCACCATGCCATGCTGTAATGTCAAAAGGTTAAACAACCTGGACCCTGCACATCACCCATCAGCTGGAACCAGCTCTGTCTAGATTCTTGGCTGTTTTCCATCCCTAGCTCATCCTAGTGAACAGGGCAATTTCTAGGTCATTCCTTCAACTACTCTATTTCCTTGGGAGTAAATATTTAGCTGGCCACACTACTCTGAAGAAAGACAGCCACACAAATTCATTAGAGTTCATTACCCAGTGCAAAAAGTCATAGATGTTCTAAATTATCAATTAATTTTTTTCAAACTCCTTAGTTTAAAATAGCTGAATTCATGCTTTTGAAGAATAAGAAGGATGATGCCATTGCACAGGAGACGCTGGCCCTAGACTCACAGCCAGGTGTGTGAGCCTCGTTTCCAAGGGAAGAGTGCCACTGCTCCATCTGCTGCGACTGTCCACAGTGGGCACTTGCTGACTTTGTCTAGGCTTTCTTAGAAGCTTAAATCCCCAGGGGCAAGTGTCACACATCAGCTTAAACAGTTTTTTAATGTGCACTTTTAGACATTGAGTCATCAGCTGGGGATCATAGGACTTTAGATACCTGTCATTCAGTCCTTTACTTTTGAGTGGATGGTCTCCACACACTAGGGGTTGTGAAATTAGTTTAATGGGCTGTGAGCAGCTTGCCATTGTCTTCTTTTGCATGAAGAGATCCATGTGGTTTTTACATAGTAAATGAGGTGTTATTTTAGAAAACTTTAGTTTCTCTGTGTGTGAGTGTGCCTGTGTATGTATGCATGTGTGTGTGTGTGTTTGTATGTGTGTGTGTGTATGTGTGCTGGATCACAATGCAGTCAATGTTGTTTACTGAGGTTCATAATTAAACAGATTGTCAAGGTCACTGATCTAGTTCAAATCTCTCATTTACCTCTAAGCAAACAGGCTTGAAAGGGAAAGTCAATGATTGGCCTAAATCCATTAAGCTAACAATTGCTGGCTAGAAAGAGTGGGAGCTGAGACTTTTCACCCAGTCTTCTATCATATGCTGTTGGATGTTTCTACCTGAAGAGGGAATTAATATACTCTTACTCTTTATTTGTGTCAGTCACAAGGCTGGGGCACAGCAGGCATCAGAATACGCAGCACTCTCCACAGCTAGTTGCCTGGTAGCCAAGACATGGAACCAGCCTAGATGTCCAGCAAGAGCTGAATGGATATATATATATATATATAGGCTTTATTCATCCATAAATTATGAAAATAGATGCAACTGGAGATCATGTTAAGTAAAATAAGGCAGACTCAGGCATGCATCATGTGCTTTCTCTTATTTGTGGAATCTAGATTTAAATATAAATAGGAGGACTGTGAGGGGAGAAGAGATCAAAATGGAGGTGAGAAGGAGAACAAGGGACGGTGATTGGTGTAATTGGTATTGCAGGGAGACAAAAGTATTACATATTTTCCTTCATATGCAGAGTTGCCCTACATGCAGAATCTAGATTTAGGGGCTCTGTGTGCGTGCGTGCGTGTGTGTGTGTGTGTGTGTGTGTGTGTGTGTGTGTGTGTGTGTGTGTGATATGAAAGCAGAAGACAGAACAATTAAGGGGATGAGGGGCAGGGGAGGGTAGTAAGGGGCAAGTATGTGCAAGGTACCATGATACATATATATAAAAATGTCATAATAATGCCAGGTGTGGTGGTGTACGCCTTTAATCCCAGCACTCAGGAGCCAGAGGCAGGCAGATCTCTGAGTTCAAGGCCAGCCTGGTCTACATAGTGAGTTACAGGACAAATGTAGCTACAGGGAGACCCTGTCTCAAAAAAAAAAAAAAAAAAAAAAAAAAGTCATAATAGGGGCTGAAGAGATGGCTTAGCAGTTAAGATCACTGGCTGCTCTTGCAGAGAACCTACATTTGGTTCCCAGCACCCACACGGCAGCTAACAACTGTCCATAACTCCAGGGCATCCGACACCCTCTTCTGACCTCTGCTGGCATTGTATGACACAGGTGCACTTACATACATGCAGGCAAAACACTCAGAGACATAAATTTTTTTTTAAATGTCATCAGAAAAACATATGCAGCGCCCATCACTTCTGTGTTGTTACAGGAAGAGGATAGGGAAGAAATGAATGGTAGGAGATAAATGGGATGAAGGAGCAGTCCAAAGCCCTGGAGTTTATGCAAACTTCAGAGACAGGTGTGGACAAAGACCAGAAAACAAGACTGGGGCAACTGGAGAGATGGCTCAGCAGTTAAGAGCACTGGCTGTTCTTGCAGAGGATCTGAGTTTGGTTCCCAGCACCCACATAGCGGCTAACAACCATCTGTAACTCCAGTTCTAGGAGATCCAACACCCTCTTTTGTTCTTTTTGGGCATTGCACAACACGGATGCACTTAAATATGTGCAGGCAATACACTCATATGCATAGAATTTTAAAAAAATGTTTAAAGTGTTTAAAGAAAACAACATGTTCTAATCTATAAAGACTGGGAACTCTGAAGTGATTCACCATGAGGAATAACAAGAGGCCATGACAGTGGCAGGTGAGGTGGAGGATCAATTATAGACCTGGTCAAGGAGGATGTGGATCTAACAAATCTCTCCATTTCTTTTTGATCCTTGAAGCACATTTATCTGAGGACAATGGTTCCTTTGGCAAGTCTACCTAGAGGGCAGTGTGCTTGAGCTGGAGACAGTTGTCTTGATGACCTCTTCCCTTCTGTTTTCAAGGTCTCCTATACCAACCTGTTATGTTGGAGTAGCTGCTTTGATAGATGTCCCCCTGACATGAAAAGCAATTTAATAAATTCCATGTATTTAAAAATTGTACACTCATAAGTTTAGTGTTTATGATACATGTATTTTGACCCATAAGAATATTGATATTTAATTTAGAAAATGTTCCCCAATGACTATGGCCTTGAGGCTATCTGGTATCATGTTCACTTTGATTCCAAATTCTCACAGCCTGAAGCTGGTGATTCTCAGCTTTGCACACTTTTGTGAAAGACAGCTCAGACCAAGCTAGAATACTATCCAAGCAACTCCCACAACTTGACTTCATAACCAGAAAGGTTGGGCTAATTCAGGATTATCGTGCCTAAATCCACAATTTCAATTATATGGTACTCTCTCAATGATTATATTTCCATTTTTAGCAATTTCTCTTAAAACAGAGCCACACTTTTAGGTCACTTAATGAATGAGCCTCATTCTAAGGCTGGAAATCCACAGCAATCCATACTTAAGAAAGTTTCCTGAGTATTGACGTCTATAAAATTCTGCAACTGTGGCCTGATTTCCCCCATTCTTCAGCCTCCGGAGCTTGGGCCAGTTTAAATACGAGGACAGTCTCCAGGCATTAGGGGTTCAGCTTCAGCCTGAACACTTGTATTTGTTTGAACAATTAAGCTGAAGTTTCTATTCCACCCCACACTTAGCTATATTTTAAAATATTTTTAAATTTATTGTTTTTATTTTATGTGTATGAGTATATTGCCTATATGTATATAAATGCACCCATGTCTTGCAATACCCACAGAGGTCAGAAGAGGGCGTTGGATTCCCTGGAACTGGAGTTACAGACAATTGTTAGCTGCAATGTGGGTGCTGGGAATCAAGCCTGGGTCCACTGCAAGAGCAGCCAGTGCTCTTAACTGCTGAGCATCTCTCTAGCCCCTTAGCCATATTTTTTAATCCAACATATTCAGTTATTTCATTTCTTCTAAGTCAGAAAATGACCATCCGTCGCAGCAGGAATCCAGGAGGTCCTTCTAATCCCTTCAACTTCTAGAGTTCCTGTTCTAGAGCAATAAGCTGGGATCTCTCCCACAAGTTGGTGACATCACCCCCTGACTGCTAAAGTAAACCATCTCTCCCCTGCTCCTCAGCCTCACCTCAGTAGTAAATAAGCATGATGGCTAAGAGCGTGGTCATCAGAAGTTCTCACCCCTCAGTCACTTCCTGAGCACAGACTCCTCTAAAGTACAGTGCAGTGGAGTCTGAGCTTGAAGTGTCAATAACATCGTTGTGGAAGCCACGCTCTCTTCCATATGCTCCCCACTTTCTCCCCATTCCTGTGGCAGGAACTTTGAAGCAAGGGTCAGGTCCTCTTTGTGGAAGGTTATTTCCTTGGTCCACTGATTTTTTTTTTTCCAGCGTCAGGACTCAAAATTCCCCGGGAGATAGATTGTTTCAGGTTCTCAGATTGTAGAGATGTTCTTGGAACACTCAATTTAAGGAGTTACACACAGTATTCAAATGAGGGCAGTCAGTAGGGCATGTGGTTAGGTATGTTAATGCAACAGAGAAGTCAGAAATACAGATAGAAATTCCTAAATAATGATGCATGATAAACATGACATTTTGAATCAGCCAGGAAAACATGAATTTCCAAATAGAATCATCTGGAAAAAATAAAGATATAAAGATATATCTTTTTATATTTAAAACATTTTTATTATTTTTACTTTATGTGTATGAGTGTATTGCCTGCATGTATGTAAGTGCACCCATTTTGTGTAATGCCTACAGAGGTCAGAAGAAGACATCAAATTCCCCTGGACCTGGATTTAAGGACAGTTATTAGCTGCCATATGGGTGCTGGGAATTGAACCCAGGTCCTCTACAAAAGCAGCCAATAGTATATTTAACCGCTGAGCCATCTCTCTAGACCCTTTATATTTATTTTATGTGTATGAGTGTTTGGTTTGCATGTATGTAAGTACCCATAGTGCATACAATGCCTGTGGAGGCCAGAAGAGGGTGTCAGATCCCCTAAAACTGGAGTTTCAAATGGTTGTTAGCCACCATGTGGATACTAGGAACTGAACTCAGGTCCTTTGTAAGAGCAGCCAGTGTTCTTAACAGCTGAGCCATCTCTCCAGTTCCGTAGAGATGTATTTCATGGATCAACTTTCTGACATGGTAAAAAAAATACCCAAGATAATTAAAGAGAAAAGGTTCATTTTGCTCAGGGTTTTAGAGTTCCAGTCCATGATGACATGACTCATTACTTTTAAGTTTGGTGGAGGTACTGGCTTGGTAATGGGGTAGAGTACATGGCAAAGTGAACTCACTTCATGGCTAGGATGACCAAAAAGACGAAAGGCTGGGGTCCCACAACCCACTTTGAGGGCATGTCTGCAATGATTTAGGGTCTTCCACCAAGACCCACTTCCTAAAAGTTCCACCACCTCCCCATAGCATCCCCCTGGGAATCAAACCTTGTACATATATTAAATATAAAGGGCTACTTTCTTTAATGTAAAGAGTTTTTGCAAATAATTTGGCAAATGATCAATAACCCAACAAATCTATAGAACAAAAATACAGTGGATTTTAAACATATGAAAAAATGTTCAAAGTTGATGATGATTAAAGAAATACTTTTTAAGGTTCAGTTCCCACCACCCATATGGAGGCTAGCAACTGTTTGTACCTCCAGTTCCAGGGGATCCGACGCCTTCTTCTGGCCTTCATGGGCATTGCATACATGTGGTACACTTACATACATGCAGGTTAAACACACACATAAAAGAAAATATTAAATTTTAAAAATCAAATAAATTTAAAGAAGTATCGATTAAAACTATAGCAATATATCATCAAATGCTTTGTTACAGCTTATTTCAGCTGCAAATATGTGAAGGATCATGTTTTCGCATATTTTATTTGTGAGAACATAAATTGATACAAACCCTAGAGAGAGCAATTTGGTAATGTAAAAATATAAAAACTGTAGACAGTCTTTGAGTTAGTAATTCTATTTCTAGGGATTTATCCTACGGACATATTTAGGCAACAGAATGATGATGTGTACATGAGAATATTCACTGTAGTATTTGTGAAAGTGAAAGCTGTTGATCAACTAAGAAGTTATTTTTAAAATTAGTCTATTTCTATACAATTAAATACTTTAAAAATTAAGTAAGTGGGGGCAGGTTTGGAGAGATGAGTAAGCAGTTAGAAGCACTCTTGCAGAGGACCCAGGTTTGATTCCCAGGACACACATGGCGGCTAACAACCATCAGTAAGTCCAGTTCCAGGGGATTCAACACCCTCTTCTGATGTTCTCAGGCATTGAATGACACAGGTGCACTTACACACATGCAGGTAATACACTCACACACATAAAATAAAAATAATAAATAAAAATATTTTTGGTCTTTTTGAGACAGGGTCTCCTAGAGTAGTGTTTAATAATAAAAAAGAATATATTGAAGGAGAAACATTTCCCAGACACCATTCATGAATACAGTAGGATAAAGGGCCACACATCATGTGTTCTCCACATGGAAAGAAGGTGACAGCATAGTGTGCCTCCATGAAGAAGCGGCTCAGGGTTCAAGGTAGAAGTGGGTAAGCTTTTATCTGGATGCTCCTTTGAGATTTATGAATTATTCGTGGTGTTCGTGTTTACCTATTTGCGGCTTAATGTTTTAATGGTAATACAGGAGGTTATGCAACAAAGCTGGCTCCATGGAGGGACACAGGTACATAGGCACCAGGTGCCGGGAATGTGTGTCACCTTCCAACAAGAAGGAGTGATGGTTGCACTTGAGATCAAAATTAAAATGATGTGGAGCCAAGAAGAAATGAGAATGAGGTTAAATCAAAGCTGAGCTACAGAGCTAGTGGTTGAAAGATAGATGAGATCAGGGAAAGAGCTTCACACAGAGGCTTCTGTTGTTGCTAATGAGCTGAACTTAGGGCTCTATGTATCTATAAGTAATGGTCACAGCATACTAAAGGGTGGTTACCTACTGGATTACACAGTCCATCACAAATTCATGGGCATAACTTCTACTCTGTATTTAATCACCAGTAATTATATTGATATCATTATGGGGGTGGTATTGGGAAGGAATATAATATATCCAACTTGGGGCTTATCCTCATACCAAAAGGGTAATAGGTAATCATTAACTGAGTGACAATTATCCAAAACCATAGCACTTTGCTTCCCTCATCGTGGCCAGTGGTACTGCAGTGCAAGTTGGAAATGACTGAGTACAGGAGTAGAAGTTGAATAGTGTGCATACCAATCTACCCCAGTTATGTTCAAGTTCAAAGAAGGAATGTAGTTTTCTTTACACAGCCCTAACAAAGCAGCTTACATAATCAGATACTTGGAGCAAATACTTGTTCTAGATGGCAGTGGCAGTGATAATAAACATGGAATGCTATCCATTTTTCTTGGCAGAATCCTTTGCCAACATTCATGTCTTCCCCATAGCACAAATGGGAAGGGAAAGGGGTAATGAGCCTACTCTAGTTAGGCGCCCTAAACTCTGACTGAGCTGCTATGACAACCAAGTAATAAGCCTAATAGTCACCATACTTATTTGATTTTCAGGTCCAGAGCAGTTAAGAGATCCGTGCTGCATGCAGTCCTCCCCACAAACAGGGCTGTGCTGTCATGGAAGGGCCCGGTGCTTCTGGAAGCCATGGTACGGGGTTTCACTTATCAGATGAGAAAGCAAATCTACTATTCCAAGTTTTAAGAGGACCACGCTAGATTCTATTTCCTAATCATAAAAGTATTTTAAAAATTAATGTAATTTAAACAGGACTGTTTCCTGAAAAAAAGAGTATTTGTTATTCATTGAACATAGCCCTCTTTGACAGTCTGAACCAGTGAAACCATTCTACCAAAATTTAAGCAGCAAGAAATAGTATTTCCCATTAGTCAAGAGCTTAGATATAGGCTGATTCAACTCCATCATTTCTACCCCATCACACACCAGTCAAGATCAGGAAAAGGACCTGTTGAAGAACTCAGCATCTTATGGCTTGTCTTTTTTTTTTTTTTTTTCCTAAAGGGGAAAAGATTGATAGCTTTGTGTGGAAAAATTATTCCATCATTTTCCCCCCTTTTCACCAGAGGTGGGAACAAAGAAAGGAGATGATACTGCAATTTTGATCTCTATAACCTCATTTGAAATCATTCTCTGTGATTTGAGTTTCCTGGAAATGAAAAGAAGAAATTGTGTGAATTTAGTGAAAGTTGGGAAAAGAAGTTGATTGGACATCCTGTTGTCCAGGAACCAAACTGTGTGATAAGGTTTATCTGGTAGTTTGTTGCATGTGTATGCATGTGTGCGTGCGTGTGTGTGGGGGTGTGTATATGTGTGTGTGTGTGTGTGTGTGTGTCTCTGTGTGTGTGTGTGTTTGGGGGGGTCTGTGACTATGTTTGTCCATGTGTCTGTCTGTCTCTCTGTGTCTGTCTGTGTGCCTTTAAAACAGTGCCCTTCATCTGACATTTTATAATAATTCTAAGGGCCCCAAAACTTCTGCTGTAGAAATCTCTACAAAAAGTTCTTCATGGAAGTGATTCCTAGAATTCAAATACAGGGTGTGTGTGTGTGTGTTTGGGGGGGTCTGTGACTATGTTTGTCCATGTGTCTGTCTGTCTCTCTGTGTCTGTCTGTGTGCCTTTAAAACAGTGCCCTTCATCTGACATTTTATAATAATTCTAAGGGCCCCAAAACTTCTGCTGTAGAAATCTCTACAAAAAGTTCTTCATGGAAGTGATTCCTAGAATTCAAATACAGGGAGAACCTTTTCCAGTACTGATAGAGACAGCATCATTCTGAGTCAGTACTGTGTCTCAGAACCATAGCCAGCTGCCACAGTCCAGGTCAAGGCAACTGCAGAATGAGACCATTGAAAGCAGAGTCAGAATGAGAAGGTTTGAAAGCAACAGAAAAGCACCACAGTAAGAAGAAAGGCAAACAGTTCAGTCCCTTGAGACTTTATTGAGTAACTAGCAGGCTTAAAGCCAGAAGCTATGCACAGAAAAGAAAACTCAGAGTGAAGTCCTCCATTCAAAGAGACCGCAGAGAGCGAGGGTGAGTTGCTTATTATTTAGCCATAACCGCTATCTCCCCATCATCTCTTGGGAGGAGTATACTCCCCTATCCCCCACTCTCTCGCTAAGTCAGCGTCAGACTTGGTTAAGGGATTGCATTGCCTCACACTGGCCACAGCCTGCTCCCCAATACAGTTCTGGGTTTGGCCATGTAACTTAATTTGACCAGTAGGATGCAAGCTGGCACAGCTCAGCAGTGTTTCTCGCTGTCTTGAGTCTTTACTTTCCCATGAGAAGACCCTGCCCTCAGAAGCCTGGTCTTCCATGGAGGATGTGAGACCTGAGGAACAGTGCCCCAAAGAGGACCTCCTCCCTCCATCTGACACAGGAATTCTGGAGGAGGCTTCCAGTCAGGAGAAGCTTAGACCAGGAAACTCCAGCTAATCTCTAGACATACAAAAAATAATTTATGTCACTGAATTTGTTGTGTGTGTGGGTATTTGTTACACAGCAATAACAAACAAAGACAGGTAACATCTAACACAACATTTTAACTTCTTAATTTTTAGGGCCATATAATAAACCAAAGAGGTAGAAGGTAGGTAGACTACTTGTTCTCCTGAATAGAGCCATGTCCACAAAAAGTACAACCCTTTCCAGACCAGAATCTGGGAGAACACACATCCAGATCCTTTGGGCAGAAAGGCTCAAAAGTCACTGGACCTGTTAGAATGTACCTAAGCAACACAATAGCATGCTTAGTTCACCTAGACAAATGATTGCTGACCTGGAGGTCTAGAAAGAACTACTAAAACCACCCCCTGGATGAGGAGGATCTCTGTGAAAACACACTAAAAAGATCAGGGACTCTAGTGTATACAGACCTGTGTTGAGAAGCAAAATGATTCAAGTCTTTCAGATCTTGAATAGAGAGAGTGATCTGAGCTTGGATCTAGCATGCACACTCTGAATCATAAAAAGCATCCAAAACGGCTGGAGAGATGGCTCCATAGTTAAGAGCACTTGCTACTTGCAGAGGCGCTAAGTTTGGTTCCCAGCATCCACGTAGTGGCGCATAACCACCTGTAACTCCAGTTGCAGGGGATCTGATACTGTCTTCTGGCCTCCTCAGGCTCCTTCATGCATGTGGTGCACATAAACTCACACAGGCACACACACACATACACATAAATTAAAAAAAATAAATTATTTTATAAAAAAGCATAAAAGAGAAAATTCAAGAAAAATAAAGAAAAAGGTGATGCTACTTTCCATGGCCAAGAACAAGGATGACCATGTGTTGCAGCATACCCAGGACAGTTTTGGTCACACTGTTGTCCTATGTAATTGTTTATGGAACTTCCTTCCACTCTCAAAAGTGTGCTGGGTAAATAATAAATTATATCACCACTGGTGGCACACTTTACCCCTAGGGTCAAATCAGACAGGTCCAAGTGAGACTTAGACAAATTCATGGGGTCAGACCTGATGTGGATTGTCAAGGCAAATTGGACACTGGGGCACAAAAGGCCACCATGTCCCACTGTAACTTGCTCATTGTCCTGGTGACAGATGATAAAGCCACACTGACAAGTATCTTTCAGGCCAGCATGGTGTCCTTTGGGGCAACCCTAAAGGTCTTCTCTGGGAACCTTGCCTATGCTACAGGAAACCCACTCTCTACATGTATACTGTAAGGTACCTACCTCCTGTGCAACCCCAAAAAACACAAACATGTGACATTCCTGTTCCTGCCATGACTTCCACTTCCATTCAAAATCAAAATCAAGACCAAGTTTCCTTCTTACCCACACAGAGGTCCATATCGTTTCCTGAGTTCCAAATGGCTCTCCCAAAAACCCTGAAGAAAAAAACAGCACCATAGTAAGAATATGACTGAGCAAAACTTCAATGATTCAAACTTATTCAGAGTGGGGAGAAAAGTCTAGAACAACAAGAACACAGTTACATAAACAATAAAAGAAGGATTGAAGTTATATTACTTTGAAGTACTGTGGACTATTGGATAAAGAAATGACTTAAAAAAATATTGCCAAGTAACACTCTCAGCAGCTGTTTTAATGGACAGGAGAGACCGCAAGTACTTAAGCTATCTGTGTGTAATTACTGCTCACATATCTGAAAACTATTTGCTTTCCCATCTACAATATTCCCCTCAGAGATGTGGTTCATATTATTACTTTGCCAAATCCCTTCTCATGGCTGGTATATGTGTGAACTTCCGAGTCTATCCAAATTATCATGAATTCTGAATTCTCATGATCAAAGTTCAACACCAACCCAAACCAACAGATCCAAAACACAAATCTCAGTGATTTTTCATAGGACAAAACTCTAGGATACCAGAAGATGTGCCTGGGGTAAAATGAGTGGAAGATTAGAAAAGGCTAGACCCCTCATGCTGTGTGGATGGAGACAGAGGGCATAAACAGGTGTACATGGGGGCATCAAGTGGATGAGCATTGAAAAACGTAAGCCAGACATGGTGGTGCACACCTTTAGTCCCCATTAGAGGCAAGCGGCTCTCTGTGAGATTGAGGCAAGCCAGACTGACATAGGGAGTTCAGAGTCAACTGGGGCTACAGGGAGACCCTGTCTCAAAAAGACTCCCCCCCAAAATAGTAAGATGTGGAAGTAAATTTGAAAACATGCACACACTGGGAAGGGGCAGGGTGGAAAATGCTAGGCTTGGGTTATAGGAATGGAGTGTGAATAGAGTTGAACCTCAGATGAAGTAGATTCCCTGTTCAGAACTATGCCCTAATCCCAGTAACTCTACTGTGTTTCACAGTGCAAGCCTGGCCGATAGTGCAGAGATCCTGTGTGAATATAAGAATAATCTGTTGACTATGTTCTAGAAAGAAAGTGACAGAGTTTCTACATACAAATTTTCCACAGGGGCTAGCTACCCTGGGTTCTCCTTACATGACAGTTACTGTGTTTGCCTCAGAAAGTAAATAACAAATTAATTACTCCACTGACTACAACTGATCAGTTGTAGTCAACCTGTGAAATTTATGATCTTTACATTTCCTCTCTGGTTTGTTTGTTCTATTTTGACACTTCTAAATCTCTTCATACTTGCATCTAGGGCCTAGATGGGGTGACTGTCTGTGGGCTTAAAAGTTGTGAACTGTGTACCTCAGAGGACAAGACGGGAGAAAGTGTTTAAAATGCTAGAAAGAGAAAACCATCAGCAAAGAGTAAAGAGAGTATAAGGAGCAGAAAAGAAATTGAAGAGGAAAAGGGAAAGGGATGGGTCACTCTCTGCCTAGAGCACGGAGAAGAGCCCTTGCCAGAGGAGGGGTCGGGGAGCTCCAGATCCTCAGAGGGCTATTATTAGAGTTGGCCCAAATTAGTCCTTCCTGCCCTTATGTGGTAATTCACACACAGGATCTGGTGGCTCCTGATGGTGATCTGGTGGCAGTGTTCCCTAAGTTAGGCTTCTGAGAAAAAGCAATGGGAGAAAAAAGTAACCTTCAAAGATAGATGTCTGGATCCCTATCTACAAATGCCCTGGCCATTTCCCCTGGCCTGTCACGCTGACAAAATGAAGGCAGCAGACTTAAAATAGAACATTTTCTTGAACCAGCTTCCCTTCCTGGCCACTTCCTTCTGTCCCTTATGGCTATTCTTGTTATCCCGTTTTAAACTGTTGACTAGTGCCTCACTCATCTTCCCTGAATACCCTGCACCTCGTGATTCACCAGAGTTCTTATTTCTCATGACTGTCATCGCCCTTCTGTGCCAAGCCCTTGCCGTTTCAGTCTGAATGCTGGCCACGGCTAGAGCCTACAGCACTAATCTCAACTCTTGACCCTTTCAGGGTATTCTTCCCTCCTCTACTCAAAAATGGAGGCCTAGAATGGTTCTTGCCTTACCCTTCCAATCTGTGAGTAGTCTAGCCCATGAGCCGCACACAGCCCCAGCCTTCAGGGTCCCTGCATCATCAGGTCTCATCATTCCAGGTGCTGGCTGACCCCTGCCACCCTTGTCATGTGTCTGCACCCATGTCCACAGTGCTTGCTCCCTAGGTGTGTGTCCTTGTCTGGGACTCCTGTAGGAGCCTCTTCTCCAGAAACTCCCTCCCAGTGGTTCCTCCCAGGAGGCTCCCCTTGAAGCAAGACTATAGCTGCTATCTGCACTTCCCAGTCCAGCACTGGACACATCCCACCTGGTGGTGTGCTCCATTGGTGGTCGGTATGCTCGAAGGTGTGAATAACTTCTGCAGTGCATTCTAGGGCCTGGTATATTTAGATGCTCCATACATTAGGTTTGGGGTGAGTGAATGAATGAATGCATACTGATGAGTCTCAAGAGATGAATTAGTTAGTATCCTAGCATAAGAATCTATTCCAAGAAGTTGAGGATGTAGCTCAGTTGATAGAGTGCTTGCCTAGCATGCACAAAGCCCTGGGTTTAATCCCCAGCACCACATAGTGTGAGTGTGGTGGTGCACACCTTTAATCCCAGCGCTCGGGAGGCAGAGGTAGGAAGATCTCTATGAGTTCAAGGCCAGTCTGGTCTCCATAGCAAACCCAGGCCAGCTGTGGCTTCAGGGAGACCCTGTCTCAAAAAGACAAAAAAGAAAAAAAGAAGAAGAAGAAGAAGTTTGAGGTTATCACATAGCAGGTTTGAAACAGCCTTGACTACCTAAGACCCTGCTTCAAAAAAAAAAAAAAAATCAATCTAGTAGAGGTGGACTGTAATCACACCTTCACCCAGAGATTACCCTGGAGTGAGCAAACTAAACAGGAGTACCCCATGGGGAAGCCTGCACTGACCGGATCCAGTGAGTCTATGCCTTACCTGACGGAAAAACATCAAGTTTCCAATGAAAGGAGAAGGTTTGGGGTGTCTGATGCCCAACTTCTCCAGTCTTGAGAAGGCCGATGTGGAATACCTGAGTGGAGAAGCACGTTTTTAAAAACCAAGAAAGTGATGCTCATGCCATTGGCTCTATTTAGAATCAGAACTATTGGGACTGGAGAGATGGCTCAGTGGTTAAGAGCACTGGCTGCGCTTGAAGAGGCCCCAGCTTTGATTCTCAGCACCCACATGGTGGCTAACAACCATCTGTAACTCCAGTTCCAGAGCAATCAGACACCCTCTTCTGACCTCCGCAGGCATTACACAACATGGGTACACTTACATACATTCAGGCAATACATTCATACACACAAAAATAAAAAATAATAAATATATTAAATTATTTTTAAAAGACATATACTGATGACTTTACTCTTTGGTTATACTTTTCTTTTGGGTGTTTAAGACCATATAGTTGGCCCAAATAAATCAATTTATTTTTACACTTAAGGTCATTTGAGGATCTGTTCCTCAGGGGTCACATGGGCTTGGGAGGAGCTCCTGGCTCCTTTTTTTTTTTTAACCAGTTCTATGTGAAGATAAGTCAAAGGTCCTGCTTGACCATGTCTGGTTTCACTTGGAAGCATGAATGAGATGTTTCCTCTGAGTTGACCCTCCTCTTTGTAGACTAGATAGACACTGGTTCAAGTCCATTTCGTGGGGTCTCCATGTCTTCCCTGAACAAGAGGACAGGTGACCCACCACAGTTATAGGATATTTTGAGAGATGTTCCATAGTCCCCTGGAACTTAGTTGACCTTGGAGGGCAAGGGGCAAAAACTGTTCTTTAAGTCCCTGTGACCACATTAGTATAAGCCTCAAACTATGGCTGTTAAACATCCAATAAGGTTAGTTCCACTGTCTGGTACTTTTAATTATCATGTGCTATGTAGATAAGGCTTAGGAAAAGACTAAATCTTGCCTAGACATGTATTATATTCCTTGAGCTAGTTGTATGAATAATTGGTCAATAGGTTGTTTGATTAATATGGTATATGGTTCCCTCTGTTTTTTTTTCTTTTTTTTAACTAGCTAGGCATTATTTATCTCTTGCATTGTCTAACCTTTCCATGGTTTCCCCTGTGGAGAGCCACAGCCTCTGCCGCCATTACAAGATGGCGCCGGTATCCAGACCTTCTTAACAGTAAACATCCTGCTGCGCCCATAAGGGGCGTGCACAAGAGCCTGCTCTCCCTCGCCTCCTCCCGTGGCGTGATCTCCAGCAACCAATCCGCTTCTTATACGTCATAGATGGGACCTTTAGACTATATAAGCAACCGCTCTCCCGCTTCTCGGCATCTTCGGTCTTTAAGCTTCTAAGAGTGTAAGATGCGCATACAATAAACTGCTGCAGAAGGATCCTGACTTGTCCTCCCGCGTCGTTCTTGCCGGCGAGACAGAAAGCGGTCGGGGACAGCTGGTGCCGAGACCCGGGTGAGGCCATATACACCGAAAAGCCTTAACGCAGCATGGGTCATGCCTTCTCTTCCTAGCCTTCCCCAGATTGTATACTTTAGCCCTTCCCAAATCCAGGAGGGAGGCCATGGGTGATTAGGGCTAAATTACATAGGTTGCTGGGAAGAGTGGCTGGTGAGGGTCCAATGACCCTGCTTGGCCCTCCTTTAATGAATGAGCACAACCATCACAACTCTTTAAGAGTTCAAGGGATTACACTTCCCAGACATTAGGCTTAAGTCTATATAAAAAGTTATT
>NW_008359625.1:5358231-5403431 GCF_000622305.1 Nannospalax galili | reverse complement strand
TTTTTCTAGTTCCCTGTCTAGAACTTGTAATGCTAATTACTCTTGACTTTACTTCTCCTTCACATCTCCTATTCACAGTTCAAGGACTTTCTTTTCCTCTTAGAGATAAGAGTTGTGCAATTTGGGAGCCTTTTAGATACACCCCCTGAAGGGGTACTCCAATTGCCTTACCCTGCATCCCTGTTCAGCATGGAAGAAGCCAGAGTCATCTGAGTCCCTGGCTTGTTAGCAACATACTCTGTTCCAAGGCCAAAAATGTCACAAGTCTTTGGGAGCTTGTATCTAATCCTTAAAAGATTTTAGGGTTACCTCTTCAGAGGGGAGAATGTTAGAGTAGCCAAAAAGCCCCCATAAAAAGAAATAAATCAATCGAAGAAGAGTACATGAAGTTATCAGAAAAAAGTGATAGGGAGATAGGGGAGGAGTTGGAGGGGAGGGAGTGGGCATGGATTTGATCAAAACACCTTATATTCATGTATTAACTTCTCAATAAATTATTTAAAAATTCACAAGTACAGGTCAATATAAATATATCAAGTGACTCTTTCTGTATGCCCCTTCTATAAATGCCTCAAATGTAATCTCATGCTCTAAGTTTATATGTAATTGTTGCTTCAGTGTTTCCTGCTATAACTTACCTATCTTTAAAAAATGACTATTGATTCCAAGTTTGTTCTATTTTATGTGTATGAGTATATTGCCTACATGTATGTGAGTGTACCCATGTCGTGCAGTGCCATGGAGTTCAGAAGAGGGCTTCAGATTCCCCTGGAATTGGAGTTAAGGACAGTTGCCACGTGGGTGCAGTGCCATGGAGTTCAGAAGAGGGCTTCAGATTCCCCTGGAATTGGAGTTAAGGACAGTTCATAGCTGCCATGTGGATGCTGGGAATTGAACCCAGGTCCTCTGCAAGAGCAGCCAGTGCTCTAAACCATTGAGTCATCTCTCCAACCTTATTCACTTCTTAATTGCATAATACTACCACATCATTTTAGTTCTATAAGTTTCAATGTTTCCGTCTGAGAAGAAATGGGAATAAAATGTGTTTCTGATTATCTCAAAAAAAAATTTTTTTTAAAAAGGAATCAGAACGATTGAGTTCTGTGGAAGCAAGACTATGTTCCAATTAACATGTCTAAGTTAGGGGAGGGAGAGCCTAGCAAGGAGAAAGGATAGGAGCTCAGGAGTGCCTCCTGATGGGGTGATGGGATCCCTAAGACCTTCAGAGTCTGCAGAGCCTCAGAGAAAAGACAGTCCAATACCCCCACTTCACTAGAACACCATCAATCAACTGTCTCCACAAATGCACTTCATCCTGCCTCAGTTCCTTGAACTCTAAATCTAAGAATGAGCCATTACTCAGAGATAAGGCAAAAACAGTGGTAGAAATAAGCTCCCTGATACCTGTTTCTTTTCTGGATAAAGACCAATCCCTTCTTCATACATAACTTGGACTCATAGAGAAAAATTAAAAATGGGGATGGAGGCATGTTACAGCAAAGTCTTCGGCGATCACCTGTTTACCTCTGTAAGCCTCTGTCTTCTTGGCCTCTTCCCATATGAGAAGCAGATGCCCTTCACCTTGAACCAGAAAATGTGGCCAAGCAGATTCTGTGCCACTTTCCAGGAGAAAGCAGCAGTCAGAGAAGTGCAGTGTGGCTTTCCAAACACTAGGATTGCTAGGATATTTCAGCAGTTTATGGGAACAGAGGGATAACACAGTTAAAATCAGAGCTGGCTTAGGCAAACCTGCCATATGGCCCTGATCCCTGCCCAGCCAGACAATTAGGTCAAAAGTTCAGCTGGTTTAGAAAAATTAATGAGTCAAACTGGGTGTTTAGCATCATGCAGAGATCAGCCAAATCCCAATTTAGGAACAAGGAAAAATAACAGAATAGCACTACAGTCTGGCTTCTGAAGCATTCTGGAATTCAAAAACACTCTGTGGTAAGAAGCACACACTTACTAGAGGGGTGGGGTGTTGGCTTTATTCTCTGAGCCAACAATGGTCCAGCAAACCCTCCAATATCTGGGAAAGGGCAACACAGTGTAAGTACGGTTTGTACAACTGGGCAATGGGTCTATGCCTGAAGTAGCCGCAGGGGAGAACCAAGCCAGGCAGAAGAGAAAGATGCTTGTCCTCCCACCATCTGGGGGGTATTGCTGGTTTGAATGAATTCCCAGAATATCACACTTAACACATTCCGCATTAAGTGGCATCACAAAGCACACTCCAGAGGTGCATGTGAATTATGTGGATTAACTACACCAATACTCCTCTTCATTAGTGTGTGTACCAAAGGTTGGCAGCACAGTTGGGAAAAGGTGTCCTTTTAAGTAGGTGGTGGTATTTTTAATGACTCCCCTTACACCCAAGGGGAAAGATCAAAAGAGACCTGCAGCTACTGAACAACAGATCCTTTAACATTCTTAAATCGGCAACTGCGTTCATTTTCTTCATCAGGTTTTGAAATTTATTTTCTAAATATAATCTCTGATGGGTAGAAAAAAATATGAATATTTTGGACCACATAATTACATCTTAATTTTGTAATTAGATGTCTTGATTGTCTAATTAAAGGACAAGAAGTCTGTGCCTAATTACACATGCTAATCATTATGCAAGTCCATGCCCTAATTATGTAACTGCACTTACGAGAACACTGCCCATGTGCCTCTGCACAAAATTCAGACATTTTCAAACATATGGTACCAGCAGAGAATGTCCTGGGCACAATCACAAACTTGACTTGCAGCCTGGACTCAGGTGTTGGACAAAGTGGCCTTCAGCTGGGAAATGACCAGGTATGACCATCAGCAATTAGAGTCCCTGAGCCTAGATCTGCTGCAGGGGACAGGGGAGGATCATCATTACTATCATAGGGGTCAAAATTGCAAAGGAGGTACTATTTGAGGCCATCCCTCTTCCCTTTCTGTATCCTGTTTCATGGGCTCTGGTCTCAGGCGCTACAGGCTGTTCTAAATGTCTCATCAGGCTCCCAAACCCAAGTCCAGAGACCCCACCAGTGATGGGTTGATATGTTCCAAAAGATAAGTTTAAGTCAGGGTCTCAATATGACCCTATCTGGAAATGGGATTACTGTGAATGTCATTGGTTAGGATGGGGTCATACTGAAGTAGACGGGCCCCCTCATCCAAAAGAACTATAAGAAGATGACTATATTTGTTACTTTCTTGTACTTGTGATGAAATATTTGACAAGAAGTAACTTAAGGGAGGAAGGACTTATTTTGACTTACAGTTCAAAGGGATCCAATCTTCTCATGACAGGCAAAATATGGCCACAGAAGCAGCAGTTAGGAAGCAGACAGGGAACAGGAAGTATGGCTGGACTATAAAACTTCAAGGCCCTCCCCCAGTGACCCACTTCCTCCAGCAAGGCTCTGCCTATTAAAGTTCTACAAGCTTCCAAAACATTGCCACCAACTGGGGACAGTGTTCAAGCATAGGAGACTATGAGGGATTTCATATTCAAAATACGACAATGGCTACATGAGATAGAGATGCTCTGGGAGGATGATGCCAAGTGGCTGTGAGGGCAGAGACCAGGGTGATGCTGCAGTCAGCCAAGGGAGGTCAAAAGTCATTAATGGACCACCAGCAGAAGGAAAGATAAGAAAGGGTTCTCCCACAGTGTTCAGAGGGAGTCTGACCCTGCCTACACCTTAACTCCAGACTTCCAGCTTCTGGAACTGGGAGACAAACAATTCCTGACGTTGTAAGCTGCTCAGTTCACATAGAGCAACCATAGGAAGCCAATAGAGCAGGGGACTCACAAAATGAGGTTCAGAGTCAATGGAAATATTTTTTAAATATTTTATTAGTTCTTTGAGAACTTCCTACAATGTATTTTGATCATTTTCACTTCTAACTCCTCCCAGATACACCCCACCTCCTCACCCCCTCCAAAATTCTGTCCTCTTTCCTTTTTCCTTCCTTCCTTCCCCTCATTCTCTCTCTCTCTCTCTCTCTCTCTCTCTCTCTCTCTCCCTCCTCTCTCTCCCTCTCTTTTGACAGGGTCTCCCTGGTCCCAACGTGCCTAGAACTCACTATGTAGACCGGACTAGCCTCAATCACACAGATCACCTGCCTCTGCCTCCCAAGTGCTGGGATTAAAGGCATGCATCGTCACATCCAGCTTTCTTTCTTTCTTTCTTTCTTTCTTTCTTTCTTTCTTTCTTTCTTTCTTTCTTTCTTTCTTTTTTTTCGGTAACCCATTCAGTCCAATTTGTGCTGCCCATATACTCACGAATGTAGGGCCATCCACTGGACCTTGGTTGACCTATCAGGGGCCACATTCTTAAAGAAAACTGATTCTCCCACTCCCAGAAGTTATCAACTTTCTATAGCTCCTTAGTTATGGGTGGGGACTCATGAAACCCTCTCCCCCACCATGCTAGAATGTTGACTGGCTTGATCTTGGGTAGCAACCACAGCTGCTGTGAGTTCATAAGTACCATGGTCCTGTCATGTCTAGAAGACACTGCTTCACTTCTGTCCTCCCTGACCTCCGGCTCCTATGATCTTTCCACCCCCTCTTCTACTTTGGTCCCTGAGCCTGGAGCAGGGAGGAGGTTGATAAAGGTGCCCCATTTGTAGTTGATCCCTCCACTGACACTTATTCTCTGCACTTTGACCAAATGTAAGTTTCTGTGTTAACTACCATCCACTGAAACTTCTCCAATGAATCTGACAGCTGCACTAATCTATAGGTGTAAAGATGTGAATTTAGAGGGTAGTTTGATACCATGTCCATTTAGTGGAATAATAGTAGTGGGTTCTTCCCTGGTACTTGTGTTCTCTTCAACCATGGGTTCTTGGCAAGATTTATAGTACCAGGAGTGTGTTTCCTGGGGCCTTAAAGCCAAGCAGAAGGTGGCTGGTTACCCCCTTAACTTTTGTGCCACTTTTGCATGCATGGGCATATCTTGCCATACCAGTTATTGTTGTAGTTCACAGAGTTCACAGCTGGGTAAGATTATTGATGATCTCCCTGGCCCCACCAAGCAGCCTGCTTAACACCTTCTGGTACTATGAAAGCTAGCTGGCAGGGAGGAAGCTTCCTGCTCAGCACTAAGTTGATTTCTCCATATCCTGTGACCAAAGTGCATATTTTCTTCAGCAATGGACTCTGGTGGGCAACAAAGGCAATAGCATGTATTGTTGCTGTCACTTTCAACATTGTCATTGTAAAAGCCATCTCTCATGTGAGACTGTGTCATTAAGTTCTGTGCCATACTGAAAAAGTACAGGTGGCCTGGGGAATGGTTCTGTGAAAAGCAGGTACTGTGCAGCCATTCTGCAATCACCATGTTGTGATATTTAGAACAGCTTTCCTTTGATGGGAATTAATGCAAATATGCCCACCACTATAATTCTGGACATCTGTCATTGTTTACAGTAATGATGTTTAAGTCAGAAAATGACAGCAGATATACATATAGCCCCAGATAGAATTCCTTGGTTTTATTTTCACAGTGAAGGCAACCATTAAATGCTACAGGACACAAATCTTTCAGTACCATTAGTGAAACTTAGAGTGTCCCTTCTCAAATAAATCTAACTGTATGCATTATTTTCAAAATAAGGTTCAAATTTTTAAAGGTTGGACATTTCCCAGTCTTTCATTTTCCTCAAGATTCTCTATTGATGAATTTAACACAGGAGTTTGGCCCCTTGTTTAGGCAAAGAAGACACCTGGGACAAATCAGGGGATTTTTGTTGTTTGTTTGAGACAAGATCTCATGTAGCCCAATATAACCTCAGACTTGCTATGTAGCTGAGGATGAGCTTGAATTCCACATCCTCCTGTCTCCACCTCCTGACTGCTAGGATTACAGGTGTGTGTCACCATGTCTGCTTTATGCAGTGCCGAGGATCAAACTCAGGACTTCGTGCATACTGGGTAAGCACCTTACCAACTGATCAATAGGTGAGGTGTCCAGCCCTTGGAGGGTGTTTTGATGAGTCACATGTTAAGGTCAAATGCACTGAGGTTTGGAACACCAGAAGCCAGTCAGCTAGCCTGGCCTTCAGGGTTTCCTTCACCACATCTCTAAGCCGCTGTGGGGAGCTGCTTTCTTCCTCTGTTAGCACATGTTTAGGGAGGCCACAATTTGGTTCATTCATTCCATTCACTTAGAAAATAGCTACCTGCAACCTTAGCTAACTCCCCATTCTATTGCTTTCTCTCTCTTCGTCTGGTCCCTCTCTCTACCCAAAATGAAAGAACTGTAAGGGCGGAAATAGCTTCAATCACATCTCAACACAGATGTTTCTTGGGGGAAAATTGTGAAATCTAGAGTTTGTATGTGAGACTGTCTCAGGTCCTTTAGCACCTCATGTCTGGTTGCTTGGTTCCATTCACACATTCGTTGGTTTTTACAGTGCTGGAGCAGAACCCGGGGCCCTGACACATGCCACCCAAGTGCCCTAACCCTGAGTCACACCCCAGGCCTTCTTGTCTGTTTTGGCATCTCCAGTGGTAGATCTTCTCCCCTCCATGTTCCCTAGAGGACCTGGCTCTCAACTTGCTCTCAGGGCCAGGGATCAGCTGGTGAACACTCACTCCTGGGTTGTGGCAGCTTGATGGCCTCCCAAGACAACCTGTAAACAAGAATGGTCACTTGCTAATTTATAAATGGTGAGCAGATTTCTTTTTCTGGGAATGAGTTTGACATCTCTCACTCCTTGAATCTCCTTTCCGGATATTGACAAGGTAGATCAATCCTCAGAGGGAGGGCAGAGCTGTTCTACTAGGAAAGGTGTTCAACAGGACAGGTACTTTAGAGGAACTTGGTGGGGGTGGGAATCCTGCTCCCTACAGGACTGGTAAGGAGACAGTGAGCTTGCTGCGCCCACCCTTCTCCCCACTGGTTTAGAATGCACACTCCCCGACCCTCATCCCGTGTCAAGCATCGGGTAGTTCATGTGCTTGGTCGCACTGATTTGTTTGTCTAGTTTATGCCAGTGCTTTGCTGTTTTAATTATCACTTTAAAATACTTTTTATATCTTAATTTCTCATATTAACCTTATAATTAATTAGCCTGATTTGATTCCTGATGGGATTTTTCCTAAAATTGTACTAAATTCATACATTTATTTAGATAAGATCCGTCACTATCGCAACAGTGTAGTCTTGTTTAGTCATGTGGCATATCTTTCCCGATTCACTTCTCTCTGCCCTTCTCAAACTTTTATATCTTTATCATAAAAAGAGAATTCATCTACTATTTACATATATTTGTTATTGGTATTGGCCATGTGTAGGGACAGATGGCATCTCCCAATGTGAGTCTTGTAATTCATAGGCCTTCTAAGCTTCTTTATGAGCACACATGTGGAGATCAAAGGACACCTTGCAGGAGTCAGTTCTCCCCTTCCAACACGTGGGTCCTGAAGACTGAACTCAGGTCACCAGGCTAGACAGCAAGTGCCTTTACCCACTCAGCCATCTCAATAGCCCTTTCCTCCTTGTTCTCAATATTCATTCTTTCAGATGCATTGACTCTTCTTTCCCACTTGACCATTCCGACAAGAATGCAAACGTGACCTGGTGTGCTCCATTGTAAAGGAAGAAAGGAAGTGCCTATGAGGCCAGCTGTGACCTTGCCTTTCTCCTTTCCCTGTCAGTAAAGCTCCTTGAAAACATCACCCAGAGATGTCCTCTCCCCTTCTGCACCCTTGGTCCTGTCTCTGCCTGTTCCAGCTAAGCTGTTGTAACACATGGAATGGGCTGCCCTTGCCAAGGTCATTGATGAGTTTAACCTTACCAATCCCATGATCCCCTGTCAGTTTCTTTACTTGACTGCTCAATAGTATTTTGATGTAGCTGAGAATTTCTTCCTTGTGAAAACAGTGTTTCTTCTTGGTTTCCATGGCATCACTCCTTTGACCTCATGGGCTGCTGGCTCCTTTCCCTCCATTGGCCCATCTCTGTAAATATCATCTGTAAGTCTACATTTCTAACTTAAGGTCCACTCTCTGTTGACTTCAATCCTCTTTGTCCAGCTCTCAACATAACTGTACCCTTTAAATGCCCACTGGAAAATTCTAATTTTAAAGGTTTTTAAAATTTCTATTTTAATTTTATGTGTATGAGTGTTTTGCCTACATGTAAATGCACCCATGTCTTACAATGCCCATGGAAGTCAGCAGAGAGCATCAGATCCCATGGAACTGGAGTTACAGATGGTGTTAACTTCCATATGGGTGCTGGGAACTGAACCTGGGTCCTCTGCAAGAACAGCCGGTGTTCTTAACCACTGAGCCAACTCTGCAGCCCCAAAATTTGAACTTTAAATATCAAAATTAACTATTTCAATTGTTGATTATATTATGGAGTACCTGGGCATTGGTGAAACACAGCTATGGGTATGTCTGTGAGGGAGTTTACAAGGAGATTAGCTAAGGAGAGAAGACCCTTCCTGAACTCCTGGACTGAACACCAAGGGAAAAAGAAGTAAGCCAGCTGTGTACATTCCCATTCCTCTGTTTCCCTGTCATTGTGTCCCCATCCATCATAAGATGTTATACAATTTATTTCTGACATCATATTCGATGCTTCCCCCACAAGAGTGCTTGTTGAAAACTTAAAGCATATTTGGAAACTCTCTAATTGAGCCCTTTATAATTAAAATCATTTTAAATGCACAGTGGTGCCTGTTATAAAAAGTAAATCATTATGGTGAATCCTGTCAGACATTGAAACAATTTTTTTTAAGTAAGTTAGTTTTTCCAACTTTAGTTTCCTGTTGCTGCTGAAACAAATAACTATAGACATAATGGCTTAAACAACAAAAATTATTATTGTATGGATCCAGAGGCTATAAAGTCCCAAGTTAGTCTCACTGGCATAAAGCCAGGGAAACTTCTGGGCTGGTGGCTTTGACAGTTCAGTCTGTGTTTGCAATCATCATGCTGCCTTCTCTCACTCAGAACTCTTTGTCCCTTCTGCAAGTGATAGCAGACAAAGAGTCAGAAAGGCATGAACCAAGGAAAACCACAGCTGCTCTCTGTGGCTCCTATGGTTGGCATGTCCCTTTGTGGCTAAGCATCCTTAAAGCTGCGGTTACATTCTTCCCGCTGTCTCAGAAACTAAGGTACCAATCGTCACAGTAATGAAGGGTCTACACCCTCAAAAGATGCTAGCATTACTACAATTCACTTACAATGTGGTTTTGACCTCTCTCCCTATAAAGATGCTTATTCATATCTTTTGGGCTTTTCTAGAGGATCATGGGAAGAAATTCTCTCAAAGGAAGATCCAGTCCACCATGACTTGGAAGAGAAAAAGGGTCACCATACATCATGAATATGCCACTGACCTCATAAATATTTATAAAATTTTCTTTAAAATTCACAACAGAGAACCTACTGGGCTGCTTTCTCCATTCCAATACTCTTTGGAGTGTTTGCTTTACTAAATAAATTTCTGTTTAAACGGAGTCTCTGACTGAATTCTTCCCTTCAAGAAGATAGGAACACCCTTTCTCCAATATAAGGACTCTTGTGGTACTTTAGGCCCCACCCACATAATCCAGAATATTCTTTCTTAAAATTCTTAATAGAATCATATCCTCCAACCCTGCCCCCCCCACCCCTGTGCCATGTATGGTGGCATTCACAGGTTAGGGCACGGGCATCTTTGATGGCTGCTCCTCAGTTACCACACCAACTAGCATTATACATAGATTCAGATTTTATCTGGGATGTGTGGAAAAGAAGAAGCTTCTAGGGTAGGGACAGGACTGAGAACTGCCTGGGGCTTCTCCTTAGACAGATGGACAGTACAGCTGCTAGACAGTGGCAAGAGGCCAGCCCAAAACTCCCACCATAATCAACCTCTACCTTGGCAGCACAAACCGACTTTGGTGCCTATGGCCAACACAGTCAAGTAGATAAGCGTGTTCCAGAAAACATTACAATTTTAAAAAAGAAGTCATCCAGTCGATGGTTATTATAGTACAGAGAGTTAACTAATTTTTCCATTTTAATCCTAAGTCTTCAGGGCAGGAAAGTCAATAGAATCAATATGTCCCCATGAGCTTAATGACCTTAATCTGACAAATCCAGTCATGTGTGTGACACTCTCACAAGGTCTGCAGTACCTGCAAGTCAACAGCACCCTCACTTCCCAATTCCCTTTAGATAAACTTTCATACGCTTTTTTTTTCTCTTCAAAAGAAGCTTTAGGTCAAGTGGAAGCCAAGACCACTTCCATAAATAAAACAAATGATGTTAATAAGTTCTCTACAGTGACTGACTCAGGACTGTACACTCAACTAGAATGATCTCACCAGCCAGCCACAGTCACGACCACTGCTGGGAAGACAGGACTCTAAAGTTGGTCCAAGCAAGGCCTGTAAAATGAGGTCTGTCTATGTAGGTGGCCATGGCCTGACTGATGGTTTGATCAACGGCCAGGGAATGACAAAGAAGACTTCAGTCCTTTCTCAGAGCACACGTGGACACCTGAACCAAACAAAGCTTGGCGTCCTGTCATAGTATCAGCATTGCTAGGCTGGAAGGTTCCTTCCCACCTCCCCGTAGGTTTCCCAGTCATGGGCAATGGTGCCAGGCACTGGGTACCAGGACACCATGGAGATCATGACTGCCACATTCTGGGCCTGTGACACTTGCAGCCTAGGGAACCAGACATGTTCAATAGCTAATAGCAAAAGCAAATTAAGTATTTACACTATGATCCTTGAAGTCAGGAAACAGCACCATCTGAGGGTGCACTGGATGAAATATTATTTCTATTCCAGTTTCTCTTCTAAATACTGGACCATATTCATGAAATTTGAAAATATGGCATATTGTTTTCTACCAAAGCTAGTTTGTAAATAAACTGAAACAAACAAAAATCCAGGTATGGAAAGGAAGACCCCCCACCAAGACACCATTAAACAGAGAGGTACGAACAATGCATTATAGCCAAGATCCATGTCATGGTTTCCACCAAGGGATGGGGTGCAGGAAACTACCAAATGTTGGCAGAAATGCTGTAGGACAACTGCCTGGTACCCACTGTGCTCTCCCTCGGGTACCCCACAAAATTCCAGCCTCATAGAAAAGTTAGCAGCCAACACCCACTGGGACAGGCGGCAGTGAAGGGCATTGGCTTGGAATGGGTTGTGAGGAAAGCTCGGATGAGGGAGGCCTGAGCTGGCAGCCACAGCTTGGGCCCAGCTCTCTGCCTCAGCATGCAGCTGGCCACCAAAGGATCCTGAGACAGTGTCCTGCCCTGGGAGGAAGAGTGAATCAAGCAGTGGCATCATGATGTGAAGACACACGCAATCTTTCTATTTTAAAAATTGAGCAAGACTATTGGATGATGTCATACCACTAGTTAAGTGGTTTTTGCTCCTGGGGTGGGTGGTGGCAGCTTTTTTTTTTTTTTAATCCTACTGGCTGATTTATCTGACTTTAATTAAGACTAAGACTAAGCTATGTCGTGTTCCAGAGAAACCAGTGCTGATAGATGAACAGATGATGGATTGATAGACAAACGAGAGATTGATAGAGGATAACTATGAATGAGGCCCAACATAAAATTACTTAAATGCACTTAAAACATTCTGAAGGTTTATTTTGCAAGTTTTTAATATTTTATTTATTATTTATTTTATGTACTTAAATGCACTTAAAACATTCTGAAGGTTTATTTTGCAAGTTTTTAATATTTTATTTATTATTTTTATTTTATGTGTATGAGTGTGTTGCCTACATGTATGTGAGTGCACCCGTGTGGTGCAATGCTGCAGAGGTCAGAAGAGAGCTTCGGAGTCCCCTGGAACTGGAGTTAAGGACGGCTCGTAGCCGCTATTTGGGTGCTGGAAATCGAATCCGGGTCCTCTGCAAGAGCAGTCAGTGCTCTTAACCGCCGAGCCATCTCTCCAGCCCCCTTTTTTGCAATTTTTAAAAACTCAGTTGTGTGGTACTCAAGTGTGAACTTTGTAGATGGTAATGTCATTTTCACAGCCTTTTGGTTGAACATCATGTGTACATACACATGCTCACCCACACACTTAAATGCACACACAAAGAAAGTTGCTTCATAGTATCAATAAATTATAACTGGATTCTTAAAGATTTATTTATTTTTTTATTTATTGGTCATTTTTTGAGACGAGGTCTCCCTGTGGCCCCAGCTGTCCTGGAACTCACTAGGTAGACTAGGCTGGCCTCAAACTCACAGAGATCCACCTGCCTCTGCCTCCTGAGTGCTGGGACTACAGGCATGCACCACCGTGCCTGGTTCATTTTTTAAAAATTTTTAATTATGTATATGTGTGTGGGTATGTGCACATGAAAGTAGGTGTCCATGGAATTCAGAGGTGTTAGATCCCCTGGAGCTGGAGTTACAGGCGGTTGTGAGTCACCTAACGTGGGTGCTGGGAACTGAACTCTAGTCCTCTGCAAGAGCAGCAAACACTTAACTACTGAGCCTTCTCTCCAGCCCATAGTTGGATTTTAAAGACACATCTGATAGACAGAGTAGAAAGTATTTTCCCAAATCTCTCTTCTATGATTGCAAGGGTTAAAAAAAAAACAAAAACAAACTCAAAACAGCCATGACTTGCTTCAATATATAAATACAAGCATGTTTAAATATACTTAAATTTTGAAAGCTGCCTTTTGCACCTGGGCAGCTTCTGGGTCAGTAGAAGGGGATCCAGATGTGGTATCTCACGGCAATCCACCGGCAGCCCTTAGTGCATCTGGTTCATTCTAGTTGCTGGAGAATTTGACTCTTGAGTGGGACACTAGCTTTGGAGAACTTACACCTCCTTTGATCCCCCAGTGCTGAGTTCTGCAACCCTCCATAGGAAACACCAAGGGAAGAGAGCCACAGGCAGGCTCACGGTTCTAGGGACACATGTTATGAAGTGAGCTTGGCAGAAGTGGAAAATAACCCAGTCTGCTTGGGTCAGCAAGGGCACCATCACGAAAGCTTTTAAAGGACCCTTGCTCCTCCAAGAAAGGTCAGGGTTGAGACCGTGGCCCCAGAGACCATGTCTCTCTGCCAATTAGCAGGCTGGCCTCACAAATAACTGAGCTCTGGAGGTAGTGGCTTGTTTAAGTAATTGATGATGTTGTCCTCATTGGGGAATCTCAGCACATCAAAAGCTGTTGAGAAGCCAGAATTCACGGAGAGTCTGAATTAATCACTTTGTCAAGCTCAACAAAGGCCCTCTTGCTTTTCTAATAATCCCAGATGAGGTAGCAGCCCTCAGTGAAATAAGGAAGCTAAGGGGCTTTTAATTAATATTTCAAATGGCTCAGAATCCCCTTTTCACTCACTTTATTTTTGTGAAAATTGTGGGACATGCAGATAGAGCAGGTGTTTTCCAAACCTCCCAAGTGTAGGGGCACTAAATCCCTGGTGGCACTGAAGTTCACAGAAAAGGATCTGGGGACCTTGGTGGACCACAAGGTCATTGTGGTGCTGTCTGGGTTTAAGGAAGTTAGTCACAGCATTGGTTCCTAATGTACCCTGTGGCTTTAGCACTTCCTCCTGACCTGAGTTTGGCTTCTGACACACCACTGAAGAGGACCGCCTTCCCCCACACCATTGAGCCAAACTTTCCTGAGTTTCCTGAAGACAGTGGATCCACAGCAGAGTTAGTCTGAGCCTATTGCGCCTTTAAAAGGGCAGACATCAGAAGGCCACTTGGAAGCCAATGTCAGGATGCTGTGGGGGTCTGATATCCATCGATGACTTCAGTTGCTACAGAGCATGGATGCCAAGCTGAGGAGAAAAAGGGTCCCCCTGCCTCCAGAAAACCTCTCCTACAAAGAATGGGGAGCCAAGATGGGGGTGTCACTTTAAACTTGGGGAAGTCATGATAACTGTCTTCCGAGTTCTTATCTAATAACTCCCCACAGTTGTTAAAGCAGGAAACATTTGGAAACCTTGGTGCCATCTTAGAATCTCTCAACAGTCACCTGCAATTAGTCACCATCTACTGTCATCTGTCTTCAGACCCTCTCTTCAGGGAGTTTGTCCCACTTCTTCATCGGCTCTTACTTGTGCTAGGCTGTTGTATCTGTCCCTTCCGTATCGACTGTTCACCTGAGTCCTCAACTGCTCTCCCTGCATCTTGTTTCTTTCCCCACCACCAGTCAGCCTTCTGCCCCGGTACGTGATGAACCGGCTCACATGCACATCAGACCACGTGGAAGCCTGGCTGAGAACACTTTCTTGGCTCCTTGTCCCTTTCAGATCAAGCATTCACCCCCTTTATTTGGTACAGAAGGCCTTGGATGATCTGACTGTAGCTTGACTGCAGCCTTACCCCTTTTAGACTGGGGTAATCTCAAACATTTCTAGTTATCCCAAGCCGTTTTCCTGCTCTGGGCCTGAGCCTGAGCTCTTCTCCAAGGCCAGGACTAAGGTGAGGCAAGAGAGGTACCTATGGCATATTCAGGGGTGACCCCTCCCTCTTGGGGTTGTGTCCTGCTCCTGTGCTCCTCATCCCAGCTGCCTGTTCCCGTCTGCCTTCTATATGGAATGTCTGCCGTCCTCCACCTGGTGTGTTCTAATCACTCTTTGCCCTTTTGCTCCAGGATGCTTTTCTCTGCCACTAAAGAGCTTCCCGGTGTCCTCAGTGAGGAGGTTTGCCAGGGACAGCAGGAGAATACAGTTTACAGTTTGTCAGAGTCCAATCTTGCCCAAGTTCACTATTGATTGGACCTAGTCCTTCTCTAGCAGGGCTGCTTAGTCATCTGTAGCTAATCCTTTGTTTTCATAAAGTCCTTAAAGAACCCTTGAGATGATGTCTTGCAGGAACAGTGAACTCCAACACACACAGGGAACCTGAGCTGAGTCTTGGGGCCAGGAACCCTGGGGGGCACTCCCCATAGGGGCTCATCCTGCTCCTCACCTGTGGCATGTGCCGTCTCAGTCTGCAGAGGAACAGCTGAGGATCAGAGACAGGGGAAGTAAGCAGGCCAATGGCACATAGTTAGCAAGAGGCAGAGCTGAGATTCGAACCCAGACTGTCTGACTGAGGCATCCACACTCCTCTCTAGCATGCTAATGTCTCTTGCTTTGCATTTTCAGAGGAACAAGGAACCCAAACTTACTGGACAAGGGTGTGGAAAGCCACACTTTGTTCCTTCTCTGGGTTAGGGACACTATGGCAGATGTTGTCACAGGATTATCACCCTCACTTATCAGATTGGCCACCAAATCAGCAGGGTTCCATCACCTGAAATCAGGACACTAACACAGGGCTCATACAGAAGAATAGAGGGAAGGCTTCTATGGCCAGCTGAATTAGACATCTCTGACCATGCAAGGTTGGCACAGGGGGCACTGGATAATAATGGGGAAGGGCAGGAATGGTCTGTGAGTCTGAGCATCTGGTCCAGGGTCCAGAGGGATGAGAATCAGTCCATCCTCACAGACAAGCAATGGCCACCTCAGGCTAAGCCTATTGTGACCTTGTACTGTACAATTGCCATTTGGACACATAGTCAAACTCTGGGTAAATTTGTCAGGAACAGGTCAAGGCAAAGATCTCCTGATTCCAAGTTCCTTTGTATCTAATCTAATAAGCATTCAAAAAGTGCCTGCCAACTGTACTTTAGATTATGTGTTCATAAAACCAGAAAACATCTACATTTTTCTGTGGCACCATGACACATCAGCAGACTGGAAAAGGCCTAGGAAACCTGATCTGACTCCTGGCCTGACATATACCTTGCAGTGCTTAGGCAACTCAAAGAAACCAAAGAAAGGGTTTCAAAAATATTTATTTTTTTAAACATTTATTATTTTTATTTTATGTATATGAGTGTATTACCTGCGTGTATTTAGGTGCACCCATGATGTATAATGCCCAAAGAGGTCAGATGGATGCCCTGGCACTGGAGTTACAGACAGTTGTTAGCCACCATGTGGGTGCTGGGAACTGAACCCAGGTCCTCTATAAGAGCAGCCAGTGAGCCATCTCTCCACTGAGCCATCTCTCTAGTCCCTCAAAAAATATTTACAACCCCATTGCATTGTGTGCATTACTATGACCAGGAGATCTTTGCCTTGACCTGTTCCTGACAAATTTACCCAAAGTTTAACTATGTGTCCAAATGGCAATTGTACGGTACAAGGTCACAGTAGCCTTAGCCTGAGGTGGCCATTGCTTGTCTGTGTGGATGGTCTGGTTCTCATCCCTCTGGACCCTGGACCAGATGCTCAGACTCACAGACCATGCCTGGCCCTTCCCCATTATCAACACAGAAGTTGGTCTCTGGCTGGCCCCCAACCCTTGAAATCCCTTCCGTTATTACAGCCCCTTGTCCTACTCCTGCTCTCGTCAAGCCCTTCATGTGTCAGTAAACTAATACTGTGTAACAAGCCACTCCCCTCCCAGACCTTTACGAGGTAAACCAACAAACATTTATTACCTCAGAGTTTCTGGGAGGGGCATTAGGAATTACGTGTGGAGTAACAGGATGGTTTGGGGGTCAAGGTCTACCAGAAAGTCAGTCAAGCTGTTAGAAAATCTGTTACCATGGTCATTTACATAGCTGTTGGAAGAGGTTGGTGGTTCACTTACCCCCCAAAACAATCTGAGAGAGCATGAGGTTAAGATGGAAACCTGAAAACTGGAGAGTTGGCTCGGTAGTTAAAAGCACTGGCTGCTCTTGCAGAAGACCCAGGTTCAAATCCCAGCACCCACATGGTGGCTAACAACCATCTGTAACTCCAGTTCCAGGGGATCCAACACCCTCTTCTGTCCTCCTGCAAGCACTGCACAACATGAGTGCACTTACATATATGCAGGCAATGCCTCATACACATAAAATAAAAATATATCAAAAAAATAGATGGAAACCTGAGCTTTTCATAACTTGATCTTAGACATGACAAGCCATCACCTCTGCTGAATTTTCTTGGTCAAACTGACTCACCTGGTATAGAAGAGGAGGGGCCTATGCAAGGACACAAATTCCAGTGCAGGGATTATGAGAGGCCATCCTGAGAGCTGCATCCCAGTGTGAACTCAAGGGCATTCTTCTTCCAAAGTCTCAGTTTGGGTTTTTTCAAACTCTTACCAAACCCTATACTGCCTGCACCCATTACCTCCCAGGAGATCTCACAAGAGGCTGCTGAGCTGGCTTTGTTCCATAAGGATCCATTCTCTGCTTCTCTGTGCCAGGCACTATTCCACAAGTCATTGCATAGCACCATGAGATCTGATAGGATCTACTCTGCTTTTCCTGGAAAAGTAAAATCAAGGGACCTTCAAGCTGGAGTGGATAATGGGTTTAAAGTCACCAGAAAACAGTAGGGTAATAATAACTAACATTTACCAAGCCTTCCAATGGGTCAGGGATTACATTGACCCATAAAACAAAATTATAAAAACATGTTAGAAAAGCATGCCCTTTATTTTGTTTTCTGTTGTTGTTTTGTTTTGAGATCAAGTCTCACTTTATAGCCCAGGCTGGCCTGGAACTCACTATGTAGCCCAGGATGGCCTCAAACTCAAGACAATGTTCCTGCCTCAGCCCCCCAAGTGCTGGGATCACAGGTGTGAGCCACCACACCCAACAACATCATGCCCTTTAATCTCCAACACCCTTGCTATGCTTATTACACATAGAGGGAAATGGACTCAGAGTCTGGCCACAGGACTGGCCCCTGGCCCATTGGCAGGCTGCAGTGGGGACGAAGGGCCTTTGCTTCAGGCCAGGGCTCTGCCTTGCCTGGCTCAGGGAGGCCCCACGGGGTGAAGAAACTGGATTATTTTCCTTGGCACACAACTAATTACATACACTGGGTGCTTAAAGTAATGGGGAAACTCATTCTTGAGCATTATGGAGGTTGAAAGCAACACTGGGGTGTTGGCAGGCCACATTCCTGCTGAAGAACTGAGGATGAACCCTCCTCTTCTCTTCCAGTGTCTAGAAGTTGCCAGCAATTGCTAACTTTCTTTGGCCTGTAGCTGTGTCACTTGACCCTCTCTGCCTCCACACTGTCATCCACTGTGGGACCTTGTGTGCATACCATCTTCCCTCTCTGAGTCTCTATCTGAGCTTCTCCCTTGTAATCGTAAGAACACTAGTCCTGGACTTGGGACCACCCTAGTTCAGTGGGGCCTTATCTTCACTTGATTACGTTTCAGAGACCCATTTCCCAATAAGATCACATCTGAGGTTCCAGTGGCTATAGTTTTAGGGGAACACTGTTCAACTTGCTCCAAAGGCCATCAGAACTGATAATGGCCTGTGTGTGTGTGTGTGTGTGTGTGTGTGTGTGTGTGTGTGTATCATATACAGTGTGTTGGGGTGTGTTATGTGTGTGTGCATATGTGGTGTGTATAGTGTGTGCATATGGTGTATGTGACATGTGTTGTATGTGTGGTATGTGGTGTGGGAGATGTAGCTGTTCTGTGTTCTGTGTTATGTGTGTGTGCAGTCAGTGATCTTGGCAGTGTATGTGGTATGCATATGCATATTATGTGTGTGATGTGTGTGGTGGGGGGGGAGTGGCTGGTGTGTGTTATATGTATAATGTATGTGTGGTGTGTATGTATAGTGTCTGGTGTGCATGTATATTTTGTGTGTGTGGTGCATATGTGTGGTGTGTCTTATGTGTATTTTGTGTGTGGTGTATGGTGTCTGTGTAGATTATGTGTGTGCATATTACATGTGTGTGGCATGTGTGCAGTACATGTGTGGTATTTGTTTTTTGTGTTTCGTTTATAGTGTATCTGTGGTGTATATGGCATGTGTGTGGTATATGTATATTATATGTGTATGCTGTGTGTGTATATGTGTGTGGTGTATGCATGGTATATTGTGTGGTGTCTGTTATGTGTGTTTTGTGTACAGGATGTGTATATATTATGTCTTTGTGGTATGCATGTTTTGTGTTTTTTGCATAGTGTATGTTTGGTGTATGTAGCATATGTGTCATGTATATATATATTATGCGTGTGGTGTGTGGTGTGGGGGAGTGATTAGTGTGTGTAGTGTGTATAGTGTATGTGTGGTGTATGTTATGTGTGTATATATTATGTAAGTGTGGTGTGTGTATATATTAACTGTGATATATGTGTGTGTTGGTGAGTAGGGGATGTCCTCACGACCCTAAGGACACAAATGAGGTGAGGCATAAAGAAAGAAGACCAATACCAGAGTCCTTTTGCTCTTGGCTCACACTATATGTCCTAGTTTTTCTGTTTTGTTTTGGTTTTCCTGCATGTTATGACACTAACCAACCTATATTTTGGTTGTTTTAGTCAGCACTCTTTTAGAGGCAAAAAGTCAGTGGAGCCCAGTGTCTGATCCCAGACGGTGAAGTCCCCCACCTCCCTGGTTCTTAGATTCCTGGGGAGAGGGTACAAATACACACACACACACACACACACACACACACACACACACACACGCAAGAAGCACTCTGGAGAGTGATAGGAATCTCTTTTTATCTTTGAAAACCCAAGTAAAATTCACAGTGTGCCGCAGGGACACAAGGATGCCCCCTTTCTTCTGAAAGCCAGTAGCTGGCATCCAGGGAAAGTTTCCAGAAGGTTTATAAGAAATAGACATTTCCCCTTACTAATTTAGTGGGGCTCTAGCAGCCTGGAGCCATTTATGCTTCGGCCATTTCTTGGCGTAACTGCAACCATCCCCCGCCCAGCAAAGGACTTTGAATGTGCCCCGCAGTCTATGGGCTATCCACTGGCTGCTGGGTTTCAGGGCGTGGTGAGAGTGGTGCACTTCTGGGCCCAGGTCTCCATCCTGACACACCTCCCCGATTCTGCTGTACTAGACTGGAGCTGAAAGCTCAGGGCCTTCCCCAGCCCATCCCTTTCCTGAGAGTATGTCCCATCTACCATCAGCCAAGCCCCGGCCTCCATCCCTTGTTTATCTAGCAATTCCTAGACATAGCCCAGCTCCAATCTGAGTCCTACACTCAATTCTGGCCTCTGTCTCAGCAACCCTTGATGCCAGCTCAGCTTTCCACAGCCAAGTCTGCCATGACCTTGAGTCAGTATCTCAGCTGGCAGATTTCTCCTTGGCATCTGTTTTACTCAGATTCACTGTTTTCATCTATAGTAAAATCCAAATGTCCATTAGTCTTAAGTGGTTTTTTATTACTGTTGTTTTGTATTTTATCAGAGATAAGACTCAAAATGTGTGATCTTGGAGCTGGTGGGGTGGGGGTGGGGGGGGTGGAATCATTGCTCTCAATTTTTCAAGGCTTCCCTGTATTAAAATTCTACCACAGCACCCTTTGCTCTTACCTTTCCAGCACCTCTCACTACATGGGTGGAGTCTCCCCATCTCACTCACTCATTTTAGGCTGTGATTTGCAGCTTCCTTTTGCTAATGGCATGTAAACAGAAGTAACCTGAAGGCATTTCTGGAACAAAGCCTCAAACACATTTCTGTTTCTTACATGTCTCACATTCCTGTGATGGTCCAGCATAGAGCCTCCCTCAAGTCTGTGCCCCATTACAAACACATGGGGCAGATTCAAACCCTACTCTCAGCTTGAAACAGGGCTACCTCAGCTAAGCCAGACCATGGAAAACGAAATGTCCTTGTTTGCAACTGAATTCAGCCTTTGTTCCACAGCAAGGGCTGACTAATACAACTCCGTTCACTTAACTTCTCTGGACCAAATTTCTGCATCTATTAAATGCCGTTGGATCATAATAAGCACCATCAAAGATCACAAAACACTGAAGGAACAGAAGGACTAGAAAATTTTAATTCAAGTTAAAAACTTGGGATTTACTGGTGGTCTTAGGGTGAGTTGTTACAGTGGGAAATGGAGAAGTCCCACTGCAGAACTGAAAAGTAAGCAGGCAAATAGGGGGTTTCTCAAGCCTTGACTGGGAAGGGAAGAAAGGAGTAGTGGGAGGTGGAATATATAGTAAGGAATGGGTGAGTAATTGGTGTCTAGTTGGTTGATTGGTTAGTTAATGGGCTGGTTAGCTGATTGGTTGGTTGACTGGCTGGTTAGTTATCTGATTGGTTTATTGCTTAGTTAGTTGATTAGTTCACTGGTTGGTTGATTTGTTGACTGTGTGGTTGATTAAGTATTACATGGTTGATTCGTTAATTAGTTGGTTAGTTGGCTCATTGACTGACAAGTTGGTTTGGCTAATTCAAGACTTATTGGTTGCTTAGTTGTCAGGTTGGTTTATTGGTTAGTTAGTTGACTTGTTAGTTGATTAGTTGACTGGTTGGTTACTTGGTTGGTTGGTTACTTGGCTGATTCGTTGGTTGGTTGATTGATTAGCTGTCTGGATCACTCTTTCAGTTTAAGATAGAAGAAAAGTGAACTGTAAGGAAACCTCTGCAGCAGCGTGATGAGGGATGAGGAGGCTTAAGGTCTGGGCCAGAATGAGCAGGAAATACAATGCCTGGTCTGTGAGAAAAGAGGGAGGCTTTGCAGGATTTATTTACCAATTTGCCACACATCATTTACACTCGAAGTTCTCAAGCCCAAGGGCAAGGCAACCATCAACCAACCAAAGAAAGATCAAATGAGAAAGGACTGTGCTCTTACTTTCAAATCAGATGACAAATGCAAATTTGACCCAGAAAAACTTGAAATTTTTCTAGGAAATAACCTGAATTGAGGGTTTAATTTATAGAAAGCAATTTTCAAGAAATAGATTATTTTCTGCCAGGTATGGTGGCACATGCCTTTAATCCCAGCACTCAGGAGGCAGAGACAAGTGAATCTCTGTGAGATGGAAGCCAGCCTAGTCTACATAGTGAGTTTAAGGCCAGCTGGGACTACAGAAGGACCCTGCCTCAAAAAAAAAAAAAAAAAAAAAAAAAGATTATCTTTAATTTTGAAACAACTAAGAGATGGTGGGAGCTGAGAATTGTCAGTAATGGCTTACTAACAGTGTGTCAGCATAAGCCTTACTTGGTTCATGAAGCCCTCATTCTCCCTTTTAAAGAGATAATAAGGAAGGATGACCACCTCCTCTTCACCAAATGGAAAACAAAAATGTCGAGATTCAGAGCTAACTGTCAGTTCTGGCCTTGGCAAAAATACCCACAGCATTCCTATACTGCCTTCCTTCCTCATCGATATGTGTATGTGTGCGAGTAATGTTGGCATGTGTACGGGCACACATGTGTGCAGGTACCCGTGTACAGGTATACATGTGTATATGGAGGCCCAAAGTTATTGAGGGTGTCTTTATCGGTCTCCCTCTATCTTGAATATCAAGGCGGTCTCTCCCTGAACCTGGAGCTCAGCTCTGCTGCTAGTCTGCCTAGTCAGCTTGCTCCAGGATTCTCCAACTCTGCATCCCACATGCTGGCATTGCTGGTGGGCAGCCATGGCCACCCAGGTTTTATATGGGTTCTGGGGACCCAAACACCAGTCCTCACCCTTGTGTGGCAGGCACTTTACCCAGGAAGCCATCTCCCTTTCACTTTTGTTTTTAATGTAGACCTATTTTTCAATTTTTTAATTACTATATTAGTTGGCATACAGAGTAATGGGCTTAATTATGTCATTTTTGTACATATTTATCAGTGTACTTTATCTTTACCCCTCACTATTGCCTCCATTTCCCCATTCTCACTGGTCTTTCTGCTCTCATAGTGTGTGTGTGTGTGTGTGTGTGTGTGTGTGTGTGTGTGAAGATTCCATACATGAAAAAAACGTGATGTTTCATCCTGTAATTTCTAAACCTGCTGCCGCATTCTGACTTCTGTCCCAACACACTTGGGACCATCTCCAACATCCCCTAAGACTCCTTAGTTGCCAGATCCAAAAGACACTTTCTAAGCCTAATGTTAGTTGTTCAAAGTTAAATCTACCTGTGGTAGAAGGTCAGGATCATTCTATATGAAGCTGCTTGTTTGAAGTAGCACTGTATTTACTTTCCAATCCAGTGCATCCCTCACTCAGGAATCATGGGAGAAATCAGAACGATGATTTACAAATAGAGATACAGCTGGGTGTGGTGGCTCACACCTGTAATCCCAACACTCAGGAGGAGAGCTGAGGCAGGAGGATTGCTGCAAACTCAAAGCCAGCCTGAAACTCAGACCAGCCAGGGATACAAAGTGAATCCTTGTTTCAAAGGAGAGAGGGAGGGAAGGAGGGAGGGAGGGAGGGAAGGAGAGAGAGAGACAGAGACAGAGACAGAGACAGAGAGAGAATATAGAAACTAAGATCTGCCTGTCGATGATTATTGAGTTCCACCCTGCAATCCTACCATCGAGGCCACTGATTATGTGTGCCAACTACTGCTTCAAGCCTTTCCTATGATTTTGTTCATGCAATCCTCCCCACATGCCATGATATAGGTACAATTTTATACTTGGGGAAACGGAGGCACTGGGTCTTACTTAGCTTGCTTAGGGTTATAAGACCAGGCAATATTTGAACCTAGGTCTTTGCAAAGCCCAAACTCTGGTTCATCATAGAAAGCAAGAAAGAATGGGTACCATATTGTAATGGTTATGACTCTTTGAAAGTGAGGAAGACAGGTGTTCAGGAACTGGCCAGTTGCTAGTGAGCTTGAGAGCTGCTTATTCTCCTCAGTGGGCTCAGCTGCCACCTTTCCATCATGATTACACCACACATCCTTTCTCCTGTAAATAGCACAGAGGTAAGCTTCAACCTACAGCCTAGTTTCATCTGAATTACAAAAGCAAATTCTTTTAAAATCCAGATTTCAACTCAATGAAATCTTGCCATATAATAAATGGGGGTGGTGGCTTGTGGCAGCAGTGTGCAGCCAGGATGGAGTGGGGTTCTCTAGGATGATGGTCAGAGGAGCAGAGAACAATAAATATGCATTGGGTGTTCATTTATGCCAAGCACGTGGCATACTCACAAACTACCATATGTTGTCTCTTTTCATTCAGTGCAGTTGATCAGATTGCTGAGTGCCTATTGCCCAGTAGGACTGTACTGAGTGCCCAGACCCAATACTGGGCACTCTAGCTAAAACTGATAGCTGTCCCTACCCTTAAGGGATCCACCTTCTGATGGAGAAGCCAGCTGGGTGATCAGAGGAGAGAAGGTAGTCAGTGCGATGGAACAAGAGCCTAAGGATGCAAAAGATGATGCTGTCAGCCAAGTGAAGGGGTGGCCCCAAAACAGGCAGTAAACAGTTGTGTGCAGAGAACTGAGAATGGAAGAGCCAAGAGCAGGTGAGAAGTGATGGGAGGTGCACTGGCAGAGGAGGTCAGGACTCCTTTCCATGACAGCCTTCCTGAATCATGCCAAGGAGAGCTGATTTCTGGATAGGAGGCCCATGGCAGAACTTTTGCACTCCAGTGAGGTGGGACCTCCTGACTGCAGGGACTGAGTGAATTTGAGGAACACCAGCATGGAGACAGGAAAAGCAGGGGAGGCTCTAGCAGCCCTAGGTGCTCTAGAAATCTTCAGAGCAGATAGAGAGGAAGGGACATCTCCAGGGTCACCCGGAAATGAGACTGGATGGACTGATGACTGCTTGAATGTAGGGGTGAGGGAAAGGAGAAAGCAAGACTGAGTCCCAGAGAGTTGGCATGCAGCGAGGTAAAAAATGGGCAGAGGTGGGAGCTACTGATCTCCTACCCACAAGGAAACTAGCAAAGAGGAAGACTTGCCCAAGATCACTCAGCAGAAAAAACTGTGTCAGTATCTAAACTAAAGGTCTGGCTGATTCCCAGAGTGCCATACTTCTCCCAAGAACTCCTTACCTTCTCCCTCCACAGTCCCTCCTGTCAGGAGATATGGTTACCAACTGTGTCTACTGTGTGTGTGTGTGTGTGTGTGTGTGTGTGTGAGAGAGAGAGAGAGAGAGAGAGAGAGAGAGAGAGAGAGAGAGAGAGAGCACGCGCGCACAGAGCAGGTTAAAAGGCTGAGATGTATAACCCACAGCACTCCCTTCTCAACGCTTTGCAGCCTGGGGCCTGTTGCTTATTGATTTGTGAAGACGGGAGGCAGCAGGTGAGGTTTTCCACATCTCAGGGAGCCTAATGTAAATTGTGCTTTTATTGACAATAAGAGGGTGCAGGTTAGCAAAAATGTCAAGTCTCTTTGCTCTGGACTGGAATGATAACTTGGTCCACTGATGCTGAATATCTCATTGATCAGCTCCAATCCTTGGCAGAGCCTCTAATCTGCTTGCCTCTGAATAATTAAGATGGGAAAGATCAATCAATAATTACATAAATATACATTGCGGTTGGGACAATAGAGCACTGGACCCATGGGGACAATAATATCAACAATGGCTGTTGGTGAAGAGTTTGGATTCAAGGGCTGATGATCAATAGGACCGTGCAGAGCAAGTCTCTGTTCTTTGCTGCCTCTGTGCAGGTAGTCGGATGCCTCTCCCTTCCCCCAAAGGTCAGGGTGCTCTATGACACCCCCCCATAAAGTATCTGCTAACTGTCTGTGTCCTGCTTTCCATCCTGCCCATTCATTTGCAATCTTGATCTCTAATTTCTAATGTTACTTAGAACTTTAGCTACCTAAATTCATGGGTGTGTTGTCCATAGCATACCTACAAGGTAGACAGTGCATAGCCCAGAAAGCCTTTGGCATTCAATGTGTGAATGAACTAAGAATTTATTTACTCTCTCAAGTACAAGCCTCAAGCAAGGCACTCTTCCAGGTGCTGAAAAAATGCAGTAGCATATAGGACAGAGACTCATACCACCCTCCCATGCATACATAAGTGCACACATGCACATATGCAGTTGTGGGGAGGGAGGGAGAGAGAGAGATAGAGAGTCCTTTGTAGACTAGTCTGGTTGCAGTGAACTTCAAGAAAGAGGGATACAGGACTGGAGAGAAGGCTCAGCGGTTAAGAGCACTGGTTGTTCTTGCAGAGGACTTGGGTTCAGTTCCTAGCACCCCCATGGTAGCTAACAACCATATGTAACTCCTAGTTTCAGGGAATCCAGCACCCTCTCCAGGCATTGTATAACATGGGTACATTTATATACATGTAGGCAAGATACTCATGCACATAAAATAGAAATAAAAAATCTTAAAACTTAAAAAAAAAATAAAGAGGGACACTAGGACAGCTTTTGAAGGACGAGTGGGATTTAATGAAACAAACAGGGAAGCATTCCAGAAGCAGGGTCTACATGTACAAAATGAGGAGAGAAGGGTGCTGTATGTAGGCAGGAGAGAACCACAGGGAAACCTCTGATTAATGTGGAGGCAGCCATGGTGTGCCGTACATGGTTACTAATGCTGGCTCTCCTGAGAGTGTCTCCAGCAGGGCTTGGGGAGGTGGGGTTTTGGTGGAAAGGGAACCACTATTCCTAGGAAGTTGCCTTGACTTTTTGGATCATTTCTGATGCCTCTTTCCCAGATACTTCTAAAATACATATACAAATAGGGAAGCCAGCCTGTTTCTGGGACTCTGTTCAGGAACTGGCTCTCCATGGGGATGAAACTCAAGAAGCATACCTTTGTGAGGATGTGTAGGGAGGACTGGGATAGTCAGACAGCCCGACTCTACTTAAGCTGAAGACAAATTGTAAAAGCTGGGGGCTCCAGAGGAACTCTGGGATCCACAGACACTGCCTCCTCACCAGGAAGTACTGCAACAAGACGTATTTCTGACAGACCAGGAACCACAAGGAACTCAATAACCGAAGTGCCAATCAACAGCAGTGTGAGCAGCCACGTCTGTCTCTTAGCTCCCTAGACACACTTTCCTTGTAAGTTATCCTGTCAGCAAGAACAAGTCCCTGAAAGGCTCCTGAGGTTCCCAAAGATGAGCATTTACCTTAAATGGCAAAGGATAGCCTGTTTGTTTGCTCTTGTGGTGTGGCATGGGGGATGGGAAAGGGGACACTCAGTAGCTTTATTTCCAGGAAAGTCACTTCCTCCTAAGGACAGAAGTACCAGACATGAAATTGATGGTCTGCTTTGTTGATTAAAGAATGAGGTTTTTGTTTCGATTCTGCCTATCAAGGTTTGGGTATAAAATGGGCCCTACAAAGCTCATGTGTTTAAATAATTGGTCCCAAGCTGGCTGCGTTGTTTTGGGCATGTGTAAGACCTCTGTGACTGTGGCCTAACTAGCAGAAGTGGGTTGCTGAGGATGAGCCTTGAAGGTGATAGGTGCTCTGGTTCTGGCCTGAGTTCTCTCTCAGCTTACTAATCTACCAAGATGCGAATGCCATACTGCAAGTGCCCACTAACATGGGGCTGAGTTGCTCCTACGATGCCTTCCCCACCATGATGGATGTATTCTCTGAATTATGAGTCAAAATAAGCCTTTCCTCCCTTCAGTTGTTTCTGTAGGGTATTTGTTCATGCAACATAAAAGTAACCCGTATATTACTCAAAGACTAGATGCCACCAGAGGCCTGAGTTCCTTCCTAGATAAGAAAAGGAAGGCTGGAGGGTTGTCTCAGTCAGTAACGTACATCCTTCACAAGCATGAAGACCTGAGTCCAGATGCCCAGCTCCCATGTAATAGGCCAGATATGGCAGCATGCACCTATAAGTCCAGCACTGGAAAGGCATGGACAAGAGAATCCCTGAGGCTCACTGGCTGGCCAGCCTAGCCAATTGGTGAGCTCCAGGTTCAGTGAGAGGCCTTGCTTCAAAAATAAGGTGGAGGGGCTGGAGAGATGGATCAGCATTTAAGAGCACTGGCTACTGTTGCAGAGGACCTGGGTTCAGTTCCCAGCACCCACATCGTGGCTAACAACTGTAACTGTAGGTTAAGGGGATCTGACCCCCTCTTCTGGCCTCTGCAGGCATTGCATGACACGGGTGCACTTTTACACATGCTGGCAAAACACTTATACATATAAAATAAAAATAATTTGTTAATTAATTAAAAATAAAGTGGAGAAGCAACTGAGGAAGACACCCAACATTGAGTTTGGCCTCTGTCCCCACATGCTTGTATACACATATAGACACATACACACACACACACACACACACACACACACACACACACACACACAGAAAAGGAATGACTATTAGCAATTGAGAATATTGCTATTGTTTTCTTAAAAATAAAAAAAGCAAAAGAAAAAATACAATCCCAACTGTCTACCCCATGAGTGTGGCCCTTCCCCAGAGTTCACAAGCTTCATTCACCTCCCTGAGCAAACAGTGCCTGGAAAGCCTTATTATCTTATTTTTTGGTCTTTTTGAGACAGGGTCTCCCTGTAACCCCAGCTGGCCTGGAACTCACTTTGTAGACCAGGGTGGTCTTGAACTCACAGAGATCCACCTGCTCTGCCTCCCAAGTGCTGGGATTACAGGCATGTACCACCACACCCGGCTTGTGCCTTTTTTAAAAAGAACAAATCCAGTCTCAACAAAGGCCTGTTGCCTGAGTGTTTCCCAGAGCCAGCATCTTGATACCCAAGGGTTAGCCCCACAGAAGAGTCCTAAGGACTCTGTGATAGCAGAGTATCTGCAGTGAGGACTCAGCCTATCAGGAAAATGCCTTTGAAGGTCATAAAATTCATCTGGCTATATAAGTTCTGGTATGTATGCTAAAATAATCAGTCACGTTGCTTTACAGTCACACCTCGTACTCTTGTTCTGGAAAATCAATAAAGTGAGGAGGACAGGGATATTGTGTATAACTATTTAAAAGAAAGAAAACAATATATATATATATATAATATTCTTCAGAAATAATCCTGAAGGAAGTGCAGACCTAGTTTTCATAAGCAGGCTTGATTTTATCTCCATACTCATCACTGACTGAGTTATTAAACTGAAGTACCCATTGTATCCGAGGCAAAAATGCAAAAAATCTAAAAGGGGAAGCAGCATGCATCCTTCTCTGGATATTCGGAGGCTCTGGAAATTATCCACAGCCTTTGAAATGTATTTCTAAACTGTGTCCATTATTCACACTTTTAATGTGCCATCTAACTGAATGCCACACATCCTATGTGCCTTTGCCTGGGATCCTGCCCCACCTGGAGCATTCTCCCTCCTCTTGTCTGCCACCTCCATTCTTCCCTATATTTCAAGACCCAGCTGAAGACCCATCTGCTTCCAAAGTCATGTCTGACTAGCTGGTGTCTCAGAAGGCTGACAGGGCTGGGGATGTAGCTCAGTGGATGGAGTGCTTACCTAACATGAGGTTCTGGGTTTGATCCCCCAAATTACATAAAGCCAGGTGGAATGGTATATGCCTATAAACCTCACACTCAGCAGGTGGAGGCAGGAAAATCAGAAGTTCAAGGTCCTCTTTGAACACCAGGCAAGTTTGAGGCCAACCTAAGCTTTATGAGACATTCAAACAAAACAAAACTGAAGATGAAAACAAAAGCAAACAAACACAAAAACAACCAGCAACAAAAACAAAGGCTAAAGACCTGGGGCTGCAAGGCGATAAATGAGAGTTATTCACAAAGTCCTAATGAGGCCACTACGCAGTGTCTCTAGGGTGCATTTCCAGGTTTCCAGGGCACCCTGAAAGCCCCAGTAGCTGCCACAAAGGATGAATAGGATGTCCACACAAAAGGAGTCATCATTTGTGGATTGGATAATTTGGGTTGTAGCTAATTTTGCAAGAGCAGCAGCAACATCTGCACAGACCTGCCCACGTGAAAGTCAGACATCAGTCATCAGGTCCAGATTCAAAAGGTTCAGTAGTCATCTGTGCTGCTCTCCACAACATGCTCAAGTACTTCGACATTCCTAATGGATGCTGAGAGACACTCACAGCCTCCTGAGGCAGCATCCCTGCTACCTGGCTCAACACATGTGGTTCTTCTTTTCCTCTGGTGTTGAACACACATCCAGCCCTCTACGTGGACCCTGATTTTACCTCTAGACCCCATATTGTCCTGTCCTGCAGTGAACAATATTAATCCCTGGAACCTCAGAATCTGCCAAGAGTAATTTTAGTGTTTTAACCTCAGTGTAGCAGTACTGCGTTTCCACCAGCCCATGAATACATCCAGCCATCTTTCCCAGGGCAAGGTCCCAGCTGGTCTTGATTTCCCCTCGCACCATGACCACATACAGCATTACTTTATCAATTACATATGAGAATGCTGGGTTAAATAAAGTTAAGCAGATTTCTTTCCTGTAGAACCTTTCAGAGCCTTTGATTTGCTATGAATCACTAAAATGCACCTACCTTAGATCTAATTCCCCAAATACTTTTAAGAACAGAAAATGAGAAATGGTGACCAAAGTGATTTTCAGTCTGTAAATACCCACATTTTGAGACTGAACACCATTTCCCTCTGCTTTGATTGAACGGAAAACACAGATGTCCCTTGGTAGCCACATAGCCTAAGTTCTAGGACTGCCCTCCGCCACAGAGATATAAGACAGAAAGATACTCAAGTTCCTTACATAAAATGGTGTCGACTTTGCATACAATCTATACCCGTCCTCCAATATACTAGATGACTTACAGTAGCCAGTATAATGGAAATGGTAAGAATTTGGTAGACTGTATTGTTTAGGGAATGATGACTGCAAAGAGATGTCTGCATATGTTCAATACAGGTGCCAGTATCATAGATCTAAGTGCATCATATGCAAATAACATACAAAATATGCTAAGCTCAATCAGGTGCCAGGCAGAGGCAGAGGATCTGTGACATGTATGAATCATCTGCTGGGTAAAGACCCTGCAGATACGGAGGCCTGGCTGTCTCTAATGACTTCTTGTTCTGATGTGCTCAAAATTTCTACTCTTGGCACCCATTTTCTACCCCAGTGGCTTCTTTTTTTAAAATTATATGTGCCAGGCATGGTTACTCATGCCTTTAGGTCCCAGCACTCAGGAGGCAGACGCAGGCAGATCTCCATGAGACCGAGGCCAGCTTAGTCTATGTGAGGAGTGCCAGGCCAGCTGGGGCTACTGGGAGACCCTGCCTCAAAAAGACCAAAAGAAAAAAACCCAACTTTTTTTAAATGAATAGCTTTGCTTGCATGCACATAAGTGCACCACATGCAGGCAGTGTGTACAGAGGCCAGAAGAGGATGTTGGATCCCTGGAACTGGAGTTGCTGATGGCTATCATATGGGTGCTGGCAACCAAATCCAGGTCCTTTACAAGAGCAGTAGAGTGCTCTTAACTGCTGAGCCATCTCTCTAGTCCCTTGTGGTTTCTTTTAAATATCGTCTAACAGTAGACATGGCTCTGGAATTAGAATCTCATTCTCCCACATATAAAGCAAGCACTCTTCTGACAAAGAAACTTGCAGGGATAGCGATGGCCTTTTCCATTAAAATTTCAAGTCTTAATAATCCATAATCACATTTTAAATTAAACTGGTCTTAGAATGAGACCCTATCAGCACACCAACCCAATCTGATTCCCATTTAAACGCTGAGTTGACGCATGCCTCTGAGTCTTAGAACCTGAACTATTAGGACAGCCTGGCATCAAAAGTCCTTCCACCCTCCTGGGAAGCCCCCCTCCTCCACCTCACCACATTCATAGAGCTACAGCTTCCACTGCTCTACCACCATCTCAGCACCTCACCAACCAAGAAGCATCCCGCCCTTCCAATTCCCTCACACAAAACTGTGACTCGGGTCCCAAACCTCCATGCCCAAAGCACAAAACTGCTTTCTCCTGCACTACTCGAAAGGAGCAATTTCCCACTCTTTTTCTTTTCTTTTTTCTAAGTATTCATACTCCTTAAAGAAATGGGAAAGATACAGAAAGTCTAAAAGAAGAAAAAAAATCACCCATAACCCTGCCATTGAAAGAAGCCCATTATTAATAGTTGTGCTGTTTCTGTATACTCTTTCTTACAGGATAAAGAAACCTTTATCATACCCTAGGAACCCAGCTGCCAGGCCCGAGGCATTGTTTGAAAGTTGAAACACTTAACGGTGCCTTAAGCAATATTCATCTCATACAACTTATTTCTTGGAGTAAGAATTTCGAACCATTTTGTGCAGAAAAATGATGTTCTACTCCTCGACCCCAACTCAGTGCTGGGTATGAAACCCAGGGCTTTGTTCATGCTACACACACACTCTCCCATTCAGCTACAGCCTCACCTGGAAAATGAGTTTTTATCTGATAGGGCCGGAGAGATGGCTGAGTAGGTAAAGTGCTTGCCTCCCGGGAAAGCATGAGGACCTGAGTTCAGATCACCAGCATCCCCCACACACAAAAAACAGGTATGGCAATTCACATCTGTAATACCAGCATGTGGTAGGAGGAAAGTGAGCAAAACAGTTGGTACCTAGGGTCTTTCTGGCCAGCAAGTCCAGCCAGTCAGTGAGCTCTAGGCTCAGTAAAAAACTCTGTCTCAAAAAAAAAAAAAAAAGTGGTTTGGAACTGGAGAGATGGCATAGTAGTTAAGAGCACCTGCTGCTCTTGCAGAGGACCCTAGTTTGGTTCTCAGTACCACATAGAGGCTAACAGTTATCAGCAACTCCAGTTCCAGAGAATTTGATACCCTCTTCTGGCCTCCTCAGGTTTTGCACATATGTGGTACACCTACATACATGCAGGCAAAACACTCATACACATTTAAAAAAATTTTTTAAAGTCCAGAGCAACATGAGGTGACAGCTGATGTCAGCCTCTGGCTTCTACACACACACACACACACACACACACACACACACACACACACGAACACGTATGCACTCACACACACTTGCATACGCACATACACCACACACACAAGAGCACATTTTGTCTGGTGTGCTGATTGCCACAACGGGTGCTTCGTATCTTTATGGCTAGCATAATCCATGCCCCCAGCTCCATCTCTGGCCCTAGTGGACCATCCCTGATCCCCTGATGCCCAGGTCACTCTGCTCAATCAAGCATCAGTCAATTTAAATGACAGTCTTGAAAAATGATACCAATTCACTTTGGGGAAACTATCAAACTATACCAAACCTGGTTTAGACCAGTCTGTTTCTAAATGAAATGAACTTACTTTGTCTTCTTTTCAAACCCACTCATATACTTCATAATCATTTATTAAGTCCAAGGTATCTGCTCTACAAGGTGAGTGGGGACATAAAACAGTCCAACTGAAGCAATCAGAAAAGCAAGCAGTGAGCTACCTCCCTCTGTACATACACAAGACCTTCAAGGAGTGGGCAAGGCTCATGGCAAAAGAATCAGGACTTACATGCACCCACGAAACCTAACAGAAGGCCAAGGATAAATGAAGCAGCAGAAACTAGAAACGGGCCCTCTGCCAGCATTTATTAGGCACCAACTATATGAGTGAGGCAGAGTGAGTGAAACGAATGCAAAGGCTGGTAAAAGCAGGCTGGTGTGGGGGGGTGCTGCTTAGCGCCTTTAGGAAACAGGAAGTGCTCCCCAGAGCTTAGAGTTGAAGGAAAGATCAGAGGAAGTGGCATTCCTAGCAAGGAGACAGGCTACATGCAGCATAGCTCAAGATGACCACTGCACAGGATGCTGGGAGAGGAGGGGGAGATGGGGCTGCTGAAGGAGCCAAACTGGGAATCTGGAGTTGATGACTGCAGACTTGTCAACTTGACTTCATTCAGCCAAACATTAGCAGGGCCTCTGTGCATGAACTTGACATTTCCAGAATTGTGATGAGAGGAGACTGTGCAAAAGCCCTTGAAGAACTCAAAGGCTGAAGGGACAAGATGAAACGCTGGGGTCCCTGGTACTTTGAACTGCTCAGAAGTTAGGTTGTGCATTGTAGTTTCTCCTGCCCTGGAGGCAGCATAACTCCTAGAGGAGGTCAGTTAGGTGTGTCCAACTCTCAGGCCATATATGGCCAAGGATGGTTATAAATGCTGCCTGACAAGAAATTGTAAACTTACTTAAAATTTTGTGATAGCTTTCTGCAATTTTCTTCTGTAACTCAATTGCACAGTTCTCCAGTCTAAACTTTGTACATGACGCTGTTGTATCCCAATACCAAAAGGACACCCCTAGTAGTTGGAGTGTTTAGAACATGCCACCCTCCACAATCCCCCTTGGATACAAAATGACTGTGAGGATCTCTACCTGCCAGATCCCTGGCCTGTGATCCCTCCCCTAGAAACGCAGACTCCCACCTCTCCTCTCCACTACACACAGATGCTCACAGGAGATGATGCAGCTAGAGGGTGGGAGGCCTTGCCAAAGTCAAGCTGGAGCTGTTTATTCATGGCTGTCTGGGGTTTCACCTATAACAGGAGCATGGGAAGCCCAAGGCTGGCTGGCTGTACTACACAGGAGCAGCAGAGCCACGGTCATGGCCACAGCCGCGTTCTTCTGCTGCTTCCTCCCTGGCAACATTCACCTCCGCACACACTGAGCTCACCCCCACAGCCTCTCTGTCTCCTGGCCTGCCTCATCTGACCTTGATCTCCCAGTCTCTGACCTTATACCAGAGGGTCTCCCACCATGCCTGCCACACATTAACAGGTCGATAAATATTTCTGCGATAGCAAATGGAAGCTAACGCTTACTTCCTATTCACCACCTGTGCTTCGTGCCTCTATCTTCACTCTGTGTCTTTGAACCTAGTTATTAATAGGGCTTGGGAGTAGATTACACACGCACAGCTGCCTTGCCGGATGGTGTGTTGTCCCTGAGTCTCTACTGCAAACTGATTGGAAACACCCAGCCCTGCAGCTTATCAGGCAGGACACGGGCCCTTTCTGTGATCAGGGCAATGGTCACGCAGGCAACCCACTCATTCGCTCATCAAACATTTATTGAGGTCACGCTGTATGTCAGGCACAGAGCTGGGAGTTAAGAATGCAGACAAGAAAGACAAAGACAGAAACAAAGAATGTAGATGTGTGAAGGCCTTGATGCTGTGGGACCACCCAGAAGAATCAGGTGGGATAGACTTTGAGAAGCACAGAGCACAACAGTTGAATAGGAAGTAATGTTAATAATAAGCGTATCTTTTTACATTTTTTTGAGTCAAGATCTCATACAGCCTGCGTTAGCTGAAAATGACCTTGAACTTCTAACCCTCCTGCCTTTACCTCCCAAGCATTGTGATTACAGATGTGTGTCACAGTATCCAGTATTTAAGCTGTATTGTGCCTCCAACTCCAGCTCATGTTAGGCAAGCATTCTACCAACTGAACTATGTGCTCAGCTCTTAATAAGGATATTAATAAGAAATAAGAATATACTTACAAAACCAACCACTAAAGGCCTTTTCTCTTTCTCTTTCTTTCCTTCTTTCTTTCTTTCTTTCTTTCTTTCTTTCTTTCTTTCTTTCTTTCTTTCTTTCTTTCTTTCTGTAGTATTGAGATAAAAACTCAGGGCTTCTCACATGCTGTTCATGTGCTTAGCCCTAAACATATGTTCCTCTGCTTTAGTTTAGATAGGTAATAGTCAGTTATAGTGGTTGACATCTATAATGTACCTACTGCATATCAGGCACTTCGCTGTGGGCTTTACTGAGCATAAGAACACTTTGAAGTGGATTATTAGTGTTTGGGTGTAAGGGGTGACTATTTGCTCTTGTTTTCACATGTGGCTGGTTTTAATGCCAGCTAAGCTACACTGAGACAGAAAAGTTCAAAAAAAATAATAATTAAACCAGTTAAAAAGCAAAACAGCATTGGGACTGAAGTCAGGTTTCAGAGCCAATTTCCAAGAGGTAATTTCATCATCATAGAACATCAAATGTGAATTCCGCTTTCAGCTATGCAAATTCCAAAAGAATAATACCTCACATTTGCATAATGCTTGATGTTTTTCAAAGTGCGTTCCCAGTTATTAATCTACAGGAGGCTTTATTACCACCAGAAACATCAATTGAAACTCTGTTCCAACTCCATTATTTTTTCTACTTTCTCCTTAAAACCCAGAGATACCTAAATCCAGGTGTTTTTGAATGAGTAATTCTACAAATTGTGACTGACGGACTAGATATACACAAATGTAGCTCTTTGTGAGGTCTTCCCTCTCCAGACATCACAGAGCTGGCTTAAGAAAATCTGCTGTTGAATTAACAAACCCACGAGGGAACAACTCTATAGTTCAAGTTTGAGATTCTTTCAGGGTCTATAGTTTCATGGGAACTGCATCTTCTACTTCATCTGAAATCTGTTCTCTTCTATCACATTTTAGAAAATTGGGAAATTAGTTCGACCACTTTGTCACATCCCTCCCTGTCGATGATTTGCTGCAAAGTGGTCCAAGTTTGCCAAACGGCTTCCTTGTCTTTAATGTAATATGAACCAAGAGGATGAATCCACTGTAAACCCAACATGAAAAGGGTCTTAGAAAAACAAGTTGAGAATATATGACTGTGTATGAGGAGATACTTCTACCCAAATCTAATGTCTTTCCAATTTGGTTCTTTTTCCATCTCTTTCAGACTTAATTATGTGTAGCGTTCTTAGTCACTGAATCACCAGCATTTCCTGACACTTGACTCTCATGCATTTTAGCAAAAGATTAACCTGGCTGTTTGCTTTTAATTCTGAAGCTGTGTTAATACTCAACTCCCTCTAGATTAGAAAAGAAGAAAAACACACTCCCGAATACCCCACCTGGCACCAGCCAGGCACCAGGGCTGACATTTCTAGCCACATCACAGTCCTTGGGACTGGCTGCACTTACCATTTCAGGAGGGCCAAGAGAGCCACCGACAGGGTCACTGTCACCATGGTGCCACTCACTTCCAAGTTGAGAAACCCCAAGGCTTCCATTGTTCCTCTGAGACACCAGAGGGGTGGGTCTCTGGAGGAAAAAGGGAACTGATCTGCCTTTACAGGAACCCTGATCTGCAGGTGGTGGAAGAAACAGGCACCCAGAAACACATCACAAGTGGGTCTCCCAAAGAGCTCTTTCTCAGAGTGTGTCTTTATAAAGAGGAAGGACGAGGAGGGAGAAACAAAGGGTTTCAGTGTAAGGCAATGAATCAGCAACTTTATTTTCTGGATGACTGTGTTGTCAATAAACATTTATGTTAGCTTCCCGGGAAATAGCCGCAGACAGACAGGTCCCATAGCCACCAAGAAGCAAAATGGTTGCAACCATCGACTACTCCTCTGACAAACAGTCCTCAAAGGAAAGACTCTCCTTCAGTGATGATATGGATCAGGAGATTCTGAATGTCCTGATAAATCTGGGGGGCCAGACATCAGTTGGATGGGAAACACTGCTCCACAGCCAGCTACTCCAAAGTTTGTTGTTCACGGGGCGGGGGGTGGGGGGGGTGGACCCGCCTCGGTCAGAGGTGTGCTCAGTGTCTAGCAATTAGAGCAGACCACAGCTTTTGCCTCAGGTCATTGCTCTCAGCATGAGTTGGCGGGTTTCACAAACTTCTACATGGCCCGTATGTGGCTTGATTGTTTAGCTCTGAGCTGATCTGACTAAAACCAACTGAATCATTTTTTGCTTATTAATCAGCACACTTCACCTTGAGCCTGGGAAGGCTGGGAACCATTCACCATGACATTGTTCATCCATTTGTCCAGCATGTACAGGGTCAGCCTCTGTGCCACACTCACAAATGGTGCTGGCACCCAACCCCAGAGAGTTTTCTTTGGAGAAAGATGAACAGTAAGCATATCTATAAATAAAAGAGTTAACTCCAAGTGGAAAACAGTGCTGTGATGGTCCTAAAGACAGAGCTGAGAGGAGAGTCTGTGGTTGGGAAGTCTCTCTAAAAAGGAAATCTTTTAGTGAGATTTGCCAGTGAAGGAGTGGTGTCCTGTAGTCCTGTAAAGAGCATTACCAAAGCCTCAAGCAATAAAGATAACACAACACATGGAAGCCCTTTGGGAGGGAAGAGTAAGCACTACAGAGAGGCCAACCAGCCTAGAATATAGATCATTCACAGCATTCCAGTCAGAATCCTGACTTCCTTTTTTGCCCCACTTCAAGCTGAAGTACACTCATTACAGATCCCTTGGGCTGCAGCTAAAGGAGTCACTGGAGAGAAAAGCAGAGACGTCACTTTGAGGCTGCTACCTTCATCCAGGATTGAGGAGGCTTAGACTAGGGAGGTAGAAGGGTGCTGATGGTAGAAGGAAATAGATGCTGTGTGAATACTGAAAAAATTCTAGGTAGATTGATGTGAAGGGAAAGTGGAAGAAAGGAACATTTCTAACTTCCTGACCCCTAACGTGAGCTACAGGAGGGTATGGTGATGTTACAGAGGTGGAGAATGTTAAGGGAAACACTAAGAAAACCAGGGCTGGAGAGATGGCTCAGCAGTTAGAACACTGGCTACTCTTGCAGAGGACCCAGATTTTGTTCCCAGCATTCCCATGGCGACTAACAACTGTCCGTAACTCCAGTTCTAGGGGATCCAATGTCCTCTTCCAGTTTCCTCCTGTTTGCATGCATTCAGTGCACTTACACACATGTAGGCAAAACACTCATATACATAAAATAAAAATAAATTTTAAAAATGAATATTGAGATCATCAAGGGTTTTGTTTTGGTCCTGTAAGATGGAGATGCCTGGTGGGCATATGAATAAACTGTGAAGTTGAGAGGAACCTTGGCCGAAAATACAATCATAAGTAATCATTTAACGCCATTTGTGAGATCCTACTAGATGTTAGTCACTATTCTGCAACAGTTCATGTATTTCAATTCCTTCATTCCTCATGCTCAGGCTTAGCAAGTAAAACTTGTGAATTAATCCCATTTTACACAAGAAAAAACTGAGGCACTTCAAAACCTAGTCTCTTCATCAAATGATGATATACAAATGTGGAAGTCACCTTCATAACCTTGGCATTGAAATTCAGAAGAATAGATGAATTACCCACCAGAAATATGACAGTGAAGCTTACAGGTACCAAGTCCTTTCCCTGCTTTCAGACTGCCCTGAAGACCCTTTTGGGTGCCTATTTTATGCACCCAGTACAGCAGCCCATTGGATCCAAGTATCCCAGGCTGCAACCCAGTCCTTTTAGAGTCCCTTCTCCTGTGTCCCATTCCAACAGTATCAACACTGAGATGTCAACATGTCAACAAGGCTGTGTGCTCTTTCTCCCAGAGCAGGTCTTCTCCTTGACAGGGGCTGATGCTCCACAGAGTAACAGCGAGGGAAGTAAGGGCAGCAGTAAGTTCATGGCCGTGGGTTCAGGGGAGGAATGACTTCAGATGTAACTTAATTCAATGCGTGTGTCAGGCTCAGAAAAATTTTTTTCTAAGGACTCCAAGGTGAAATAAATGTGAGAAAAGCTGACTTAAACATCAATAAGTAAGTTTATTTACTGCAGGATTGCTCAGCTGTGAAGCTGCTGATGTGCCCTGGGAATGTCAAGAGGGACGTGGAAAGCAGCAGGACTCAAGTGCATTTGACCACAGACTCCTTCTTCAGAGACATTTATTAACATACCCAGGATGTACTCTAAGGAACTTGTTTGAGAAATGCTGATCAAGGCAAAGTCTTATTTATAGAGGTAAAAACAGAAACCCAGAAAGGAAGAGTGACTCGGATGAGGTCCATAACTGTGTCATGCTAGAAACTAGTCTGCTATCCCTTCAGAATATGTCCCTCATGTCACCTTGAGGATACAGCATGCCCATAACTGACCCAGGTCCCATTCTAAAGTACATTGCAGGTACTTTAGAATACTGCTGACCAGCTCAGAGATGTCCAACTTTCTGAGGGGTTGCCCTCTCCCCTAGGGGCACTAAATTCATGTGGTCATTCCTCTAACAGTCCTGGCAGACTTCCTAGATGACGTGTGATTTGTAGAAACTCTAACTATCATGGTGAAATGACCACACTCTTTCTATGACTGCTGCAGGGCAGAGATAATACTCTGCCTGTACTGTAGACAGTAAACTAACCAATGTGAAGTATGCGAGATCTAAAGGATTTTCAGTGAGAAAGTAAGATAATTAGGGATGTATTCCAATTTTGATATCCATGAAGAAATGCAGGAACTCTGTTAACAAGTTGAGGTACGGCCCCCAGCATCTTTGTCCACACACATACAAATACACATATTTTTAGTTTTTGTCAAAGCAAATTCATTATATCCATGCCATTTTACCACTGTGATATGAATATCTGCCACATCCACACCCAGAGAAATGTATCAATGGCTTCTTAGGACTTTACCATGGATGTGCCTGGAGTCATTTAGCCCATCCTCTACTGAGTGGCCCTTCAAGTTGTTTCTAGTTTTGTCAACTTCAAATGAGCTCTTAAAGGTAGAATTGCTGAGGCCTGTGAAGGGTCTGCAGGGGACGGGGTCGGACTCAGAAATGGATATCATAAAACTACATGGAGGAACTCCAGCCAACTTTCTTGATGTTGGTGGTGGTGCCACAGTTCAGCAAGTAACAGAAGCATTTAAGCTTATCACTGCAGACAAAATGGCTACTCTGGTCAACATTTTTGGAGGAATCGGGAGATGTGATATTATTGTATAGGGAATAGTCATGGCAGTAAAAGATTTAGAGATTAAAATACCTGTTGTACAGTTACAAGGTACACAAGTCGATGATGCTAAGGCACTGATAGCAGACAGTGGACTTAAAATTCTTGCTTGTGATGACTTGGATGAAGCTGCTAAAATGGTTGTGAAACTCTCTGAAATAGTGACCTTGGCTAAGCAAGCCCATGTGGATGTGAAATTTCAGTTGCCAATCTGAGCAAGAACCTGGTGGATGGCTGACAGTGTTAAATGCGCTATAATTCTTTAAAATACTGTGGTCTGTGTTACTGTCCCTTTTCTTTTTAGTGTGAAGATTGTAATTGCCACATAGGCACACAAACCTTCGAAAGCATTTGGTCTGCATATAATTCTGCTGCTTGGAATGGACTGTTACATAAAGAATGTATAATGCATATTTCTAGTTTCTTTTGTTGCAGTCATCTTTTCTGCTTCTACAGAATGACTGTCCCTTGAAGTATGCCTGTTTCTGTTGTTGGATACAAAGTTCTTCATAGATAAGAGACCTATAAATAAAATAAATATGAAAAAAAGTGGAATTGCTGAATGCAAAGACAAGCTACCCTCTGTCCAGGCAGTGTGATCTCCTGCCCCGCCCTCCAGAGCAGTGTGTGAAGGACTCCACTGAGAGTACATGTAGGCTACCCTATGGAGCCGTTTCTCTTGTCTCCTCCCTCTGAGTCTATCCTCTTTCCCACCTACCTCCAGGCAGACATCCCCCCAAAGATGAATCAACTGTTTTGACTTAAGTCTTGTGTTTCTTTTTAAAGCTTTCATTCCATAAATTCTCTGGAATTTCCTCCATGTTCCCTGTGTTTAAAAACTGCATGTGCGGATGTCTATGTAGTGCCTTCCTTCTCAGTCGAAGGATCCCAGCTGCTCAGAGCTAAGCTTGACATCTCTGATGGGAACGAGGCAGAGGCGGAAAGAGGTGTCCTTGGGAAATGTTCTCATTGCTAAGCAGGCAATTCAACAACCCTCTTAGCACTATACAAGCACCAAAACCTCTACACATACCCTGAGAGCGCTCCCAGGAGCAGGTGACCAGCACTTTTCCTTCCTGAGCTCCAAGCTGAAGAAACTGGATGTCTATGATGTCTGAGATGTCCCATGACATCTAAAATCAGACTCTCAGTACATTCTAGATGCCAGGCTCAAGTCCTAGTTTTCTGGATCTAAACCCAATAGGGTTTTCCTTTTTCATACTAAAACTAAAGTCACATCTTGGCTTAGAATATTCATTGTTTGTAGAGTTGATCCATGGTGGGGATTTGGTTTATTCCTAAACTGTCATCCTTAGAGTGCAGAGCTGCACAGCCCAGATGGTCTGCTTTGCCTCCTTAATGAAGACGGGGGGGGGGGGTGTCCCTTTGGAAGACTCAAAACTTCAGCTGTCCCAATTCAGTTCCATCTCCTCATTGTTCCCAAATGCCTTAGATTGGAATCTTAAGATGTAAGAACCAGGTCTCACCAGCAAGGAGCTCATCTCCCAAGATGGGAAGCTGGGGATGAATGGGGAGGATGGCAAGATCCTCTGAGACTAGATCACACAAAGCATTGTAGGCCAGGCAAAGAGTTTATATTTCATTCTAATGTCAGAAGGAATCTACAGCAAGAGGTAAAACTGTGTGGCAATATTATTGCATTTGCTTCTAGAAATATCCATCAGGATGCAGATGGGATGGTTTATACCTGTGAGGAGGAGTCCAGCCAGGAGGCCATGGGTCATCTAGGTAGGAAATGGCCTGAATGAATCAGTAGGCATGGAAACAGGTGAGGGAGATTAGCTTTGGGAGCACTGAAAAATGTATAATCAATAGAATTTGGTCATTTATTGAGCATGGGGGTGAAGAGGGTCGGTCAAAAGTAATGGCCAACTTTCTGGCTTCATCTTTTGAGCCCATGATAGTGTATGTACACAACGCACAGTGAGAATTTGGAGAAAGGAACCAGAGTAGGGAAATGACTGTGGCTTCAGTGTTTGAATGCTAAGTACAAGACCACAGGGGGCCTTACAGGTTAAGATGCTCAGGAAGTAGGCAGATCTATAGAAGTGAGAAGAACCTGGTACAGAAGAGTGGTTTCCATCTTGAGAGTCATTTGCATGTGATTGGGCAGAAGCCACAAGATTAAACTGGTCCTAGAGCATGAACCCAGGCAGTGTTGAGAAGTGGGCTGTAGAAAGAACACTAAGGGGGCTGCCAGTAAAGTACTTGCTTTACAAATAAGAAGACACGAGTCCAATACCCAGAACCCACGCGAAAAAAAGCCGATTGTGGTGGTACAGGCTTGAAAATCACAGTACTGAGAAGTCAGAGGCAGGTGAATCCCTGGGACTTAAGACCAGACAGCCTGGCCTACTCAGTATATAGCAGACCAATGAGAGATCTTGTCTCAAAAAACAAAGTAGAAAAGTATCCCAAGAAACAACACCCAAGATTGACTTCTGGCGCATACATACACACACGTAGACACAGACACATAGACACACAGGCACAGACACATACATTGGGGAGAATTTAGAAATGCAGACCTTCAGGGAGGGGCAGAGAGAAGTCTAGGAACAAAGTGAGGAAGAGGGACTCGAGAGCAGGAAAAGTGCAGAGGCCCTATTTTAGCGCTTAGGGACAAAGACTTTTTTGCTCTAAAGTGTCCCAGGTCCTGCTATTTTGGCTTTCTAACTCAAATGGTTTTAGAAAGCTACTTCATCCTTGCAAACCTCAGTTTTTCCTCATGCTCAGGGCTGTGAAGACAGCAAGGTGCTCTGTACAGACTGCTTAGCAGAGCTCCAACACATAGTGAGCAATTGATGCACGTGATGTGTGATTGTCTTTACCAAGCTACCAGAGGGGAGTTGTACAAAGCAGGAAATGGAAGGGCATTGAACGGTCCAGAAAGGCCCAGTGAGGTGGCTACCAAAGTGCCTTTGGATTTGGTACTTTGGTCATTATTGTCACTTCATAATGACTTTGGGAGTGCTGTGTGCAGAGAGGCAGAGCTGGAAAAAAGCTAGGCTTAGAAAGGGCTGATCCAGGGGGCACCTTTGTGTGCCTGGCACGTGAGGACACTGCCTGTATTTGTAGACTTCCGAAAGACAGCAACCATCTGTGTGTGCTCCCTGCCTATGATAAGGGCAGAACTTTCTCTTTGCTTTAGGGTTGCTATGGAGATACGGCCAGGTGCATAAACAGCTTTAAGGTCTATGTCAAATCTTGATTTTGCATTGGTTATTAGGGCAGGGAGCATATTTTCTGTCTGGTCGTATAACCACACCTGGCCTGTCACAATGCCGTCTCTTGTCTCTTGCACTCACTGGCTTTCGTTAATGTCCTCAGGCTGATCACTCCCCAGTCTGGTCTCCCCACTTCCATCCTCATTCCCTACTTTTAGACCAATGTTTCCAGCTGCCTACTGGGCCCTCATTGATAACTACCCCACAGATGCCGCAGACTGGAAATCTCTAAAGCTAGCGTCATCCTTGCAGTTTCCATCCTTCCTTCACCTCACCCATGTTCTCAGTCTCCTCAGTCCCAAGCTGGAAACTTGGGCTCACTCTTGACTTTTCTTCTTTCAGCCCCACCTACCCCCAGCTCCAGTTAATCATGAATCCCTGCTGGTTCTGCCTTCCACTTTCTCTGGTCACTGTCCCCTTATCTATCATCTATCACACTTCACTCCATTGATCCAACTAATGCCCTGGCAGCTACTTGTGTTAGTGTTCTAGGCTGTGGGAACCCTGGTATGGCAAATGAGCAAGGTTTCTGATCTCACTGTGCTTACATTTAGAGAGGAGTTCATTCCTTCTCTGCCGTATCTCAGCTCCATGCTCTCCTACTAGTTTGCAAATCTCCTGGTTGGCCTCTCAGTTCTCATTCATTCCCTCAGGCATGATTTATTGAGTTTGACAAAGATATTACCATCATTGGGTATGCCTGAAGAGTGTAGAGAAAACAGATGGAGGCTATTACAGAACTTCAGAACTGGTCAAACGCAGAGATAAGTGTCTGTTAGATGCTTAACCCTAAGTAGTACATCGTCAATGCAACCTCTATACTTAGGATGAATGCACCTCTCAACTCTCCCCAGAGAAGTTTCCTTATGTAGCAGATGGTGATTAACACAGAGACCCACAAGTGGCCAATGTGCAGTGCAGAGAACAAGAGGCTACAGAGTGCTTATCCCTGAGTAGGATACCTATTTCAAACCTCTGCCTCTTAAGATTCTGGGATCATTGTGGAAGAGGAAGCAGAAAGGCTATAAGAGCCAGAGGGGGTGGATGACTACAAGGAAATAGAGTCTTCCAGACAGCTGGTCATTTACTCATATGAAGCCATAGCAATGGTGACAGCATGCACAGGTTCTATGAAAGCTCAAACCAGACAAAAATCCCAGAATAGACATGGGGAAATGGGTAAGAAATCCCAACCCAACCTAAGGAACTTTTGACAATTGATGGCTGCTGGGAGGGGGAAAGACAGTGTCAGTGTCTTAGAGTTGGGACTCTTGATGGGCCCAGTGAATGGATCCACACTGAAGGACATTGGGGGACACAAATCATATGCTAGTGTTTTGGAGGAGGGTGTGTGTGTGTGTGTGTGTGTGTGTGTGTGTGTGTGTGTACATATATATGAGAGTTCATTAAATTGGTTTGGAGGTAGTAGGGGGAGATACAGGAAAGGGAAGCAGATCTAAATGCTATCAAACTATATGGTATAAAAATGGCAAAAAAGGGGCTGGAGAGATGGCTCAGCAGTTAAGAGCACTGACTGCTCTTGCAGAGGACCTGGATTCAATTCCAAGGAGCCATATGGTAGCTAGCAACCATCCATAACTCCTGTTCCGGGGGATCCAATGCCTCTTCTAATCTCT